>NC_139577.1:33270694-33410694 GCF_946808225.1 Silurus aristotelis | reverse complement strand
GCTTCCCTGGACGTCAGGTGCAATCGTCGAGTATAACGCAGAGCATTAGCCGCGACTCGGGGTGCTGCGAGGGTGCCACAGTCAATCAGTGCGCCCTGACGCGAGCGCTCGCTGCTGCCGAGGGAAAAGCATCTGCCTCCGGAGGCTGTGCTGTGGAGAAAACCCTGAGACGTGTGCTGCCTTTAACGTGGCCTGACAGCACGGGAAATGAAGGACGAGGAGATGATCGTGGAGATTTCTCGCGTGCTCCGAGACACAGGAACCGCATGCTCGTTAGTCAAAAGGGTCAAACGCAAAAACATCGGCCAGGGCTGGTAGCTAAACAACCTGTCACAGATCAATCAGAACTGATCCTGATGTTCTCAAAACCAAAAAAAAACCAAAGTGGAGACTCATACTTGTCTTTAGATGATCTAGGAGCTTCTAGCTTCACAAAACCATGACGAGGCCACCAGGGAGGTTTGTGCTTAGCGTCTGAAATTCATCTCGCTTGTTCTAAATGAGCGGATTTTTAACAGATCTATCATTTGTAATTAAATTATCATGGGGAAATCAAACGAGGACGTGTTCCCCTGAGAGTCTGGCTCCTTCCTGGTGTCGCATCGGGGAGCTTTTTCCTCGCCGTGGTCACCTCCGGATCGCTCATTAAGTCTACATCTGGATTTCTGAAGCGCTTCTGTGTCACAATGGGCTTTTGTTATAAGGCTGAACGTTAGCGTTAATTCACTTCACTTGACTGTCTGCTGGTTTTCAGCAAAAAAACAAAACAAAAAAAAAAAAAACAGATATCAGGCTCATCTGTTCAATCATGTACCTTATACCAAGGAGATCTGGATTCTGATTGGTCAGAAGGTTGTACGTTTTTTTTTTTTTTAAATTGCAGCTCAGATGAATCGCAGGTTTCTACTAATTTTTTCTTAATAGTTATGGACGGAGATTAAGTTGAGATTGATGCTGTATTCTGATTGGTCAGAAGGTGTTTATTAGATTGCTATAAATGAGGTGAAGGTTTCCTGTGTGTAATCTCTCATTGGCATCGCCATAGCAACCGTGTAGTCAACCAAAAGTTTTTTGTAAGGAGATGGAAGGAGTCTCCAGTTTCAGTCGTTCAGAACAGATTTATTTATTTATTTGTTTTATTTTTCTAACAATAGTTGGCACATTGCTTTATTATAAAAGGGAGGGAGATTTAGGGATTAAACAAATAATAATAATAATAGAGAGAGAGACAGAGAGAGAGAGAGAGAGAGAGAGAGAGAGAGAGAGAGAGAGAGAGAGAGAGAGAGAGAGACAGACAGAGAGAGAGAGAAAATAAAAAATGATGAAAAAAGGGATAATAAGATTAAAAGAAACAAAAAGGATAGGATGAGTGGGGCTAGAAAAAAAAAAGTAAAGAAAGGAGGTAAAGATGGGGCAGGAAGAGTGCAGAAAGAGATAATTATTGGTGTAAGAACTGTAAACTGTTCCACCTTTCTCTCGTTCCACTCTTTCTTCTCCATTCTTTCCATTTTCCTCCCACTCTTTCATTTTCTCCTCTATTAACTCTTCTTTCTGTCTATTCCCCTCTCTCTGATTTCTCTCTCTCCACTGTTTTGCCTTCCTGCCCCCTCCTATTTTCTCTCTCATTTTATCCATTCTCACTCATTCTATTCTCTCTCTCTCTCTCTCTCTCTCTCTCTCTCTCTCTCTCTCTCTCTCTCTCTCTCTCTCTCTCTCTCTCTCTCTCTCTCTCTCTCTCTCTCTCTCTCTCTCTCTCTCCCCTTTTCTTTTTCTCTATTTCCACTTCTCAAATTTTTTCATTATTTCAATCTTTCTCCATTGATCTATCTCACCCCCTCATTTTTCTTTCCCTCTCTCTTTCCTTCTCTGTTCCCCACAACACTGCTGTGACTCCCCCACAGCTCCGACATTGGAGACTCCTTACATAATCTTAAACCTCATCAACTTCCTCATCGTTGTGTGAGTCTATAGCTTATTCTTTATCTATCTATCTGTCTGTCTGTCTGTCTGTCTGTAAATAAAATATTAAAATAAAAATAAAATATTCCAACTTTTTTCTTTTTATTTAGAATGTGTTGTATGTTTTATATGTAACTATTAAAACCATAGAAAAAACATGTATTTGAACAAACACTACACACTTCAGCCAGAACCTGCACACTGTGTATTATAGATATGCCTCGAGTACCATATGTATTTTTCATCACTCTCTCAAACACACACACACACACACACACACACACACACACACACACACACACACAGAGAGACAGAGACAGAGACAGAGACAGAGAGAGAGAGAGAGAGAGAGAGAGAGAGAGAGGGAGAGAAAGAGAGTGAACAGAGGATGGACGAAGTGAAGAATCACACGGATGCTTTTTATACGAGGCTGTTGATATAAGCAGCTTGTGTTCCTCTGTGTGTGTGTGTGTGTGTGTGTGTGTGTATGTGTGTGTGTGTGTGTGTGTGTGTGTGTATGTGTGTGTGTATGTGTGAGACCGCCCCCTGGTTTCTGAGCACCATTTTCAGCCATGGCAAGTGGCTGTCAGGGCAAAGGCCCCCAAGGCTCGTGGGTAATGATGCGTCTCGGCATGAGGACCTTAAGTAGAGCCCCCAGTCAGTGCAGTGTGTGTGTGTGTGTGTGTGTGTGTGTGTGTCAGAGTCAGTGGGTGTTCACTTTAGAGCTCTCACACACTCCCGCTGGAGAGAAACAACAGCGCTGTCAAAGAGCCTGCATGCCCAGACACACACACACACACACACACACACACACACACACACACACACACACACACACACACATTATCCACACAGGTCACTGTGGTGTAACACTTGAGATGGACAGAGTGTGTGTGTGTGTGGGGGGGGGGGGGGTGAAGACAGTAAAGATGGTGAAGCAGCAAAATAATGAAAGGTAGAAAGTTGGTAAAAAAAAAAAAAAGGAGAGACAGAGAGTTCAGGGATAAACGATGGAGCGGAAGGTCAGATGGTATAAAAGATGGGTAGAAGAAAATGGAAAAGAGCAAGAAAGACTGAAGGGAGAGAGAAAATCTGAGGAGAAAGTGAGGGATTTGGGGTTTCAGGGCAAAAAATAAGGAAACGACTAAGAAAGCAGAAAGAAAAAAAGGAGGGGAGAGAGAGAGAGAGAGAGAGAGAGAGAGAGAGAGAGAGAGAGGGAGAAAGGGAGAAAGAGATTAATTAGGAAAGAGAAGGCAAGAAGTTAGAAAGTGTAAAAATGTATGTATAATAATAATAATAATGTAATAATGTAATGTAGAAAAAAGAGTAAAAAAGAAAGAAAGAAAGAAAGAAAGAAAGAAAGAAAGAAAGAAAGAAAGAAAGAAAGAAAGAAAGAAAGAAGGAAAGAAAGAAAGAAAGGACAGAACGAATAGGGTGAAAAATAAAAACAAACAAGGAGAGAGAGCAAAAAGGAAGAACTGTAAGCAGAGATATGAGAGAGATAATATTAAACATATAAATAAAATAAAAAAAAGATGGATGAGCAAAACTGAAAATAAATGGAGAAAAGGGTAAGTAAGATTTTAACAATGAAGGAAAGATAGAAAGATAAGAAGGGATGGAGGATATCTAGAGGAAAGCAAAGAAGAAGGGAAATGGAGTGAGTGAGACATTGGGAAAAAGATGAAAAGGAAGGAAGATGAAGGAAGAGAAAGGGAGGATGAAAGGATGAAAGTGGTGTGAGAATTAAATGAATTGAAAGAGAAAAGAGAGTAAAATAAGTAAGAGATTTAAAACAATGAAAAAAAGAATAGAATTAGTGAGACTGATAAAGGGCAAAAAGAGGAGGGAGAAGGAAGGTAAAACGATAGAGAGAAAACCTCGAAAGAGTTTAAACAGACAGAACATTTGAGTGTGGAGAAATTTTAAGACATTGAGAGATTGAAGAGTGGAAAAAAAGGAGGAATGTTAGGATGGAGGGCAATTAGAGGAAAGGGGAGAGGGGAAGGGGAGGGGAAGAGGAGCTAGAGTGATACTGAAGAAATTATGGAGATAAAGAGGACAAAATGTCACAAAGAGAATAAAAATAGAAGAGAAAAGAGGCAAGAGGAAGAAAACAAGGTGAAAAAAGAACTAAAGAGCAAAAAGAGAGAAAGAGAGAAAAGAAGGGATGAATGTAATGACCCTGTGTACTGAGAGAAGAGAGCTGGGTCTGGATCTGCACTGTGCCTTCATATCCACTAGAGGGAGTTCAGGGCTCCATAGTGTCACCCCAAGACACACACACACACACACACACACACACACACACACACACACACACACACACACACACACACACACACACACACACACACACACACACACACAGAAGAGAAAGGGGAGAGAATAAGGAGAACGAGAGGAGAGTGAGAGGCAAGAGGAACAGAAGTGCGAGGAGAACAGTTAAAACAACTAGAGCATGGCTTGGACTTTGAAAACAGCTGGATCAGCAACATCTGTAACATCTAAAACAGCTAGAACACTTGAAAAGCTAGAGCAGCTACAACATCCATGACAGCTAAAAGATCTAGAACAGTCCGAAATCTATAAAAGTGGGAACATTCAGAATATGGAGAAGAGCTAGAAATCTAGAAGAGTCTGAAAAGCTAGACCATGTAGAAAGAATAGAACATCTACACGTGCTGTAGAACAACTAGACCATCTAGAAGTACGTAAATATAGAGAACAACTAGAACAGGTACAGTAGAAGCACTAGAACATCTAGAAACGCTAAAATATCCAGAATATCTGGAACATTTCCAATTATTATAGAATATAAAAAATTTTCAAAATAATAAACAAATCAGTGCAGTATTTAAACCCAACCAAATGTCTTTCCCAAAGGTCTCCCTTCAACGTCTCTCCTCAACGTCTTTCCCAAAGGTCTCCCTTCAACGTCTCTCCTCAACGTCTTTCCTCAACATTTCTCCTGAGTGTTTGTTTATTCTGAAAGCCCACTTGATGTAAATGAAGCTCTGTATTTACATTTTAAGTGAAGTGTGTGTGTGTGTGTGTGTGTGTGTGTGTGTGTGTGTGTGTGTGTGTGTGTGTGTGTGTGTGTGTGTGTGTGTGCGTGCGTGAGTGTGAGTGTGTTTCATTCATTAAGATGGAGACTCTAATCAGCGTATTTCACCGTGACCAATCACAGCACTTATACCAAACTTCAGCTCTGTGGATGTTCCTGTTCTCACACACACTGGATTATTTTCCAATAAAAGCTCGACAACTGCGAGGTCCGATTCATTAAATATCACCACATCGCATTTTTAAAATAAGATCAGATAAACCTTGATTTGTTAATTGTTATTGTTTATTTAGAAAACAATGTAAACATTTTCTGGTCTATATTTTGACCTTGGATTCTCACTTCTGTTGAGATGATAAAAAATTGACCACTTTCGATTTCTGGACCCTACATGAGTTCATAATAGGACAAAAAATATGCATAGAAATCTATTGTGGTTTTTTTTCAGGCAATATTTTGTAATCAATATTTTGTAATCATTTGTAAAAAAAAAAAAATGGAAAAAAAAAAAAAAAAAAAAATTTAGTAAACCGAACACAACCTCCGTTTGAGCAACGTGGATATTGATTGTAGTTAAAAATTTTCTTGTTATGAGTTTTGGATGAGTTCTAATAGAAACCTTAGGAGATCAGGTGCAGACGTTGCGCCCAAAACCCTAAAACCATCCACCTACTGAAACAAAACACAAAACCGACAGACATTTTTTATTTGAACAGAAATAACAGAAACAACTTTTCCAGCCGTATGTGGTGTGGTTCTTCACCGAACCACAACATTGGAGGCAGACAATTGAATCAGACGTCTGAAATGTTCCATTCAAAACCTTGTTCCAGCATGACACGATGCACAGAGCAAACTCAATGAAGATCTGCTTTACTTGGGAAAGATCTCCTGCTATAAAGCTCTAAACACCTTTGTGATGAATGCGATCTCGGACTGCACCCCAGGCCTCCTCACCTCACCTACATCAGCATCTGACTTTACTACCAGGCCTGTAACTGAATGAAGCTCACACAAACCTCCATTAAATCTAGTGGAACATCTTCTATGAAGAGTGAAGCTTATTATACCAGCAAATTAGGAGTAAATGTGGAACAGGATGTTCAGAAAGCAGCACTGATGTCTTTTAGATGCTTATTTAGAATTTTAATTTTTTATTATTAGCAGTATGTTAATGTAGAGCTGGGCGATTAATCGATATGATAATATCATGATTTATGATTACACAGTACAATATGTCGATATTTGGTCATTTTTTTTCCTTTTACATTTTTAAGAATTACTAATTATGCGGTACAGAAGGCGTCATTAATTTGAATAATTTGAATAATAATGAAAAAAAAACAACTAAATTCATATTCATTTATGCACATTTCTTTTTTTTCAATTCCCGAAGAAAAATGATCGTCAGGATCAGATTATTGCTGGACAGTTTGCCAGCTGATTATTATAGGTTGTGATCAGCGTTAAAGGGTTTTCAGGTTTTTCTGCTATTCATGATTCACCTGGAGTCAACAGTGCAAAGTAATGGAGAGTGTGTTAGAGAAGTGAAGAAAAGAGTGCAGGCAGGGTGGAGTGGGTGGAGAAGAGTGATAGCAGGAGTGATTTGTAATAGAAGAGTATCTGTGAGAGTGAAAGGGAAAGTTTATAGGACTGTGGTGAGACCTGAGATGTTGTATGGATTAGAGACAGTGGTATTGAGTAAAAGACAGGAGGTGGAGCTGGAGGGAGCAGAGCTGAAGATGTTGAGGTTTTCGTTGGGAGTGATGACGATGGACAGGATTAGAAATGAGTTTATTAGAGGGACAGTGCATGTAGGACGTTTTAGAGACAAGGTGAGGGAGGTGAGATTGAGATGGTTTGGACATGTGCAGAGGAGGGACATGGGGTATATCAGTAGAAGAATGCTGAGGATGGAGACACCAGGAAGGAGGAAAAGAGGAAGACCAAGGAGGAGGTTTATGGATGTGGTGAGGGAAGACATGCAGGTAGTTGGTGTGAAAGAGGAAGATGTAGAGGACAGGGGGGTATGGAGACGAATGATCTGCTGTGGCGCCCCCTAATGGGAGCAGCCGAGAGAAGATGATGATGTTTTGACACGTGAAGTGCTTTGAGATGCATTTTATGTATGAAAGCTGCTACACTCTTAATCTTCAATATTATTATTATTATTGGCAAAACCGGAAGGCGTTTTCAACGCGTGTTTATTTATCCATTGTTTCATGTTGCATCGTTTAAGTCACAATGACGTGTTTTTGTGTTTCGCGTTCTGAACAGGAAACGGCGAGTGAGCGAGCGAGAGAAGGAGCGATTATATTAAAAGTGAGGGACGGCATACAGAGGACGGGCGGATCACTAACGACAGAATCGGGGCAGACGTGACCGCCTGCGGATACGCCTATAATATAAAGTACGTACTTAAAGAAGTGCCATGATTATTCCAACAAAGAGAGCAAACCGGAGAGGATGAGCGAGGGGGTAACAAAGCGAAAGAACAAAGTAATAGAAAGCGAGTGAGTGAGATATAGATGGATACAAGGAGACTTACAAAAAAATTAAATGAAGACACCAGACAGAGTGAGAGGAAGTGAGAGAGAGGGAGACGAGGTGCAAGAGAGAGGGAGAAAGCAGACGAAGCGAAAGCGAGCTGCTGATTAGAGAGTTATGAGAATGCTACGTGACGGCTCGGGCCGGACGTGAGAAATTACACTCAGCAATTTGTGCGGCGATTAAGGTGGCGTGATGGAGCGAACAGACGCACGTCTAATAAAAGGTGGAAAGGAAAATCAGAGTTGTGATATTTCCTTGTGGTCACCCGGAGGATTTGTTTGTTGGTCCGGGAGCGTGTGGCGATACCCGGAGGTCTGATGTTCAGCCCCGGACTTTTTACTATTAAAAAAAAAAAATGTATGACAAGTAAAAGAGTGAAAAACCACTTCATATCAGTGTGTCTAAGGTTAAAGTCTACGCGAATCCAGATAAGTTTTTAAACGGCATTTTCCATCTAAAAACGGTCAGCGTCCACGCTTTCCTTTTCAATCGTTGACTGACAAACGCCGTCTCGGTGTAGACGGAGGGATAAAACTGAGAGAAAAATCTGGGTTTTCAAAAATGTATTAGTGTGAACAGTTTTTCACCATTTCCTTAAAAATACAACGGCGCTCCTGGTGAGACCGAGACGGGAGGGTTTATGGTGCCCTCCGTCAGACTCCGGGTCTGCAGCTAATTAATCTCATGCTAATGCTAATGTACTGAATTGAACTCTGGGAGTGCAGACAGCATTAATTGCATTAGTAACCTCAGGACGGAGAGCTATGGAGACCGGGGGCAGATACCGAGACCTCATTTCTTTAATCAAAGAATTTGGCAGAACAACGTCGATGGGGTGGGAACGAGCAGAAGGGTGGTTTGAGGGGGTTGCAGTTCCTCAGTACTGACATTAGATCAGGTTGTTTAAATATGGATGGTCAGGTACAGTACACTGTATTTTTGTGTAATTCACTGCATATTTCGAGAAACGTGTTTTGAACTACTTTTAAAATGGCAAACATTTCCTTTACTCTATATTAATGTGTAATATCTGTAAAATATGCTGTTCCCCAAATCTTTAAAGCAAAAACATGGAGCTTTAAAGGAGAAGCTGCTAAAAAATGCACAGGCATAACACCACGGTTCTGCTGAGAGTGTGTGTAGAGTGAGAGTTCTCTCAGTGTGTATGTGTGTGTGAGAATATAGAAAACTCCTTGTACAAGTCTGATGTTCTTAAGGTCCTATTGAACCATTCAAAAGAGGCGTTTTAGTTTCTGCTTGTAGTTTATCGTTCCTGTACCCAAGTAAAAGTCAGCAGAACGTTATATGTGCTGCCCTCAATATATTTCTGTATTGGTGGATATAATAAAACATTTTTTTTTACACATCCTAAATAGAAAATAGGTTTCAATGGAAAGTATGTGTGAAAAATAGCTTCACGGGACATAAATAATTTTTAATTTTAGTCTTTGCCAAGAAAAAAAAAAACTTCAAAAAGTGTTTTAAAGTGTACATTTCGGCATGGCTGATGCTCATTATTTCTCTTTTTTTTTCAATTTTATTAAAAATAAAGTGAACTGAGTGTCCAGATTTTCCAAAAATACACAAGAAAGATTAACATTACATGAATTATATAGACCAAGATGTATTGCAACCCCTGACTTTTCCAGTCATATGTGGTCCTTCACCAAACTATAACTGCAAAGTCAGAGGCACACAATTGTGTAGGATGGCATGGCATGACATTTTGCCTCTGATTGCACTTGGAGACGCAAACCTGTTCCAGCATTGTGATGCCCCTGTGCACAAAACCAGCTCTATGAGGATTTACTGGGGTTGGGGTGGAAGATTTCTTGCTCTAGAGCTCTGATGTCAACCTCCTTATCTCCTCACCTCACCTAGTTTTATAACCACAAATGACTGTATAAGACTGTAGAAAGAACATCACTCATAATCTTACATTCCAGTGCTCATGTTAGTTCTCACTCTCCAGTGTTCTGTATTGTTTAAATCATTGTTAAAATGTTGTTATAATCACACTCTTGATGTCACACAAATGAGGATGGGTTTCCCTTTTGAGTCTGGTTCCTCTCAAGGTTTCTTCCTCATAACATCTAAGGGAGTTTTTCCTTGCCACAGTCTCCACGGCTGCTTATCAGGGATAAATACACATCATTCACCTTAACTGTTAAATTATGTAAATCTGCTTTGAGACAATGTCTGTTGTGAAAAGCGCTATAGAAATAAACTTGACTTGACTTACATCAGTACCTGACTTTACTGGCAGAATGAATCTCACACAAATCTAAATAAATGTAGTAGAAGATTTTCCCAGAAGAGTGGAGGTTCTTATAACAGCACCTGGGGCTCAGAATGGGGAAGTACAATTAAAAACAACAATCATATGTTCAGGTGTCTGCAAACTTCCTTATTGCATCTAAGGGTTAGCAATACATTAGCAAATAACATTACATTTTATATTTATAGGCTATATGTTTTTTTCTTTTTACCCTATAGCTCAATATGTGCTATAAATATGAGAGTAAAGAGTATGGATACTGAGTATTATGGTCTGTATATCGCAGCGTGACCCAGACTTGACCACACACAAAGTACGATACTGAAAATAGTTCCGATTTGCCTCCAGTATGTAAGAGGGTAAAGCATCCGCTTAGTGATACAAAAACAGATCGTCTGGCCTCAACTGGCTGAGCTGCTTTTCACTTGCTGAAGACAAGAAAATGCAGAAGGACAATTGCAGATGACGGCACATAATCAGAATGGGAAGAGGTAGATCTGTGGTTAAAAAACATTGGACTTCCGATCAAAAGGTTGCAAGTTTAAATCCTGGTACAACTAAGTGCCACTGCTGGGCCCTTGAGCAAGACCCTAAACCCTCAAGTGCTTGGTTGTTTAAAAAAAGATAGTTGTAGGTTGCTCTGGATAAAGGCGTCTGCCAAAGGCCATGAATTAAAAATCAGGACCATGTCCAGGACCAGGATACAACCATGACCATGATAATGACTGTAATCAGGACCAGGTCCATGACCGTGCCCATAATCAGAACCAGGTCTTGGACCAGGACTGTGAGCACAGCAATGACCAAGACCACAAAATAAACAAACAAACAGGACCAGGTCTAGGACCATGCCCATAATCAGTACCAGGTCTAGGACCATGGGAATGACTAGGACTATTCCCAAAATCAGGATCATAACCATAACAATGGGAAGATCTGCATCCAAAACAGGACCAGGTCTATGACCAGGACTGTGAACACAACAATGACCATAACCAAAAACAAGACTAGGTCTAGAACCATGACCACGACAATAAGTATGACCATATCCAGGTCTTGTTCGTAAACAGGAACAGGTCTAGGACCAGGACCATGACAACAACAATGATTATGACCATAGCCAGGTATAAAACCAGGACCTTGACAAAGACAACCATTACCATGATTAGATAAAGGGGTGGCTTAACAGTTAAGGGCCTGGATTATTCATTATTATTTATTACAAGGTTGAGGTTCTAAACCAGCAGTGCCAAACTACTACACCTGGGTCCTTGAGCAAAGCCCTTAACCCTCTACCACTTAGGTGGAACCACACCATGTCCTGCACTCTGTCCCCACCTTCCTACCAAGGTGGTATATGCCATGTCCTAAAAAAGATATATGATAAAGGATTTGAAATCGCATTGGAGCTGCCAAGATGAAGTGCCAAAAGAGAAGCAGCTAACTAGATGCGACCTGTGTGTTAGATTTTCAAAAATGACAAAAAGGAATGGACCAAAGCATTGTTAAAACAGTTACTCATCAGACCAACTCGACTTCTGCTTAATTAATAGACGTCCCCCGTTTGACATCGAAACATAGAAAAAAGTTTATTTTTACATTTTTCTTTTAACTTTATTTTACACAACACTGCCAAAAAATCTCAAGGGAAGAATCCCAGCGTTTAGTGATGTTCATGGCAGTCATTGTCTGCAAAAGATTTGCATTCACCAAGTATTAAATGTAGTTCTGAAATGTATAATTATTTCAGGTTGACCAACTACTTCTGCCAAAAAAAAAGGGATAAAATTCTTGAACGATAAATGCATTATTTTTGTTAAACCACTTGCTTTCAATTCAATCTTCAGCTTGCTTCATTTCAAACCCATTGTGGTTAACAAAAAGACCCAGAAGTGTGTTGCTGTCTTAAGAATTATAGACCTGACGGTATTTCTTTTTCTCTGGAGAGACAATCAAAAATCAAACAAAGAGTCTTTCGTTTTTTTTTCTCTCTGTCTCTCTTTCTTTCAGACCCACTGAGCTGCCATTTTGCCTCCTCAAATTAACCAACTGCTCACTGCTAACTCGAGCGGATCTAAACCACTAATAATGATTAGCATTGAGCGGCTAATGGAGCAGAGACTTTCTCTGCTTTACAAACGCGTGCCTCCTCCAAACGTCTAAAAGAGAAGCCTTACAGACGTTCATGTGCATGCCCCGATTTGAATTTCCTTCTAATCGAATTGTCTTTTTAGTTAAACTCTAAAGATGCACATCGTGTTTTTCAAACAAGGAAAAAAACCCCCACAGCTGCGTCCGGGATTGAGGAGCACCGTTATTCTATCAGATGATCGATATGGTTCCGCTCGATATATAAGCACACTTGTTTAATCACACTGACAAACTGGGGCATTCTTGGACTTGGGTTTCACGGATTTATTTCTTAATTTACACGTATCGGCGTGACGTCTCACGCTAGAGCCTTTAATACGGTTCATTTTCCAAAATATTCCAACTGAATTTCAAACTGTGGCGCAGCTGAAGCTCGACAGTGGCAGAACGAATCGGGAGAAAATTACAGGCCAAACGTTTCAGTCGAATTTAATGTTTACAGTTGAAGATTGTTTTAGTGGAGATTGATGACAAATATACTGTATGTAAAGACATTTCTTTAGCCGGACAATGCCCCTGTGCACAAAGCCAGCTCCAGGAAGATCTGCTTTATATGGTATGGAGTGAAAGATCTCCTGCTGTAGAACTCCAACCCTATTGAACACGATGAATGTGGACACTGACTGCACCCCAGACCTCCTCACCTACTGTACATCACTACATCAGTACTACACCTACTTTACTAACAGCCTTGTGGCTGAATGAATCTCTACAAATCTCACTTATAGGAAAAAACTTATATACAAATATA
The DNA here is from genome assembly GCF_946808225.1 of Silurus aristotelis. NCBI lineage: Eukaryota > Metazoa > Chordata > Actinopteri > Siluriformes > Siluridae > Silurus > Silurus aristotelis. The sequence continues at coordinate 33,397,938 of NC_139577.1, read as the reverse complement.
AGGAACACACTTACAGGCATTACATTTGTACAGCTGCCAATTCCAAAAATGTCAAATAAAACAGAATTCAATGATTTGTGAAGCTCATAAACCCATAGTATATTTACAATAAAACAAAGAAAACATATCAAATGTCTAAAGTGAGAAAAAAAAAAAAAGTAATTTTTAAGTTGGGACGGGGCAACAAAAGTCTATGAAACGTACATTTTATTACAGTTAAACAGTTGGAGAAACATGTTGTTAATCATTATGAGGTTGTGGAGAAATATCTGTGCACAAGGGACAATGTTGAATATCAATACGGAAATCACTGCTCATGTCATCCAGAAATGCAGGTTAAAACTCTACGTGTAAAGAATAAGCCACACGTGAACATGATCCAAAAATGTCGCCATCATCTTACAGCTATAGTTCATTTAAAATTAGTCAAAGTGGGAAACTATTTTGTGGTCAGATGAATGGAAATGTCTGTTTTCTGTTTTCATTTATTGCATTTCGTTTGTATTTACTTTTTGCAAGTTATCCGAGCTTTCTTTTGGATTTTCGGTTGCGAAATCTTTTCTACAAGTTTATAACTGGTTTATCTCTTTAAAGCTGCTTTGAGACGACGTTCATGGTTAAAAGTGCTCTACAAATAAAAATGAATTAAATACAATTATTTCAGAAGTTTGAAGATGAACAGATAGAGAGAGAAAGCGCACGACAGAGCAGATATCTAAAAAAGGACTGGAGAAGTGGCAGGTTGGGATTGATGGCCCACAAAATCTGCACGAGAAGCATCAATCAGTGCCACTTTGAATGGCGGTGGTGCCGTGTTGCAGGAGCTCAGAGTGAGCCAGGAAACTCAGGAGCAGCTCCATCTGTCTGGGCTTCATGAATTTCATGAATTCAGTGCGCAGATGTGGGAAAGAAACAGCCAGAGCCACCCAAGGTTATTTATGCTTTACTCAGAAGAGTGTTGCAAAGTACAATACACCTGTAGTAATAAAGCACTTTCTCTCAATGCCTCACACACACACACACACACACACACACACAAGAACTTTTGTATCTAGTTGTTAGATTGAAAGGGATGAAAACTGAGAAAATTTAATTTAAACATGACAGAGAGAAAGAGAGAGAAGGAAAGAAAAGAAATAAAGTGTATGAGTTTTATATTATAAAGTCTAATGCATTAACTAATTTACGGGGTCAAAGGTGGCGAAAGTCCACACATCCTTCACTCATGTAGAAGTGCAGATACTCATGTTTTAAAAGACTCGGGTCAAAGATGAAGTTCTGACTGCACATTTTCACTCAAGTTAAAGTAAAGAAGTTTGGGCTCTGAATCTCACATCATATTAATATTAGGGCTGTCAATCGATGCAAATATTTGGTTTTGCTTCTGATTTAAGACTTGGCGCAAACAAATGTTTAGTGATTTTAAAAAGATTTTTTGGTAAATTGTTTAATTTTATATCTGAATAAAGAAAGGACGTCGTGAATAAACGTATTTTGCACTGAAGGTTTTAACTTCGCCTTCTAATTTTTATTGTTGTTCTCTAATGAATGTATTCAGGCTGAAGATCCACCATATAGAACACAAGCAGAAAAAAAGATGATGATCAGGTGATCAGTAACGTCTCTGTTCTCAGTCATGTTCTCATCACTGACTCCCTCTGTCTCATCCACTTAAACCCCAGACTTCTTACTGCCTTCTACCTGCTCATTGTGAGCTTCATAAACTAGTTACGTCTGTGGTGTGTGAGAGGAAACGATACACCCGTGGATTGAGAAAGACTGTTATTAAAACCCTTGTGGTTCACTGAATCTCCACAAATGTCCACAATCACACTCTAAAATCTAGTGGAACATCTTTTCCAGAAAAGAGGAGGTTAGTATGACAGTAAATGGGCCCTAAATGTGGAATGAGATGCTCAAAAAGCACATACTATCAGAAGGATATTCCAAACAATTTTCCAAAAGAATTGCTCTTCTGTATAATTGGAGGTCACTCTGTGCAGCTGGTTGATGGTTTCTCGTCAACGGCCTGGAGATCCATGAAATTACACAATAAGGCAGACGTTGTGAGGATGGATCTGGTCTGTAGTTGATGTGAACAGTCTGCTACACTGACACAGGACTACAAAATTTATACTGTATCTGATCAGCGTTACTGCACACCTCAACATCGCTTATCTGTAGTAAATGGACATTTGGTGTCACCCAGACGAAGACGGGTTGCTTCTTCAGTCTGGTTCCTCTCAAGGTTTCTTCACTATGCCATCTTAGGGAATTTTTCCTTCGCCAACGCAATTGCACATCTTGCGTTACCGTTTGAGTTGGGACTATATTATTGGGCGTGTTTGTATTTTGTTAGTATTGCATCATAAGATCTAACACAATATTGCAGACTCCCTCCATTGTTTAAAACATTCCACAAAATTGTCTATTACTGGCATTTCCCCTGTTGGCCTTCGACTGTGCGTGACGTCCCACCCATTTGTAGAGTTTTGCAGGCTACATATGTGACGCAGAGAAAGTGAAAAAACAAACATGGTAATTAATATTTAAATATGACATGGTCATAAATTCTAAGACACAGGAAATTTCCATTTGAAATTCGCCAGTCGCTGTGCTTTCGCAAAAAAGTGCGTTTGAAATATGTAACTGTTTATGCGTCCACACACGGAAAAACACAACTGCTAATACAATTTGCTTTCCCTTTTGGAAATTGTCCAGAATATTTTTCCATAGTCAGGTGTCTACAAGCTTTTTTCCATATAATGCAATGAACATGGCATTCAGAAATCCTCAATGCAGCTCTGTAAGGTCACTAGAGAGTGTTTGGAAGTGTGTTAATATGGTTATAGGTGTTCATAAAGCAACATGTGTGTTTACACACCCAGCCAATCAAAAACCGGTAGACTAACTGACCATAGTATGAGGAAAGTGTAGTGTAAAACCCATTATAACCTCATCTGAATTCTGATTGGTCAGAATTTGGCCAACATCACCACCTGCAAGATGAACATGAGCTCCATTGTTTCTATAGTAACAGCTCATACACAGTGGCTGGTAGATTTGTCACATAATAATAATAATAATAATAATAATAAGACTAACACACAGACTATACAGATATGAAGGGGGTGTAAAAGTGGAGGTTCAGGAGGTTCATGAATGAACTTGAGATGTTTGGATGAGCTTGCCCTTGTCTCGAACACCATCGCTCAGGTTCCCTTTCATGTCTGCATTACCTTCTGGTTCTCCTGTTTAGCGATGCTGTCATACCTAGACTTGCGTTCACTCTGATCACACTGTATGATCTCCCTCTCTCTCCTTTCTCCTTTCTCTCTCACTCTCCTGTGATTTGCAAGTGTTCTCCTGCTGCCTGATGTGATTTGACATGTCACACTTCTACTGCAACCTGTGTAACTGTGCTGGGTTTTCACTTTGAGTTTCACTGTGTGTGTGTGTGTGTGTGTGTGTGTGTGTGTGTGTGTGTGTGTGTGTGTGTGTGTGTGTGTGTGTGTGTGTATCACTCTGCTCGCCTGTGTAGACTATGAGAAGTTCTACTTCCTATTTCCTGATACAGTTATAAATGAGTTTATTAGAGGGACCGTGCAGGTAGGACATTTTGGAGAGAAGGTGAGAGAGGAGAGATTGAGATGGTTAGATGGTACATCGATAAAAGAACCCTGAGGATGGAGCCATCAGGAAGGAGGAAAAGAGGAAGACCAAGGAGAATTGGATGGAGGACATGCAGGTGGTTGGTTTGAAAGAGACAGATGAAGAGGACATGGTAATATGGAGATGAGTGATTTAATGTGGGACCCCTGATGGGAGCAAACAGAAGAAGGAGGAGATTTAGCTAGCTTGCTTCATGACCTTTTTTCTATTAGCAGAGCAAAAATATACAGAACATGTTGTCGTATTGTGTCTAAAAAGTCATTTATGTTAAAGAGGATCCCAGAACTTATGTATTTGCAACAGTAAATCTATGTTACAGTGGTTACAGTTGTATATTTAGCAATTCCTTTATTTAGAACGATGATTAAACTGACTGCAACTACACTCTAAACACACACCTTCCTGCCAGCCAATCAGAATTAAGTATTCAGATTGGCTGGCTATTGATTGGCTATGTTGTTAATTCAGAGGCATAAATGCAGCTCTGTACTTCATTGAATAAGTAATTAGCATTAATTGATGAATTAGAATTTGAAAAAACCTAAAAAGTATGAATACGTCCTTATTAAAAAAAAAACTAGCTGGACATTATGCGAGCCATCATGTCATTTAGGTTCTTAGGAAAGCAAATGCCAAAACGCTGCAGCCTCAACTTGGGCTATTGAACTGATGATATCCGAATTGTGGAAACGTCTTCTCGTGTATAAGCTATGATACGATCTCCTGGCATATCGCCCACACCCTCACCTCCAGCTTCACCTGCCTCACCTCGGCGTCTCCCTCCAGCTGGAGTGGGAGTTCACATTGGGGGGGAAAAAAAAAATCACAAGATGAGGCCAAAAGAGCAGGAAGGGAGATGTTTAATTAGCACATGAGAGCTTTAAGCAGGCGGTGAGTGTGAGTGTTAGCGGAGGTTCAGCTTTGTCAGGATGCTTTACTGACTTTATTCCAGCAGCCATCTGCACACGGTCTACGAGAGGTTACGGTACGCACGACATCCATATGTGCTCGATCTGTCTCTCTGGCTCTCAATCACACACACACACACACACACACACACACACACACACACACACACACACACACACACACACACACACACACACACACACGTTCACTGAAACCTGCATCAGTATGAATGCGACGCGGCCGTAATTGAATGCTAACGTCGTTACTGCACGATGCGCTGAAGCGGATTTTATTACATTATGGAACTATTCATGTTTAAATTCTTCAACTGCGTTTATAACCAGTTCCCTCTCAATTTGGCCAACGCTAAATCTTATTATGCTCGAATTTCCTTGACTGTAACCTTCACCTAAAAGATTCAGCTGGCCAAGTTTTTCACTCCTGCCCCAAAATCGAGGTGGAATACAAATAAAGCAAGGAAGCAAGCAGCTGTGAGTAAAATAAATTCTTCTTCTTCTTCTTTCGGCTGCTCCCATTAGGGGTCGCCACAGCAGATCATCCGTCTCCATACCACCCTGTCCTCTATATCTGCCTCTTTTACACCAACTACCTGCATGTCTTCCCTCACCACATCCATGAACCTCCTCCTTGGCCTTCCTCTTTTCCTCCTACCTGGTGGCTCCATCTTCAGCATTTTTCTACCAATATAATTCATGTCCCTCCTCTGCACATGTCCAAACCATCTCAATCTCGCCTCCCTCACCTTGTCACCAAAACATCCTACATGTGCTGTCCCTCTAATAAACTCATTTCTAATCTTGTCCATCCTCGTCACTCCCAACGAAAACCTCAACATCTTCAGCTCTGCTACCTCCAGCTCCACCTCCTGTTTTTTACTCAATGCCACTGTCTCTAATCCATACAACATCGCAGGTCTCACCACAGTCCTATAAACTTTCCCTTTCATTCTTGCAGATACCCTACTATCACAAATCACTCCTGTCACTCTTCTCCACCCACTCCACCCTGCCTGCACTCTTTTCTTTACTTCCCTAACACACTCTCCATTACTTTGCACTGTTGACCCCAGGTACCTGAACTCCTCCACCTTCTCCACCTCTTCTCCCTGCAACCGCATCACTCCACTGCCCTCCCTCTCATTCACACACATGTACTCTGTCTTACTCCTACTGACTTTCATTCCCCTTCTCTCCAGGGCATATCTCCACCTCTCCAGGCTCTTCTCAACCTGCTCTCTACTCTCACCACAAATCACAATATCATCTGCAAACATCATAGTCCAGGGAGACTCCTGTCTGACCTCGTCCGTCAACCTGTCCATCACCACCGCAAACAGGAAAGGGCTCAGGGCCAATCCTTGATGCAGTCCAACCTTCACCCTGAACCAGTCTGTCGTACCTACTGCACACTTTACTGCCGTCACACTGTCCTCATACATGTCCTGCACCACCCTCACATACTTCTCTGACACACCTGACTTCCTCATACAATACCACAACTCCTCTCTCGGCACCCTGTCGTACGCTTTCTCTAAATCCACAAATACACAATGCAGCTCCTTCTGTCCTTCTCTATACTTCTCCATCAACATCCTCAAAGCAAATAAGGCATCTGTGGTGCTCTTCCTCGGCATGAAACCATACTGTTGCTCACAGATGGTCACCTCTTCTCTCAGCCTGGCTTCCACTACTCTTTCCCATAACTTCATGGTGTGACTGTCAACTTAATTCCCCTGTAGTTACTGCAGGTCTGCACATCTCCCTTATGCTTAAAGATCGGTACCAGCACACTCCTTCTCCATTCCTCAGGCATCCTCTCCCCTTCCAGAATCCTGTTAAACAATCTGGTTAAAAACTCCACTGCCATCTCTCCTAAACATCTAAACGCTTCTACCGGTATGTCATCTGGTCCAACCGACTTTCCATTCTTCATCCTCTTAATCGCTGCTCTCACTTCCTCCTTACTAATCCTATCTACATCCTGCTTCACCAACTCCACATCCTCCAACCTTCTCTCTCTCTGATTTTCCTCATTCATCAGCTGCTCAAAATACTCCCTCCATCTTCTCAACACACTCTCCTCACTAGTCAACACATTTCCCTCTCCATCCTTTATTGCTCTAACTTGCAGTACATCCTTCCCAGCTCGGTCCCTCTGCCTGACCAATCGGTATAAATCCTTTTCTCCTTCCTTAGTGTCCAACCTCTTATACAGCTCCTCATATGCCTTTTCCTTGGCTTTCGCCACATCCCTTTTAACCTGCTGCCGCATCTCCTTGTACTCCTGCCTACTCTTCTCATCACTCTGTCGATCCCACTTCTGTTTTGCCAATCTCTTTCCCCTAATGCTCTCCTGCACTTCCTCATTCCACCACCACGTCTCCTTGTCTTGCTTTCTATTTCCAGATGTCACACCAAGTACTTTTCTAGCTGCCTCCCTCATCACTCCTGCAGTAGTTGCCCAATCATCCGGCACCTCTTCACCACCACCAAGCCCCTGTCTGACCTCTTCCCTGAACCTCACACTACACTCTTCCTCCTTCAGTTTCCACCATCTTATTCTTCTTTCAAACCTTACTTTCCTCCTCTTCTTCTTCGCCTCCAAAACCATCCTACAGACCACCATCCGATGCTGTCTAGCTACACTGTCCCCCGCCAACACCTTACAGTCTCCAATCTCCTTCAGGTTGCATCTCCTACACAGAAGATAATCCACCTGTGTGCACCTTCCTCCACTCTTATACGTCACCCTATGATCCTCCTTCTTCTTAAAATACGTGTTCACCACTGCCATTTCCATCCTTTTAGCAAAATCTACCACCATCTGCCCTTCCACATTCCTCTCCTTAAAACCATACCTACCCATCACCTCCTCATCACCTCTGTTCCCTTCACCTACATGCCCATTAAAGTCTGCCCCAATCACCAATCGTTCTTTCCTAGGTACACTATCTACCACTTCATCTAATTCACTCCAGAATCTTTCTTTCTCCTCCATCTCACAGCCAACTTGTGGAGCATAGGCACTGATGACATTTATCATCATCCCTTCAACTTCCACCTTCACGATCATCACCCTATCAGAAACTCTCTTCACCTCAACTACACTCTTACTGTATGCTTCTTTCAGAATCACCCCTACACCATTTCTCTTCCCATCCACACCATGGTAAAACAGTTTAAACCCACCTCCAATGTTCCTGGCCTTACTCCCTTTCCACTTGGTCTCCTGAACACACAACACATCTACCTTTCTCCTCTCCATCATATCAGCTATCTCTCTCCCTTTACCCGTCATAGTACCAACATTTAAAGTACCAACCCGAACCTCTACTCTCCTACACTGCTCCTTTTCCTGCCGTCTCTGTAGACGCCTTCCTCCTCTCCTTCTCCTCCTTCGGCCAACAGTAGCCCAATTTCCACCGGTACCCTGTCGGCTAACGATACCTGTGGCGGTCGTTGTTAACCCGGGCCTCGACCGATCCGGTATGAAATTCTCATTTGTGATCCGCATATTTGATTTGGCACATGTTTTACGCTGGATGCCCTTCCTAACGCAACCCTCCCCATTTACCCGGGCTTGGGACCGGCACTAAGAGTACACTGGCTTGTGCCCCCCTAATGGCTGGGTTTGTGAGTAAAATAAATTAATGAATAAAAATCTAATAGAGAGAATGATATGAACTCCTTAACCATAGCAATCACAATAACTTGTTATTGTTGTTTTGATCCTAAACTCTAAAAAGAAAAGTCACGTTTTCAGATGTTTCCACCCAAAAAAAAAAAAAAAATTATTACTAATAAATAAGGCTTCGTTTAAACTAATCCAGAGAAATTCTAACGCTTCTCGTCTGCACGTTCATTTTCAATCACTTCCCAAAAGTTGCTCGTCCACATGAAATGTCTGAAAACACTCCCTGTATTGCGCAAGCAAAACAAGAAACCCACGTCATTTCCGCCTGGTGTTTACTTTCCAGCTCTTTGAAACGTAGCAGCAATGACTACAAATGCGTCGCTTTCAAAACGGAGTTTCTTTAATTTATCCAGTTTGGAGAGCGTTTTCAAAAAGCCACGTTTTCGTTGACCGAAAAACGGCGTCTCAATGTGGACAGGAGACCAAAACGGAGAGAAAAATATGCCAAACTAAAACATTAGTGTGGACATGGGCTAACATTTCTACTTCTTCAGGGTAACACTGAAGCTTCATGCGTATTATTCGAGATTCAAGAGTTTCTTCATATATACAGGAAATTCCACAGATAAAACTCTATGTAGTTAGTGAACAACTCAAGAGCTTTGAGGATGGATTTGGACTGTGATTATATCAAGAATTGACCACAGCTGGCATTTAATCACCTTTAATGAATGGACATTCGGTGCCACCCAGATAAGGATGAGTCCATCTCAAGGTTCCTTCACCATGCTATTTCAGGAAGTTTTTCCTCACCACACTCCCCACTGACTCGCTCAATACGAATAAACTTTTATATATCAACAATTATATGGTACAAACTTTTACAATTCTTTTATTAGCAGCTTTGAGACAATGTCCATTGTTAAAAGATCTTGAGTGGACTGCTATAGAGCTCTTGAACCCTATTGAACACCTTTGGGATGAACGTGAACACTGACTGCACCCCAGGCCTCCTCACCTTCTCACCTAAATCACTACCTGACTTTACTAACACCTTTGTGGTGATAAAAAAATATAAAAGCAACCTGGGAATAAATGTGGAATGTGATGCTCAAAAATAATGAGGCAAAATTAAAACCTTCAACTATTCCTACCTTAGATTAAAAAAAAAAAAAAAAAATATATATATATATATATATATATATATATATATATATATATATATATATATATATATATATATATATATATATAAAAAAGTCTTCTTCACTGAGGGAAAGCAACCTGAACCGAAACATAAATATGTTAAGTGGTTTCTTTTAAGAATTAACAAATAAAACAACCACAAAAAACATATAACTATAATGATAACACATAAACTAACATACCTATAGAAACTTGACATCTAAGAAATTAGTATTAAAAGAATACTTTCCAGAGTGTCAAATAATGAAATAAATATAAAATAACTAATAACAAAGGAAGAGGTTTTGAGTAAAATTAATATATTCATAACATTTTACAATTAGTGTTTGAATTTACGGTACAGATAGAACAGATAAAAATGTGTGAATAAATTGCAATTTAATATTTAAATAAATTGTCAGCCCTAATTATTTTATTATATCTTCTAAATGGACAATACTACAGAAATAAAACTTGGATATGTTTTAGAGTATCAATGTGCAGCTTGTAAAGCAAAATACAGACATTATTGTCTTATTAACTGACAACAAAAGTGAGTCCACCCTCAGTGATAACAGCTGTACGTGGTGTAAACGTGCAAAGCCACGCGTCCTATTAATCATGTTCATGCTTGACAGAACCAGACAAATGTGTCCATCTTGTATTAGAGCAGTTCAAATCTGGTGCTTTGAGTCCAATTCTCTCATGGTAAAGAGTCTCTGAGGATTTGAGAATTAGAATTGTTGCTCTCCACAAAGATGCCATAGCTGTAAGAAGATCAGTATTACCCTGAAACTAAGTTACAGTACAGTGGTCAGGGTCATTTAGAGGTTTTCCAAGACAGGTTTCACTCAGAACAGACCTCACAAGGAAATAGGGTCCTTGTGCTGTGCATCAGGTGCAGAAGCTGCTTCATAAAACAGAAGCATGAATGCTGCAGCGTTGCTTTAGAGGTTGCAGAAGCAGAAGATCCGCTCATCAGTGCTCAGACCGTACTCCACACACTGCAACAAGTCGGTCTGCAGGCTGTCGTCCAAAAAAGAGCCTCTTCTGAAGCTGCTTACAAGAAACCCAAGAACAGTTTGCTTATGACGACCTGTCCAAGAGCATGAACTACTGGAACCATGTCCTGTGGTCTGATGAGATAAACCTGTTTGGCTCAGATGGTGGCCAGCATGTGTGGCGACACAGTATATCTTGCCTACAGTCAAGCATGGTGGTGGTAGCTTCATGGTCAGGTACTGTAGAGCTGCAGTTTATTGAGGGGAACATGGATTCCAACATGTACTGTGACATTCTGAAGCAGAACATAATGCAGTCACTTCAGAAAATGGGCCGAACAGCAGTTTTCCAACATAATAACCACCCCAAACACACCAAAAAAGATGACAACTACCTTGCTGTGAAATCTAAAGGTTGAGGTGATGGAGTTGCCAAGTATGTCTCCAGACCTGAACCCTATTAAACACCTGTGGGGAGCCTCATGCAGAAGGTGGAGAAGCGCCATGTGTCTAACATCCAGAAGCTCCGTGATGTCATTATGGAGAAATGGAAGAGGATCCCAGCAAAACCTGTGCAGCTCTGGTGAATTCCATACCCAGGAGGATTGAGGCAGTGCTGGATAACAATGTGATCACACACGATATTCACACTTTGACATGTTCACTTGGGGTGTACTTACTTTAGTTGCCAGTTATTTAGACAATAATGGCTGTATGTTAGTAAATCTGTACTGCTGTACAACTGCGCATTGATACTCTAAAATATATCCTTTTTTTTTTTTGTACTCCTATAATACTTTTTATTTGTATATTTATATTAGTTATTTATTCATATACACTGCAATTTGGACTGGATTTCATTGGCTAAAGTTTAATCCAATCTAATCTAACGCAGGTACTACTTCCAAATTAAGCGTTCGAATTTGACCTAGATAAAGTCGTCATGAAAGTCACACCCGGTGTCCTTTCCCCTTCAGTAAACTGGCTTTTTATTCACATTTGGTAAAAGAGCAGTTTTCAGGTGTCTTCCAATATAAAGAAAGAAAGCAAAAAATTCAAATGTTGGCACCTTTTGTAAAAGACAGAATCCATTTCCACCAGATGCGGACCATCAAGATTGATCGTGTTCATTGTTGATACTTTAGCAATCCACTCCTGTCTCTTATCTTGTAAACATGTCGCAGGTCAGATCGGACTCTTCGGCAATTGGGCTAAACACGATAAGAATGACAAACAGTGCTTTATCGTGGTCACCTCTAGTCCCAGGCCTGGAGCGCTTTCTGTGAGTAAAGTCAAGGGCGAATTCCCGTGAAGGACACGGTGCAGACGCTCATGCCGCTCGTGCTACTCAAGACACTCTGCCACTCTAGTTGAAGACACAGCCGGTCATTTATTTCTGTAAGACAGAGTGAGCACCTCTCGCTGGGCTTGATTGCGTCCCATTTCGCTCTGGTGATTGTGTGACCTTCCCTATGCCGGCTGGAACACTAAATCTCTTGTAGTCTAATAACGTCGGAATGATGTAAGCTGGAATTGGTGTGGAGCAGCACTAATTAGTTACGGCTTATAATAACACACCCTCCCTCCGACCCCCCCCTCTCGTCGTTCCCTAGCGAAACATGTTTTTTTTCCTCCGTCTGCATCTCTCTCACTCCCTTGCCTCTCTCCCTTAGTGCTTCATCCCGCTCCCTCAACCCTGTCTACCTCTCTCTGTGCTTCATTAGCGCTGTAGGATTACTTAATGGAGAAGATTAGATAAAACACACACGATCATGGCGCTGCTCAAACTGAGCGGTCATCCTCCAGAGAAAGGAAGAAGCAGCTCACTTGTTTCCCCCTGGATGGGACGAAAGCCAGCAGGAGATCCTATCGCTCGAACACTCAAACCCCCGAGTGGGCACCTGCCAAAGCTGGAAGAAGTTCGTCTGTATCCTCAGTGAAGCGCGCCCAGTGCTACTAAGCAGACACTTTTTTTTGCATTTCTACAAATCTGAGTCACTATATTTGGGTACGTCGGCGCAGGAAACGAAAAGTCGCGCTAATCTCGCTGTTAATGAAATCAGGAGAAAGATTAGAACTTTTGAAAGCTGAGCTCACACTTTCTGATCGCGAAGAAGAACGCTGCGAGTATTTACGGACCGACTTTGGACGTAATGACTCGCCCCACTCCCTGTCGTTCAAGGCGCTGGTGATAAGCCAATCTACTAGGTACTTATAGAAGTTGCAACCCAAATGCCCCTTAACTCAACTCAGTTAAAGTATGGAAAAGAAAGCAGTTCAACTTTTTCCCTCGGCTCTCGGTATGACTCACATGGGCTGGCAGCAGGTTTCATTTCTGTCTCTTGAGATAATTGCATCACATAGGCATCACATAATGTAAGTGGGTTGGCCCTACTTAGCCAAACGAAGTGGACTGCGCTATAATAAGCTTTTAAATACACACTTTCCTTGCCTTGCACTTGCTCCAAAGACCTGAACCAGAAAAATTATCGCTGCGACAGAACGAGCGAATAAGTCGGAACGGAAATTGCTCTAAGTGATACATTTCAAATAGCGTTCGTACGCGAGATGCTGCAAAATCCTTTCTAGCATGGAAAGCTAAATAGGAGGAAGCGTTCTGACGGGTTAGCTTGTCGGTGAGAGCGTGATGCAATAACATTAACATTTACGGCATTTGGCACATGCCCTTATCCAGAGCGACTTACAATTATCTCATTCATACAACTGAGCAGTTGAGGGTCAGCAGCTTATTGCTACTGGAATTTGAGATCACAACCTTCTGATCAAAAGCCCAACCAGTAACACCATGGCTATGGGTTTGAGCCTTGTATGGGCCGCTTGCAGGAGGGAGTAGTTTAGTGGTTAAAGCACTTGTTTTTGATGAGTTCAAATCCCAACCAGGCCAAGCTGCCACTCTTGGGCCCTTGAGCATAGTAGCTCAGTTGTATGAACGCTCTGGATAAGGGCGTCTGCCAAATGTCATAAACAAAAATTTTAATATAAGAGCACTTGATGTGGTCTGCGACTAGATGAATTCCTCATCTCAGTGGTGTAGATGGAAGCTGATCATCCATACAGACTGCTCGAGAGGTATCCCAGTGTAGAAATTATGTATGGGCGCTGTGTGGTGTGTTTGCAAGCGTGTATGCTCTCGAAGGCTCCTGCCGAAATACCATTTGACATGTGCAGAATGAATCAACACACCAAATACAAATACAAAGGCAGAAACCATTTAAAATGAAAGTGCTACATAGATTAAAAGAATGCTAAAGCACCTTAGTCCTGATGTTCACCCAATTCGATTCCTTAGGTTGTGGAGATTAAGCGCGGAGAAGGCTGAGGTGGGTGCTAACCATAACCCTAAACTGAGTTAGGTTTGGGCATCAGAAGATGATAAGCATGGATTGAAATTGGAGTATTCCATGAATTCCATGGAATAAAGAAGAACTTGGATTCAGAAATGGCAAAGAAAGGGGATACAAAGTTTATAAGATATGGGTTGTCAAAGCTTAAGAAGAATGTGGAACAAAGTAGAAGTGGGATGGAATACCCATGAATTGAGATGCCCATGGAATGGTGTGGAACTGGGATAGCATTGGAATGGGGTGAGTTAGGAGTGGGATGAAGTGGGAGTATGATGGAGTAACGAGGTGCTCATGTGATAATGTGAAAATTAGTGGCATGGGAACAAGGTGAGTAGGGTGTGGAATAAATTTGGGGTAGAATGAGATGGAATGAAGTGGGATTGGGACCAAGGGGACTCGGGTGGAATTGGGACGGAGTGAATTGAGGTAGAATTAAGATGAAGTGGAATGGGGTAGGAGGGGGATGAGTTGGAATTGGGGTAGGATTGAGATGAAGTGGAATGGGGTAGGAGGGGGATGAGGTGGAATTGAGGTAGGATTGAGATGAAGTGGAATGGGGTAGGATTGAGATGAAGTGGAATGGGGTAGGAGGGGGATGAGTTGGAATTGGGGGTAGGATTGAGATGAAGTGGAATGGGGTAGGATTGAGATGAAGTGGAATGGGGTAGGAGGGGGATGAGTTGGAATTGGGGGTAGGATTGAGATGAAGTGGAATGGGGTAGGATTGAGATGAAGTGGAATGGGGTAGGAGGGGGATGAGGTGGAATTGATGTAGGATTGAGATGAAGTGGGTTGAGGTGGATTCCCACATCCCACACTCCCACATCTGTGTACTTATACATTTAGAAATAATATATGTGCATTTCTCACACTTCCGTCTTTTACAGCATTTCTTTCTTCTCTCCTCTATAGCAGTGTCTTTAAAGGCTGCTGCTTAGTTCGAGAACAAAGCTGTACTGCAGCTGAAATCATACTGAGAGTGAGGCATAGACTCTAATCATGTCCTTGTGAGGGGAAAGAAAAAAATAATAATTTGTAAATATATATTTTTATATATAATTGTACAATTATAGCACCAAATCTTCTCCTAGTTATATGTGCAACCATAATATATACATAGTTTTATTTTATAAGCAGCATTTATTTTCTGAACATTTTTATTTCATTCGATAATTTTGTAGTGCATCTCAAACAGCAATTCAGGTCCCTATTGGAACATTCTAGTTTAGTGTTTATCCCATTAATGTAGCAATAAAGTTACTACTTGGCAGACAGTTTTATCCAAGGCCACTTCTAGCTGAGTGGAGTGGCTCAAGCTAAAGGGGGTTTTCTCAAGAGCCCAATAGCAGCATCTCGGCCAGGATTCTCGTTTGTCGCCTTGGTTTTAAACCCTCTGTCAGACCTAGCAAGATCTCCTGCAGATAACATGATCATTAATAATCATAGGGAGGTGCTCAGTGGTCAGGCATTTAAAAATTTGGATCCGAAGGTCACGAGTTCAAATCCCAGCCACACCAATCTGCCACTGAGAATGAGATAAATGTAAGTCGCTCTGAATACAGGCATCTGCCAAATGCCTGATCTGCCAAATCCAGAGCGACTTACATTTATCTTGTTCGTACAGCTGATCAGCTATGAGGTTAAGGGCCTTGCTCAGGGGCCCCAATAGTGGCAGATTGGTGTGGCTGGGATTTGAACTAACCGATGCCTGACCACTACCACCTCCCCATGATTATTAATGATCATGTTTTCTGAAGGAAATGTAGGAAATGTAGTTAAGATAAACTACACAATTACAGTAACATGAGTAAATGTACTTTCTTACTTTCCAACTCTAATTATAAAAATAATAAATTCTTACAATCAGCAGGGTACAAGAAAGACATGCTTCCAGAAACCTTCCACATTTCTGAACAGCTAGTCTTCCAACAACATTCAAAGACCTACTACTTTAAGAATTGGCATTTATTTATTTATTTTTTTTTTATTTTTTTTTTTATTTTCAATGAATGTCTATGGACAGTTATTTCCTGTTATCACTTATGCTAGAGCAACCATAAATATGTTTTTCTGAATGGTTCATCTGCATTTTTCCCCTCCTTAAATTAGACAGAACTTACAGAGAAACCATCAAACACAAACTTTGTCTTGAAAAAGTCTGAAAACATCTGCTTGTTACAAAGCAATGCCGCTGGAGACTCGTTTTAAACTACAGAAATCAGCTATGCTAACACATGGACACTACACTAAAAGCTGCATTGAGAATTCAACAGTAATCGATATCATTAATGTTAGCTAGCTATTAATTGCCTGCACTAGCATGTGGAATTAATGTGGTTCATTCACGGTATGTTGCATGAATGTAAGCAGCTTGTACTGTATGTGAATCCTGTGGTACGGAAGTAATCGCTATGTGGAAAGCAAACTAGCACTAGACTAGCATCTGCTATAAAAAATAGAAGATGAAGTGAAAGTAGCATATGCTGTACGTCATGGTTCTAAAATTCCTAGTGTGAACGTCTTACATTGTTAAAGACGCGGTACGCAGTGCACCCGGCTGTGATTAGCAATTTAACCAGATGATGTCAGATGTAGACTTGCCATCTTTTCAACCAAAAAAAAAAAAAATCCATGATTAATTAAAGCACAAATGTGGATAAGACGATAAAAATCACTACTTTTTCCCCACTTACATCATTCAATAGAGACTGAATAGAAAACTCCAGAGCACACTGTTCCAATTAGCAAATGTGTTTGTGTATAATGCTAACTGTGTACAACTAATCTAACCACATTGAACCTAATCCCTTCAATCCTCTATTTCCAGGAGAACGCCTGCTCCCAATTACCGAGAGACAGGAAATGAAGTCTCGAGGTTCTTCTCATCTGATGAGCAACACATCAGATTAAAAAAAAAGATGGATAATATATATATATATATATATATATATATATATACACGAGTGTGTATATAGCTAACACAAAACTTTACCACTGGGAAAGATTCATGTCTGATGGTGACTGGAGTGCGTTTGGCGTTAATTTATTTGACACACAAGGGAGATATGAGAGTATTTTAGAGAATGTGTGTGTAGCATGTGATTAAATTTCATCACTGGTCTATACAGTAGGATAGGATTAGTAGGATAAGACTGTGAATCTTCTGATTCCATAAAACAGAGCTGTTTTGTTCTTGCTTGGGGTGTTTAGTACTGTTTTCTGGCCACAAGCTTCAGGATCTTAAAAGGTCATAATCTGATTTGCAAAGCAACCAGTATTGTGCATGAACCTCTTCACCCATCTCATGGATTATTTACTCTTTTGCCATCTGGGAGAAGATCCAAGTCTTCCATGCTACCACCACTACCAGTCTCTGCAACCATTTCTTCCCCCAAGGCTCTTTAATTACTCTTCTGCCTCGCACAGGGGAGGTCAAACACCTCACCTGGTACAACTGCACCAGACTGGCGTATTTATAACCCGACAATTATTTCACACTGTTGTGTCCTGTTATGCTTCATGAAGGTCCTGGACTCTTCCAAACGAGTTTTTCTTAAAAAAAAAAAAAGGAAAAAAAGAAAAGAAAACCATCATGACACGTTGCAGTTTTCTGGAGTCAGTGGACCTCACAGAATCCTGTACTCGGTTCTGTTCAATGCAGTTGGCTGCAAGTAAACAAGATAATAACACACTTGCCTCCAGGCTACAAGAAAAAAGTCTATGGGTGGTCATCTGCCACGTCAATCAAATTCAATCCTGTAAAAGCAGGTGCCTCAGGACCATGCTTATTGATGAAACGTTCCGATCTAACATCTGATGGAACTTGCAACCATGCCCAATGTAGATTTCTGTCTATGGCATTTAGGAGATTCTTTTATCCACAATAACTTGGTTATCTTATTTATACAGCTGAGCAGTTGAAGGTTAAGAGCCTTGATCAAGGCCTCAGGAGAAGCTTGTCTGTGTTGGGATTTAAACTGACTATCTTTTAATAAGTCCAACGTCCAACTGAGCGATCATTAAGTCTGTTAAATCTGTCCAACTTGCATTTACAGTATGGCAGAACCCAACCTACACTATATTGGCAAAAGTTTACGGACACCTGGTCATAAGTACGGTATGTTCTTTTTTGAGCATCGCATTGCTAACACCCTTATAGCTGAATCAATCTTTACAAATCTGTGTACATAAATTATACATTTACATTAAAGGTGTGTCCAGCAAAATTGCCATCTTTTTACCCTTTTAATCCTGATCTCATGAGATCCTTCTCGTATTTCTCGTCAGAACTCGAGTAGATACCAGTGGTGGACGAGGTACAAACTATGAGTTGAAATTTGACCAGGTAGAGATGGACACTGAGTGCATCTCTACTGCGTGTTTGACCAGTTTTTATCCTCATAAATAAAAAGGAATTTTACAAAACGTAGTTTATTAAAAATTACAATATTTGACATTAAAATGTAGTTAAGTAAAATTTTTCCCAAATGGAAATACTCCAGTAAAAAAAGATCTACTTAAGTACAGTAACAAATTCCATTTACTTAACGTGAACGTAGTACAGTAGGAACCATACCGACGTGACTATTGCTATAATATAAATCTGGCAACTCTGATCGTCCAATCAAATCCATGGACCAGATGTTATAAACGGTCATTCGGTTACAACCAAATGACGACTAAACCCTCTCGAGGTTTCATGAAATCTCAGGGAGTTTTTCCTTGCCGTAGTCACTTTGTGAAAATAAAAAATAATGCGTAAGTGAGACCGCCCTCTAGTGGAAAGTCCCCATAGTGTTGTTTTTGAATGCAAAAATAAATATATTGCATAAAAAAAAATATATATATAATAATTGCTTTGTGGGGAAACAGCAGCAAAACTGAAGTTTAATTGCTGTATTGAAATTGTTTTTCTTTTCATCTCCTCTCCGAGTTTAATAGGATTTGTCTGGGGTGTTTGTGTGTGTTTAGTTTCTCGCTTTTTCTCATTCTCTCTATTTTACCACCGAACCAGGAAATGATTGCAAAGGAACACCTATTAGATGCAAGCGTTATTTTATTTATTTATTTTTTTGCCCGAGCTGTACAGTTACCCGGGCTGATGAGCCAATTTCTTTATTCCCTTTTCAAAAGCAGTGCGTTGAGAGTCGGCTGCAAATTGGCCCATCTAGCTCAGATGAATACAAAACGAGGCTGGTGTTGAATACCAAAATAACAGACATTAGCGCAGTGCGTGCTTTTTTTTCCTCCTGTCGAGACGCAACATGTAAGTAAAAAGACAACTGGGGGGGGGGGGGGGATTTTTTTTTTTTTAAGTCGATCCTGAAGGCGAACAAGCAAACGATTGCAATAACATGAGTCATACTCTGTAACTTCACACGTGTCAATAAGATTTCCTTATATATTTATTTATTTATTTATTTATTTATTTATTTATTTATTTATTTATTTATATATTTATAAATTCTTTTCCCCCCAGACTCTTGCCGAGCCGATGGGGTCAGTCTGACGCCGGTGAAGACCTGCACGGTAAAAGACGTTGCGATCGAGAAATATGACTCGTGAGGTGACGGGAGACGATGCACGTCTGCGACACGTGTCAGACTGCATACGGCGTCCCGGATCACGTCGATGTGACTGCAATAAATAGAAAGTACGTCTGCCTGAACGATGTCCCCCGGCATTAAGCGGTTACAAACTGAAACCGTGTGTTAGAATACGGAGAAAAACGCGAGAGACGTGGAGTGAAAGAGAGTTGATGGATGGAGACGAGAGGTGTGATGGAAATGAAACTGCAAGACAGGGTCTTTGACAGGGACAAAAAAAAAAAAAAAAAAAGAGTAGAAATTTTGAATAACGAACAAAGAAAAAACAAATGCAGCCAAAAGTATTGGAACACCGATTTTTCCATCCATGTGAGATTCTTTCCCAAACTGTTACCACAAATCTGGAGGCACACAAATGTACAGGACGTGAACTCGAAGACCCGAACCCCAAAGCCGGCTCCAGAAAGATGTGTTTACATGGGAAAAGCAAAAGATCTCCTACTAAAGAGCTCCAACCCTGTGGAACAGGATGAATGTAAACATCAGTACCTGATTTTATTACAGTCTTGTGGCTGAATGATGACAAATCTCCACAAAATCTAGTGGAACATCGTTCCTGAAGAGTGGAGCTCATTATGTAGAAGAGCAAATGGAAACTTTTGACTATAGTACATATGATGGGGGGAGTGAGTGAGAGAGAGAGAGAGAGAGAGAGAGAGAGAGAGAGAGAGAGAGAGAGAGAGAGAGAGGAAATTAAAGGTTTTTTTTAAGGTTAAGGGACGGAGAAAGTGGCATTGAACGAGTAGAGTGAGAAGGACAGCGTGGTAATGAGAGCGAGAACGAGAAAGTGGGTGAGAGTAAAATGGACAAAAGTACAAAAAGGAGAAAGTAGCAAGACAGAGGAGGAGGAGAGAGAGAGAGAGAGAGAGAGAGAGAGAGAGAGAGAGAGAGAGAGAGAGAGAGAGAGAGAGAGAGAGAGAGAGAGAGAGAGAGAGAGCATGGAAGGGAGTTAAAAGAATGTGTGTGATGAAGAGTAAGGTGAAGCAATGTGTGTGTGTGTGTGTGTGTGTGTGTGTGTGTGTGTGTGTGTGTGTGTGTGAAATAGACAGAAAAAAAGGTTTAAAAATAACTCGAGACTTTGGACAAGTTCAAGTGTGTGAGGAAGAAAAATCAAAAACAGAAAAGGGAAAAAACAAACGTTAAAATAAAAAGAGAACGAACAACATAATGACAAAGTGAGAGAAGTTGAGAAGCTGTGTGCGTGTGTGTGTGTGAGGGAGAGAGAGAGAGAGAGAGAGAGAGAGAGAGAGAGAGAGAGAGAGAGGTGTAAAAGAGGGCGAAATGGTAGATGGAAGAGAAGGAATGAACGACATGACAAAGTGAGAGAAGTTGAGAAGCTGTGTGCGTGTGTGTGTGTGTGTGAGGGAGAGAGAGAGAGAGAGAGAGAGAGAGAGAGAGAGAGAGAGAGAGAGAGAGAGAGAGAGAGAGGTGTAAAAGAGGGCGAAATGGTAGATGGAAGAGAAGGAATGAACGACATGACAAAGTGAGAGATGCTGAGAGAGTGTTTGTATGTGAAAGCATAAGAGAGAGAAAGAAAGAATAAAAGAAAGAGAGAAGAAGGAAAAGAATTGTGGAACAGAGTTAGAAATGGAAGGAGTGCAGGAGTGTTTGTGTGTGAAACGAGTTAGAGAGATAGACAGAAAAGGTAAAAGACCGTATGAATGAAAGAAATGTGTCATGTTCTCATCACTGACTCCCTCTGTCTCATCCACGTTAACTCCAGACTTCTTACTGCCTTCTGTCCTGCTCATTGTGAGCTTCAGAAACTAGTCTACGTGTGTGGTGTGTGAGAGACAGGAAATGATGCACCAGTGGATTGAAGAAGCTGCTCAATGACAGGAAACAGGTTGATGTGCTGAAAACGGCGCAATGAGAAGAGAAAATATTGATCATGTCACCAAACAGATTCAATCTAAAGTAACGAGTCTGATGTGAACATGTAAGAAGTAGAAAGTGCAGATTTTTGTGTAAGAAATGTAAAAAGTCCCAAAAAAAATAGTGAAGTAAAAGATTTATATTAAAATTTATATCATAAAAATCTACTTAAGATTTACAAATTACAAAGTACTTTAATACTTCCCACTTCTGGTATGCGCGTGTGTGTGTGTGTGTGTGTGTGTGTGTGTGTGTGTGTGCCCATGTATGCGTGTGTGTATGCATGCGTGTGTGTGTGTGTGTGTGTGTGTGTGTGTGTGTGCGCATGTATGCGTGTGTGTATGCATGCGTGTGTGTGTGTGTGTGTGCATGTGTACGGGTATGTGTATGCGTGTGTGCGCGTGTGTAAATTGCTTTCGGATGTGTACAATGAAAGTGAGCAGCCACAGGTGCAGTAGGTGAGCGTGATCAGCGCTGTAATGTGCGTCTGGACCTCACCTGTGGCGGAAAGGTCAATTTAATAAATCAGCTGAGCTCAGCATGAGAAAGAGAGCGAGCGCGAGAGAGAGAGAGAGAGAGAGAGAGATCATCCTGCACTTGTGTAAACAAGGCCCTATAAATAAATGATCATTATGGTCTGATCAGCAGCACAAGGGTGTTTTTGCCTTCCCATCTCTCTCTCTCTCTCTCTCTCTCTCTCTCTCTCTCTCTCTCTCTCTCTCTCTCTCTCTCTCTCTCTCTGTCTCTGTCTCTGTCTAAAGGTGATGTAGGAGTCATGCATAATGCATGATAATGGAATTGCTCGGGATCCGAGCATGCTGTGTGTGTGTGTGTGTGTGTGTGTGTGTGTGTGTGTGTGTGTGTGTGTGTGACACCTAGTGATCACGCATCATAACTTCATTTCCTCATGTAAAACATTATCCATCCATCCATCCATCCATCCATCCCTATCCAATGATGACATTATTCAATTAAACAAATTTGCTGAAGAAGAAAGAACGAACGATCTGCAAATCTGCTCTCGCTCCGTCTCTTGCTTAGTCTCTGTTTTCCTCCGTCTCTCGTTCTCACTATTTTGCTGTATCTCACTTTCTCACTTTGTCTTTAATTTTTGCTTTCTATCATTCTCTTCCAGTCTCTCTTCCTTACTTGCTCTGTCTCTCGTTCAGTCTCTCATTGTTGCTTCCTCTCGTTCTTGCTCCATCTGTCTTTCTTGCTCTCTCTTTGTCTATCCTTCTTGCTTTGTCTCGTTCTTGTAGAGTGAAAATGAGAATGAGCGACTCGTTCTGCACACTGTATTATTACTGCATTATAAGAACAGTCACTCATCACTTCATCCCTACCTGTTACACACACACACACACACACACACACACACTATTCTTGTTCTAATTGTCTTTCTTTCTCGTTCTTGTTCTGTCTATGTTCTCTCCCTGTGTCTCTCTCTCTCTCTCTCTCTCTCTCTCTCTCTCTCTCTCTCTCTCTCTCTCTCTCTCTCTTCTTCTTCTCAGTGTTGCTCTGTCTCTAATTTTCACTCTCTCTCTTTCTTGCTCTCACCCCATCTCTCTCTCTCTCGTTCTGTCTTGATCTTGCTTTTTCTTTTCTTTATCTTTCATTCTCTCTCTCTTGAGCTCCATCGCTCCCTTTCTTTCTTTATCCCCCCCCCGATCATCGGGGTAACACCACACTGCATTAAGAACCGAGTGTGTAAACTTTACAACCGGTTCATGTGTGTAAACGTCGGTAGTGTAAAAAAAGATTCAGAGCAGCACAAAAAAAAAAAATTATGATCACAAAGATTATGCAAGGTGTTCATAAATGTACGACCTGAGCTGCATGTATATATTTACACACCCACACACACACACAGGTGTGCAGGTATAGAGAACGCGCTGCAGTAGTTAGCAGTTCTGCCTACACACGTGATGTGTGAAGTGTGTGAAGCAGAGAACAACCCAGACGTCAGAATCCAGACAGCTTGTGTGCGTCTCCTGTAAACAGACCTCAGGTCGAAGCTGTTATCCAGCCACTACACGGAGAACAACACTAAGTAACGAGCAGGAATGTGAAACTTCTCACTGTATCCTGAGGCTAATTCTCGATACACTCGTAAAGCTCACGCTACGCAGTACAGCCAAAAGGATCAGCACACCTGTTTGCCTTTCTTATGTTTGCCTCAAAGTGAATGCACACACTCATGGACACTTGAGCATAAAAAAAATGTTTGTGGCTTTTTGAAACGTTTTATTTCACATTTAATAAAATTTCACATATAAATGGTATACCATGTGTAATATACCATCGAACCCTGTGTGAGATCACATCATGTGCAATAGGTTCTTAGTTCCTCAGCACCTTTTAGTACTTTTAAATGGATTTATATAGAATATTTAATTTATATATATATATATATTTATTTGATTTTTTTTTTAAGCAGTCTCTGGCAAAATAATTTCCTTCTGAAATAATAAAGTTCCATCTTATCGTATTGTATTTTACCGCATCTTATTATCATATTGTATCTCATTGTATCTTATCGTATTGCATAATATTGTTTCATATCTTATAGTATTGTTTCTTATATCGTATTTTATCTTATCATAATCTTACTGCATCATATCGAATCTTATTGTATCGTATCTTATTCTGTTTTATCGTATCGCATCTTTTCTTATCTTATTATATATATATATAATCATTTTATTGTATTGTATCTTATTGCAATGTATCGTTTTGCATAATATTGTATCTTTTTGTATTGTATCTTATTGTATCGCATATAATTGTATCACATCACATCGTATCTTATCATATTGTTTCATATTGTATATCATCTTATTGGATCTATCTTCTCGTCTCGTCTCGTCTCGTCTCTCATCATATTGTATCATATGTTTTCGTATCTTCCTGTATCGTATCTAGTTCCTGTTTGCTGTTATAAGCTCCACTCTTCTGGGAAGATGTTCCACTAGATTTTGTTGAGATTTGTGCTTATACAGCCACAAGGGTGTAAAGTCCAATCAGGTGATGTGAGAAGGCCTTGAGGTATGTTCACATTCATCCTAAAGGCGTTCAATAAGGTTTGAGCTCTATAGCAGGAGATCTTCCACTTCTACCTCACCAGGAAAGCAGATCTTCATGGAGCTGGATTTGGGCATTGCATCATGCTGGAACAATTTTAGGTCTTCTAGTTTAAAAAAAAGGGACAGCCATGCCACCGCATCGAAAAACATCCTAAATATCACCAGTGACTGGAAATGTTGGGTGTCCCAATACTTTACTACCTACAGTGTACAATTGCATGGCTGCGACTCTAAACACAACGCATTGCTCGTAGCATGGGTCGATATTCAACACCGTTTTCCCCAGCATCATATCAAGGTTTTCATTTGGGTGAATAGAGAACGTTTTTTCATCCATACTTCACATCTCCAGCCTGCATTTTTATGTCATCATTCGTCTCTCTAACTAGAATGAAGGTGGGCCGCTTTTTTAAAAAGGGTCAGGCTCTTTTCTGACCCGGTGTCAGCTGGAAAAGGTCGTTAAAGCTCCATCGCTGTCAGACAGTCTGGAGGTGTTTTATCTGCCAGGGGGCTTTAAGTGAGAGGAAAGCGGAAAAAAAAATAAAACCCTGTGGCTGTCGAGAGTACTTGCGGATGCAGTTATATGTTATTCCTTTTGTTTTGCTCTTCTTCACAATGATTATCAAAATGAAACAAAAAAGTAATTGTCACGCGGTTCTGCGTCTCGTAGCGAGCGCTCGGCGCTGAGAGCGAGCACAATGTGCAATCATTCGCAATTCAAGAGTGATTTAGTGCACATTTCCTCCAGAGCCTCTCCAAGTTAAACAGCATTTGGCGAGCGCACAATGAGCAGGAATTATCGCCGCTAAATACCGCCGCGTTCAGGGTGTTTACAGAATCCTGTAAGCAGATGTTTCCCGGCAATGTGAGCAAAGAGGGGCCCGTGCAGGAGGTTCTGGGTTCGGCTAATCTTCAGCCTGCTGCGGAATTTCTTTCTAAAAATCACAAATGTACAGCTGATTGAACCAACAATGGAGCAAAGTCATGTACCAATGCTGTGATGCTTGTCTCAGATCTATCCATCCATCCATCCATCCATCCATCCCTTCCTTCATCTGACTTATCTGATGATATGAAGCAGCACAGGTCACTGAATCTCATAGACTTATGGCTTTTCTATCTGTCTATTTGTCCATCTCTCTAACCATCCATCCATCTAGTTATCCATCCATCCATATATCTATCCATCCAATAAATAAATAAAACATAAAATGCCTTTGCAATATGCATCAGCTGGTTTTTAAATAATTAGGGAACAATCATAAAATGCAACAAATAACATAATATATTTTGTTTCTTTGTTTTTTTATTGAATTATTTCTCATCCCTTAGACTTTTTTTTAAATAGACAGACAGACACACAGACAGACAGACAGACAGAAACTAACCAAACATGGACTGAAGGTCAAACTATGACCTCTGACCACAATGCAGTTCATTAAGCCTACAAATTACATCACCACCACCAAGATCAAGATCTCCAAAAAAATAAAAATAAAACTCTGAATAAAAGCAGCAGGAGAGAAATCTGGGCCAATGTGGATATTCAGAAATCTACAAAGTGGTGAAATGAAATGTCTTTAATGCGACATAACATTTTTTTTTTTATTATTTCCACTTCAATTAAACGCTCCTGTCGTCATGGAAGCGCAGGCTAACGTGTTTGACAGATGTAATATTGAGAAATAATGAACAGGAATATTAAACTCTTATCTCGGAGGCTTTACAGGACGTCAGAGCGACGTTTCAGCTGTAAGCCGGCGGTTTTGGGGCGTGAGGCTCGACCGCTGGGTAAAAACCTCCCCTTTGATAAATGCTACACCTGATTAGAATGGTAACACGTGTTTCTCAACAGAGGCGAAATATGTGTTTACTTCATTAATTAAAAAAAACAAACAAAAAAAACTGAAGTAAACAAGTGAATGCCACACAAAGAAGAGATGCTGAAACATGGCCTTTCCAAATAGAACCCAGGTTATTAGAATTGAGACACACCTTCAGTACAGAAACCATAATTACAGGAGGCCCAACCTCCAGACACTCTTCCCTCATTCCTGTGTGATCACGTGGACCAGCATCAGCATAATCATATCTGGGAAAGGTGTGGCTGAGTGGTTAAGATGTTGGACTTCTGTGCAGAAAGTCACAAGTTTAAATCCCAACACCATCAACATGCCATTGTGCAAGGCACTTGACCCTCAACTACTTAGTTGTATGGAAAATATTCTGGCATCTGCCAAATGCAATAAATGTAAATGTAAAATGAGATGATAAAGTGTGGACCTGGTAAAGTGGTGCCAAGCTCTCCCAAAGGAGATGATCTTAAGATGAAGAATGAGCATTGATAAGACAGAAGTGGAAAACATTAGCTTCAGGTTCCAGGTTTACTGAGGTCCTCACCTGGACCCACAAAAATGGTTAAGAACTCACATCAGCATCTAAACCTCTTCAAGATGCTGACCAAAGCCAAATGTTCAGAAGCTTCTATAAGTGTGCTATCAAGAGTGTCTTTACCAGCTTCACCAGTGGCACCTGCACATCTATACTTGTTTCTTAATAAAAATGGGCTTTACTCTGCAAATGTGAGAAGGTGTGTGTGGGTGTCACTGATATATCAAGAGGACAACATATTGCCAGGGTGGTTACAAGACGGTTGAAAACAATTAGCGAAAACAGTAGTAGGACAAAATCTGTACTTGTGGTCCCAGAATGCAATGCAGCTCCTCTTCGTGGTTGTGCTGAATAATGAAAAAGACTCTGAAAAAGACAGAATGAAAGTCCAGCATTCTTTCAAAACAACGTGTTTCGACCAGGAGCATGAAAGAACAGACAGACTGAAAGACTAAAGCACCACCGCATCATATTCTTTTATTAGGGATAAAACAAGGGTTAACTCCCACTGCAACATT
Organism: Silurus aristotelis; assembly: GCF_946808225.1. Lineage (NCBI taxonomy): Eukaryota > Metazoa > Chordata > Actinopteri > Siluriformes > Siluridae > Silurus > Silurus aristotelis. The sequence goes on along the minus strand of NC_139577.1, from coordinate 33,370,679 downwards.
GTCATCATTCAATATACCAGTAAAATGTCACTATGCATCTTTACACCATTGTTTATTGTTGCACTACTGTATATTCCACTTATATTTATTCCGTACATACTGACATTCATATGTATATAATGTTATTTGAGCATGTTATCTTATGTCTTATACTTATACTGTATATTATTATATATACACTATATCTTTTTACCCCCTGCCCTTTTGTACATTAATCACTTTCACCCCTGTACATTTAAACCTATAGTCATTTAACATACTGCTATTTATTGTAAATAGGCCACTAATGCACTTCAGGTTGGACGCAAACTGCATTTCATTGGCTCTGTACATCTACTTTGCACAATGACTTTAAAGTTGAATCTAATCTAATCTTAAATAAACTCTAGGTGACGCATTCCAATCACAATCGACTATTCACCCCTAAACTCCTTCCAGCCAATCACAATTTACTATTTAGACCTGAACACCTTTTAGCCAATCACAGTCCAGCGCTCACGCCTGAACTCCTTCCAGCCAATCACAATTTACTATTTAGACCTGAACACCTTTTAGCCAATCACAGTCCAGCGCTCACGCCTGAACTTCTTCCAGCCAATCACAATCGACTATTCACACCTGAGCTCCTTTCAGCCAATCACATTCCTATATTCACACATGAACTCCTTCCAGCCAATCACAATTTACTATTTAGACCTGAACACCTTTTAGCCAATAACAGTCCAGCGTTCACGCCGGAACTCCTTCCAGCCAATCACAATCCACACCTAAACCCCTTTCAGTTAATTACAATCCACTATTCACACCTAAACACCATTTAGCCAATCACAATCCTGCATTCACACCTAAACTCCTTACAGCCAATCACAATCGGGTATTTACTTTTACAAGGGGATAATTAAAAACTACTCAGGGTTTGATTACAGAGTAAATCTGAATTGAATTGTTAATTCTAAGGAATAACCTGCAGCTCGTTCTGGATGTTCAGAAGGCAAATGAATAAATATGATACTCTCTGAAGTCTTTTTGAACGTCTCCTGAACATCATAAAGAACAGAAACTGGGTCAGATCTTCCCCCGGCTGTAGTTTTAACCGCACTGTTCGCTCACCTTCCTGGAAACCTAAATGACGATGAACGAACGAAACATTTACATTCTGTCATGATGTATTACACCAGACTGACCACAGGCCCACTGGCCATGTGGACCAAGTGAAACAAACAGACGTCTCAAAGTGAGCAGATTCTCGGAATGGGAAAAAGAGGTTTTATGACATCTGCCGTCAATCTCGAGACTCGTATCTGCCCCGGGGGCATCTCGCCCAACTCAGAGGCAGCAGTACCCATTTGGCCAGTGAGGGATAAAAAAATAAAATAAAAAAGTGCAATTTTTGTGCCAAGTAGTGCTAGTAAACTGGAGTGAAAGATGGAGAGAGAGAGACAGAAAGAGACATTAAGATGGGGAAAGAAAGCTTGGATTTACCAACTGAGAAAACAAAGACTAAAAGACAGTAAAAGATCATACTGACAGAGAGCTAGGATAGACAGACAGAGACAGACATACAGTGAGGAAAATAAGTATTTGAACACCCTGCTATTTTGCAAGTTCTCCCATGGAGGGGTCTGAAATTGTCATTGTAGGTGCATGTTTACTGTGGGAGACAATATATGATTTTCAAACTATTTATTTGTATGATACAGCTGCAAATAAGTATTTGAACACCTGTCTATCAGCTAGAATTCTGACCCTCAAAGACCTGTTAGTCTGCCTTTAAAATGTCCACCTCCACTACATTTATTATCCTAAATTAGATGCACCTGTTTGAGGTCGTTAGCTGCATAAAGACACCTGTCCACCCCATACAATCAGTAAGAATCCAACTACTAACATGGCCAAGACCAAAGAGCTGTCCAAAGACACTAGAGACAAAATTGTACACCTCCACAAGGCTGGAAAGGGCTACGGGGAAATTGCCAAGCAGCTTGGTGAAAAAAGGTCCACTGTTGGAGCAATTATTAGAAAATGGAAGAAGCTAAACATGACTTGTCAATCTCCCTCGACTGGGGCTCCATGCAAGATCTCACCTCGTGAGGTCTCAATGATCCTAAGAAAGGTGAGAAATCAGCCCAGAACTACAAGGGAGAAGCTGGTCAATGACCTGAAAAGAGCTGGGACCGTTTCCAAGGTTACTGTTGGCAATTCACTAAGACGTCTTGGTTTGAAATCATGCATGGCACGGAAGGTTCCCCTGCTTAAACCAGCACATGTCCAGGCACGTCTTAAGTTTGCCAATGACCATTTAGATGATCCAGAGGAGTCATGGGAGAAAGTCATGTGGTCTGATGAGACCAAAATAGAACTTTTGGGTCATAATTCCACTAAACGTGTTTGGAGGACGAAGAATGATGAGTACCATCCCAAGAACACCATCCCTACTGTGAAGCATGGGGGTGGTAGCATCATGCTTTGGGGGTGTTTTTCTGCACATGGGACAGGGCGACTGCACTGTATTAAGGAGAGGATGAACGGGGCCATGTATTGCGAGATTTTGGGGAACAACCTCCTTCCCTCAGTTAAAGCATTGAAGATGGGTCGAGGCTGGGTCTTCCAACATGACAATGACCCGAAGCACACAGCCAGGATAACCAAGGAGTGGCTCTGTAAGAAGCATATCAAGGTTCTGGCGTGGCCTAGCCAGTCTCCAGACCTAAACCCAATAGAGAATCTTTGGAGGGAGCTCAAACTCCGTGTTTCTCAGCGACAGGCCAGAAACCTGACTGATCTAGAGAAGATCTGTGTGGAGGAGTGGGCCAAAATCCCTCCTGCAGTGTGTGCAAACCTGGTGAAAAACTACAGGAAACATTTGACCTCTGTAATTGCAAACAAAGGCTCCTGTACCAAATATTAACATTGACTTTCTCAGGTGTTCAAATACTTATTTGCAGCTGTATCATACAAATAAATAGTTACAAAATCATACATTGTGATTTCTGGATTTTTTTTTTAGATGATTATGTCTCTCACAGTGGACATGCACCTACGATGACAATTTCAGACCCCTCCATGATTTCTAAGTGGGAGAACTTGCAAAATAGCAGAGTGTTCAAATACTTATTTTCCTTACTGTATATGCAGAAAGAAAGATAAAAAGAATGACAGACAGACAGACAAACTTATAGTCTGATAAAGAGAAAGACAAAAGATAGAGGCAGTGAAAAAAGAGTGTAAGAGATGGAGACAAAAACACAGACAGAGACAGATAAACATATAGGAAGAGGAAAAAAGAGAGAAACAAAAAAGAAAACATGGGAAAGACAGAAAGTGAAACAGAGAAAGACAGAAACAGAAGAAGAAACGGATGCGAGAGAGAGAAAGGGAGAGAGACAAATAAGAAAGACAAAGTTAGTAAGAGAAAAATCAAGAAAGATTTACAAAAGAGGAGACAAGAAAAACAGAGACAAGAGAGAGAGCAGACTCAAGCAAAGCTATAAACAATTAAGGAAACAAAAATAGAGACATAACAGACAGGGACAAACAAGTGACAGATATTTGTAGAGGCAGACAGTGTGTGTGTGTGTGTGTGTGTGTGTGTGTACATACATACGTACACACACACACACACACACACACACACATAGGGAGAGAGAGAGAGAGAGAGAGAGAGAGAGAGAGAGAGAGAGAGAGAGAGAGAGAGAGAGAGAGAGAGAGAGAGAGACAAAAACAAAAACAAAATGAGAAAGAAAGCCAGGGGATGGAGGGAGAAAAAAAAAGACAGACAGACAGAAGAAGAAGAGGAAGAAGTGGGAACAGATGCTCAGTCTGGGGTAAATAAAAATAAGGAGGGAAAACATGCAGATGAAAAGACAAAAAGAAAGAGAGAGAATGTAGATGGACAGAGATACACAAAGACAAGAGACGGACAAAGAGTGTGTGTGTGTGTGTGTGTGTGTGTGTGTGAGAAAGACGGATAGACAAAGGAAGAGACAAAGTGGGAGACAAAATAAGAAAGGAAAAACAGGGGAGGACAATAAGAGAAAAACCCAGACTAGATTAGAGATTGATATTACACATGTTGTCCCAACCGCTAATACACACTCCTCTACACTTACTCGAACACACACACGCACGCAGACACACACACACCACCCGCACAACGTGTCCCAACCGCTAACACACACACACACACACACCACCCGCACACTGTGTCCCCAACCGCTAACGCACACTCCTCTACACTCACACACACCACCCGCACACTGTGTCCCCAACTGCTAACACACACTCCTCTACACTTACACTCACTAACACACACACACACCACCCGCACAACGTGTCCCAACCGCTAACGCACACTCCTCTACACTCACACACACCACCCGCACACCTTGTCCCAACCTCTAACACACATTCCTCTACACTCTCACACACCACCCGCACACCGTGTACCAACCGCTAACACACACTCCTCTACACTCACACACACCACCCGCACACACACACACACACACACACACACACAAACAGAGAGAAAGAGACAGAGGGAGACAGAAAGACAGACAGAGAGAGAGAGAGAGAGAAAAAAAGAGAGACAGAAAGAGAGACAGAGAGAGAGAGAGAGAGAGAGAGAGAGAAAGACAGACACAGAGAGACACGGACATAAAGAGATGAACTCTGTACTAAACTCTCTCTATGTTAATGCCGAGTGTGAACGTCTGCAGCAGCAGTAATATAAAGCAGACAGGAAGCTGTTGTGTTTTTTCATGACGTCACAGTGGCCTGTACAGTAACACTGGGTTTTATGCTCGTTTGACCCTGTTTTCATGATTCCGCATCAGGAACTTATCACCCGCATGGCAATTGAGGACACTGACACCTGATGTCTCACGTCTCCGTCTTAACTCGCTGCTAAAACAATGGAGGACGCGATCTGGGAAAGAAAATCTCCTAATCCCTTCCCCGGTTCCTCTCTCGAAAGAAAAAAAACTTTATAATAAAAGAGACGCATCTGCCCACATGCTGCAGAGCAAACACTCCGTACTCCCTCCATCATTTTATTTTTCTTTCTCTCGGTTTCTGAAAGCGACAGAACTGATATGATGATGAATTATATTGCACTTTTTTGGACGCGTCATCAATAATTCCCCGACTTGCTGCGGACGTCAAAATCCATTTTGGATTAAATTACGTTTGGGTGTGTGTGTGTGTGTGTGTGGGGGGGGGGGAATTAAGTAGGGAATGAATCACTGGCATGCGGTTATAGGAAAATAATCATCCAGACAGTGGTGTGATTGCAGATGAGGTGGAATTACTGTTGCAGCGCTGTTCTAAGTAGATTACTATCCAATAACAATGACGTCGCCACTTATACCAAAAAATAACAAATAAAATATATTTATATTAAAGGATGACATCATACATATTTATTTATCCATTTATAGTTGAGGAACATCCAAGGAAATGGGTGAAACTTAAATGTTTATTTTAAAAATTGAATTAAAAAAAAATATATAAAAGGACCATAGATTTATTTCTTCTAAAACTCCAGAAGGAGGAGTTTGAAAACAAATTCTTCTAATAATCTACCCACCCACCTACCTACCCACCCACCTACCTACACTAAGGCTGTCAACTGATACAAATATTTAATCGCAATTTAATCGCACATTTGTATCTGTTCTAAATGTACCTTAAATAATCATTTTCAAGTTTTTAAATACTCTAATTAACATGGACAAATATTAGTGCTTTATGCAAATTAGTAAAACCAAACTCAATGTAGAGCATGAAGACAAAATAATGTTGTAAATGTTTTATTATATAGTAATTATGGGGTAGCGATGATGTTTTAAATGACGTAAATCATCAGGACAACAAACGGACCTTTTGCTATGTTTCCACACGGACGGTTTTAATTGCCGGATGTCTTGCATCATGGGGGATTTTGGTGCGGATTTGAGACTTGGCGTATCGGTAAAACAAATGTTTAGCAAATAAAAATCATTTTTCTGTGCAGTTTATTTGTTTTAATATTGAAGTAAAGGACTTTGTGAATAAATACGTGTTGCGTTGAAGCTTTTAATTTCGCCTGTTTCTTATTAATTTAGATTTATTTATAAAACTGGTCAAATGTCACATTTCATTCACAAATTCATTCGGCGATCACAGAGTCAGATCTTTTTAATGGTTATTTGATCTGTGTTCTGATACCATCAAATATCATCACTGTTCACGGCATGATGTGCTTCTAAAAGTGGAGCTTGAATGACCTTGAGAAATTTGAACTAAATAAAACGTATATCCAATCAGCAAACTAACGTCAACAGTGCCAAAGAAAAAACCCTGAAAGGACATGAAGTAACCTGGACTACAACTTGGAACCTATCCTCAGCCATGGGACACCAGAAAGTCCAGTCCTCAATTACTTATTTCATTACAGTGTGCTGTAAAGTCCTATGTTGAATGCATTAAGGAAAAAAAAAAAGGATAAAATCCGCAGTATGAGCATCAGGGTCTTTTTTTTTTTTTCATAAGAGTTTTAGCTTTTATAAAATGTAAACGCTAAATTAACTTTAGGTCTATATTATCAAGGTAAAGTAACCCACTGAAAAATAAAGGAGGCTTGAGCATGAGCTATTTATTTATTTCATGAATGAATATTTAGATCGTACAAAAAAGGTTGTGCCTTTTAGAAAAAGTGCAGTGAAAAATAAATAAATAAACACGATGGAATGAAGACGTTCAGGAATGCGAAACATCACCATTTACACATCTGTAGAGAAACTGTAAACACTTAGATTTTTCTTTATAAAAGTGCACAAAGGTGAACTGCATTCGAGTTTTTCACGGCTCTGCTTGCTTTAGCGTCAGAGCCGTGTGGTAGGGTAGTGAAATGATCACTCAGTGGTTCAGACAACAACAAATTTATCCAAAGCATTTATAAACAATTATATAATTTATACAACTGAGTAGTTGAGGGTTAAAGGCTTTGCTCAAGGGCCCCACAGTGGCAGCTGGTGGTGCTGGGAATTGGACCTTAACCTCAGAAATGGTAGAGGCACTGGTAGCTCAGTGGAAACTTCTGGGTCAGAAGGCCATGAGCTCAAATCCCAGCACCACCAAGCTGCCACTGTGGGGCCCTTGAGCAAAGCCTTTAACCCTCAACTACTCAGTTGTATAAATGATATAATTGTTTATAAATGCTTTGGATAAATTTGTTACTGATGCCATAAATGAAAGAAGTCCAATGTCTGAACCACTGAGTGACCATTTCACTACCCTACCACATGGTTATCATTAGTCATGATTCGTTCAATTTCAAGAATTTGAAACTTGGCTTTACTGTGACTAGAACAAGTAGTCTTAAAGAGTGATGTATGTGTGTGTGTATATATATATACACACACACACCTGAATTTTCCAGTCATATGTAGTTATTTCCCAAAAAGAAGGCACACAATTGAATCAGGTGTCTTTGGATGCAGGAGCATTACATTTTTCACTTGAAGAAGGAGCCCCAAACCTGTTTCAGCATGATGATACCCCTGTGCACAAAGCAGCTCCATGAAGATCTGCTGCTGAACACTTTCGGCATTAATGTAAACGCTGACCTCACCCCAGGCCTCCTCACCTCAGCTACATCAGTACCTGACTTTACTACCACCCCTTTGTCTGAAGGAGCACAAACCTCCACAAGCACACTTCACAATCTAGTGAAACAACTTCCCATGTAAAAGTGGATTAAAGCTTCATTTTTGATCAAAGAAAACTTCTGAAATTTGATAAAAAAAAAAAAAAAAAAGATCCATTCAAAAGAATCCAAGTCACTAAAATGATCTGATCTTTCCATCACGATTATCCATTTTTATTCCGAATGTTAACAGAATATATAATAGTAATGATGATCGGTGTGCAAAAAAAAAAAAAAGTTCCAAACGCTTTTAAAGAACAGTAAGACGTATATAATGCAACCATTTGCATAAATGGCATTATTGAGCTCTGATGCTGCATCATAGCCCTCTTTTGTTCCTGTGTCACCTTTATACAAACTTAGTAGCAGATTCTTTACCCTCAATAAAAAAACACTTCCTGTGACACGGGTTTATCAGGATGAGTGGGGTCGGGAAGGTAGCTGGATGCGTGTCACCAGAGTTCCTGTAACTTTTTGAACCTTGCACACCAAAAATTGATTTTAGCAAAATGATCACCTTTTACAATGAGGATAAAGGCGGCATCTTTGGCTAAGCAGATAAGCCAGGTCTCTGGTCCAACACGCTACCGGGAGTTCTCTGGCTTTTACAGGAATCCTGTAAGTCATTGCTCACCAGCTCCTGCTTCTCAGGCAAACGAAAAAAAAAAGCCCTTAATGACGCGTCTGAGATGAGATGAGTGTTGCTGGCTGGGTAAACGCTCTGAGGCCTGAGTAACTACATTTAGAGGGCGATGTGAAAAGCATGCTTGCATGTGCTGCGGGCTTTTGTCCTCGTTTACCTCAGAAACGCATTAGAGGAGACGGATCCCTGCGCCGTACAGACCTACTGCGGCGCTCTGGAAGCTCGCGCCCGGGCTGTGCAGCAGGATCGACCGTGTTTTGGAAGAATAAGATCCATCTCACTTTGGTATGACAGGTTTGTTGATTGCACGATGATGTACGATGCAAGTTATGATAAAAGAAAAGCATTGTTAGCATGTGCTAGTGGTGAACAAAGGGATGCGAATAATTCATGTTTTGGGAACTGTAGGCTAACAACAAGAACTGCACTTACTTGCACAGCTTGCTCTGTCTCACCTTTGAGTCTTTATTTCAGTATCATTCTTGAGAAGACCATGAAAACAGCTTAAGGAAACGGCGTACAAGGAAAACCTCAGCTGTGACAACTCCACAATATTACTTTCTTCGTGGTATAGAACTTTTACTACCACGTTAATCAGGACGCCATTTCATTTTCCTTTTTTTTTGCATCATACGAGGCGGTATCTAAAAGTTTTAAGACTAGTTTTGTAACACGCTACCAGATGGCAGCACGGAGCTGCGCTCACAGTCACAGGGAGCACAAACCTTCATAAGTCAGTGTGGCAAAAAACATTGTGTACATCGGGAGCTGTGCAACTGCCGCTATTCTGACCACGAGTGCACACAGTCAACAACGTGATCTCACTTCTGCACCCACCTTCCTCAACAGATTTGGCTCCTGCGGACTTCATTCTCTTCCCGAAGATGATGCTGTTTTGACACCATTGCCTGAGAAATTGTGCAAGCCCTTTTTGGTTAAAAGATGTGACAACAGCCATCTTTAAAACCCTCTCAGTACGATGTAGGACCACCATTTAGCCTCCATGACCAAATGATTGAATCGCGTAGGTCTTTTGTCCACGTTACGCGTTGTAGCCCATACTAGCGATAATGAAGCATGGGGACGAGCATGTCGAATGATTTTTCATCTGTTTGGATATCATTAGACCCAGGCTTACTATTTGTGTGCAGGTTATTTCGGGTGTCAAAAAAAACCTCAAGACGTAATTGGCTTTCCGATGTGTCGCATACAATCAACACGTCACGTCTCAGGGGGCGGGAACATTTCCCAAAGCTGGAAGAACACTACACAACACCTTTAGTGCTGGATCAAGTTCTTGAGTTCTCCAATCAATTAGTGAGCCACAAGAGAACTCACGGTGCATAATGAGAGGCTAGCTCCGGGGGAAAGAGAAAAAAAAAAAAAGAGCTCATAATAAAAAGCTGATAACTACAGAAATGAAGTGGAGAAAGGGTGGAGGGGGAGGGGTTAAAACACGAGAGCCACTTTACCCATGAGCCTCCACAGCTGGAGGTACAATTAGCGTGTCGCCACCCGCGGTTTGTCGCATGTGTTAATTGTCTCATGTAGCTGCTGTGACACTGTCTGTGCGCCGAACCTTGACGTCTGCCTTTTTTTTTTTCATCCCAATGTTTTTTTTTCTGTTAATTATTTAAGCATTGTCGTTTATTTCAGACAGACAGAAAGACAGCTGGGAGAAGGAAACAGAAAGAAAAGCTTTAATGAAGAACTATTAATAAAAGATAACTAAGTGTAAGTTAGCAAGCCTAGCATCTGATTTTTGACCCCGAGTGTTAGCCGCCGGTTTCAGACTCCCACTGGAAAGCCTGAGGATGTTCCCGAAGCGGAAACGTGTTTGTTAGGTGTGGAAAAAGTCGACCCGGATCCGATACTTCGCTGATCTTTTCAGAAAAAAAAACCTGAGGCCATGGAGATAAAGCACTCGGAAGTGTGATAACATACAGGTTTTAAAAATAAATAAATAACTGTTTAAAAAGGTCAGGAAGTTACATTCAGAGGAAGAAATGCTGGTCAAAGTGCACAAGTTTCATGGGACAACAAAAAGAGGAAATAAAGAAACAGTATGCGCTTCACTTAAAGATTAAAACGAATAATTATTAATACATTATTTATCAAACAATTGTTGGACAATTTTGCACCGTCTTCAGGTTCCATGATGTTTCGAAAACAGCTTTATTTCACTTTGTAAAAAATATAATTATATATATTTATAATTATAAATTGAAAATAAAATAAATATAATTTAGTTTTCTTACTAAACACGTTTAAACGTGATCTCAAAAAATACAATCATGTAACTGCACGTTATTTACTTATTATTGTAGCACGACTTATAATGTGTTGAATATTATGTAAAGTAATGTAAAATCTACAAGATCTAAAACAAGTCATCAGACCTCTGGGAGTTAAATATTTTAGCATGTTGTTTATGAACCCGAGTAAAAAAATACTAATCCCCCAATTAAATACTCTAAACCAGGGGTGGGCAAATAATTTTCACAAGGGGCCACATGAGAAACCTGAATTGTGCTTTTCCGAAACCAAAAACCAAAACTGAGGAACCCAAGGCCAAAACCGAAACACCGAAAGAAAATATTGTCAATTATTAGAACCATTGCATTTATGGCTATTAGTGTGTACTAACCTCACTAAAGTCAATGCATTGCAGTTTAAAGAATAAATCAATTACAAAAGTTTTTTATTTATTATTATAAATTATTGTTATTTATTTGTGACTATTCATAGTATTGACACACAGGCAGCGGTCAATTATTATTAGTGACGGGTCTGTTAACCGAAAATAATTGACTGCCGAAGGTTTGGAAGCCCATTCAAGTAAATGGAATGTTCTAATCTACAGCATTAAGAAAAACCGTGTAATAAATAATATTATATTATAATAATTATTATTTTCAGGATCCACAGGAAATGTTTCAAAGATCAATCCGTCGATCCACTGGCGACCAGTGATCTAAGGCAATGAAATCCATAATTTTTTTGTGTTATGCTTTTTGCCTCGGCACCATCACTGGAAAACTTTCCTGCCTTTTCAAAAACGTCCTCTACAGACGGAGTGCGCATGCTCGGATTGACTTTACTTTTCTGCGCCGCGTTCTTCTCATATTTAGAATGGAAATCGGGATGTTTGGATTTCAGGTGATAAATTAAACCCGACGTGGAGAAACTCTTTGCAGTGAAATTTTGCTAATTTCAGCATTGCATGTTTTGCAAATCGCTATCTGTGGGATTTTCTCCAAAATATTGAAATAAGTCCACACCGCAGACATGTTGCTCTTATCCAGATAACCGTGTGCTGGCTGTGCTTTTTTTTTTTTTTGCGTCATTACAATTGTGTTTCTGCCGTGTTGTTTCGGTGATTTAGGTATTTCGGGCGAAAATTTTCGGTGGCTGAATTTTCTGTGCATCCCTGTAATTTATGATTGGCCTCACACGGGCCGGACAGAGACGTACAAAGGGCCGGATGTGGCCCGCGGGCCGTAGTTTGCCCAGGTCTGCTCTAAACAGAGTAACAGTAAAAGAATTTATTTTATATTTTTAATTGAATAAAAGTAAAAAAAAGTCTAATCTCGCCAATGTACGAGAACTCTGAATGATGAATACAGTTCTGTGTTCAATTACCCTGAACATCAAACCTTTATAAGGACATTTTCCAAAATAAAAATACTCAGATAAGATGTTGGATAGCATGTTAAATTAGGTGTAAGGATTGGGATCTTAGATTAGATGTTAGGATTGAGATGTTAGATTAGATGTTAGATTGCGATGTAACGACTACAATGTTAGATGGTATGTCAGGATTGCGATGTAAGATGGTATGTTAGATGGTATGTTACAATTAACATTCTAATCCTAACACCCAATCTAACATGCTATCCAACATCTAATCCAACATCTCAATCTAGCATCTAATCTAACATCTCAATTTAACATCATAGTCCTAACATTTTAACCCACCATCCCAATCCTAATATCCAATCAAACATGCTATCTAACATCTAATCCAACATCTCAATCTAGAATCTAATCTAACATCTCAATTTAACATCATAGTCCTAACATTTAATCCACCATCCCAATCCTAATATCCAATCAAACATCTTAATCATAAACAGGAAGTAAAGGGGTTAGGGTTAGTGATTACACTAATGTTAGTAATGACACAAACTAAAGCAACATATTCAAAGACCACAGGCAATCTAGTAGAACCTGGTGCAAGGTGGGGCACAGCAGGGGGGCAGGGCAGGGAAGGGTCCCAGGGTGGGGCAGGGGAGAGTGCTAGTCTGATGCAGGGTGGGGTGAGAGGGTGGAGTGAGGCACAGCATGGGGGGCAGGGTAGGGCAGGGAAGGGTGCCAGGGTGGGGCAGGGCGTTAGTCTGGGAAAAGGCAGGTTGCCAGGGTGGGACATTGCAGGGTGGGGTGCCAGGGTGGTTCTAAAATAAGTGTGCAAAGATTCTGTGCACGGTATAACATTGTAAGAGGGGAACATTTACTGTCCCTCTCTTGTTGCTTTTGAAAAGCATGTAGTGATCCATAGGAACTTCTTAGAGTGACTCCAAAATGTTGGATGAAGCCACTGCTGAATTTTGTGCTGATAGTTGATCAGTTATTTAACATACTGGTTGTTCACATGTCCCACAAACTCAAATAAAATAAGGTTAGAAAAAAAGAAGGCCAGGAACTATAAATGAGACAAAACTCGCAACATGCACAGGCTCTTATTGCTTCGATTCATGACTCAATAAAAATGGGTGTGAAAGGGTTTCTAAATTGTTCAAAAGTCATTTCAGAGAGCAGGTCTGAGTCTATTCTAGCTCTAGATCCTAATACTGTGAATAACATAATCCGGGTCAAAATTCATTGCAAACGTTCATCTGCATAAAAAGGGAGACCAGACGCCGATACAGCGACGCTACCCTTCGCCTTGCTCAGGACTCGCATCTTTAATTTGATGAGTCCATGTTCCTCCGGTCATCAATATTTACTCAAACTGCAACAACGTATTATTTCACTAATCTGTCTTCTCGAATAATCGATCTTAAATCACGCTGACGTTTCACCCAGTCGCTGTAATGGCTCGGATTAAACGCTCTTCTTGCGTCCTTTTCTTTTTTTTTAGATTCATTCTTTATTTAGATTAATTACTGCAGTGCGCAATTCAGGAGATTTATTTTAATTAATTAAAATTCATTAACAAAAATACATTTCTGGATGGCAGCCAGCTTGGGGAGTCCCTGATCATAGACAATAGTGCATTTAAAACACACTCATGTTTCCTTTGAATAGCAAAGTGTGTGTGTGTGTGTGTGTGTGTGTGTGTGTGTGTGTGTGTGTGTGTGTGTGTGTGTGAAATAAACATAAAATGCTAAAAACATTTCAAAAGCAAGGCTGAGACACCATTACAAGACCAAATTATGAGGTTAATAAATCTGCTTGAGGTGGAAATGCCGGATTCTGATTGACTGGAAGGAAAGTAAAAGTCTCCTCAAATGAAAATACTTCAGTACAGATATGCAAAAAAAGCTACTTAAGTACAATAACCAATTACATTTACTTCCTTACTGTCGTAATATAAACACATGAAGCAGAATTCTAGATCTATTGAGCTGTATATAAAAAAATAAATAATAATATATATATATATATATATATTTTGTGTGTGTGTGTGTGTGTGTGTGTATTCACTCAGACATTTGGAATGCAAACATCAATTGCTAGCTTGAACTGGTCAATGCTGGAAAGTGACCATGGTATAAGGTGATAATCCACAGCTAGGTGTGAGGCTACTTCATTATTCATCTCTATTGTAACGCTCTTGTGTTACAGCAACCTTGTGTGGAAGCGATATACACCCTGTACATACTACTCTCTTTGTCTCTCTGACACACACACACACACACACACACACACACACACACACACACACACACACACACACACACACACACACACACACACACACACACGTGCTTTTTAAAAGGAATCCTGGCACAAATGTTTCAGTAAAAGCAGACATTAGGACTGATTTGAATAAATTATTTGACTTTAACCATTAACAGTGTGGAGAAAAACACTGGAGTGAGAGTAATGTCTTTCAAAACGATGAAAGACGCCCCCACACACAAACACACACACACACACACACACACACACACGCATAATGAACCTGCACAGATGTGCATATGACTGAACAAACCTCACACTCTCATTTATTTATTTATATTTTCCACAATACAAAGAAAAGGGCGAGTTGCCAGCCCACCTGAGCCAGCCGTTTTCACGCGGTTCCCATGGAAACAGCGGACAGGGGTTCGAAAGAGACGCTACCGAACGCATGGTTTTTCTAAACGACGCCTAATTTGATGTAATTGACTTGGCGAGATGGGGTCAGGACGGTGGATAAAGGAAAAGCCCTGGAAACTCTCAAGTAAATGAATAGTTACAGGACAAAAGCGGCTCAGGGTTTGAGTGTCTGTTGTTAGGTAGGAGGAGTGCTGCTGAATGCTATTGGGTGCACTGGGTTATGATGAGGAGATCTCCTGGATAAAGCTGACAGGTTTCTATTCTGTAGTATATCCTGATTTCATTGTCGCTTATATACGATATACTGTAATTATATATATTTAAAGTATATTTCAGAGTATCAATGTACAGATTTACTGTCCTCTAAAAAAGAACAACATACAGCCATTATTGTATAAACAACTGGCAACAAATGTAAGTACACCCCAAGTGAACATGTCAAAACTGTGTCCAAAGTGTGAATATTGTGCACCATAGTAATCCAGCACTGCCTTAATCCTAGTGGACATGGAATTTACCAGAGCTGCAAAGGTTGTTGTTGGAATCCTCTTCCACTTCTCCATAATGGCATCGAGGATCTGCTGGATGTCTGTTGCTTGAGGACCCCCCCGTGTGCTAAATAGGGTTCAGGTCTGGAGTCATACTTGGCCACTCAATCACCTTCATCTTCAGCTTTAGCAGGACAGTTTTTATCTTAACAGTAGGTTTGGCCCAGTTTCTGAAGGGAGGCATCATGTTCTGATTGTGAATGTCACAGTACATGTTGGATTCAGATCTGCCTGATTCAGCCCAGCATCCTACATCTGGATGGAGTTCTCCTTAATTGCAGACACTTGTGCAGCTCAGGATGGTTCCACATCAACAGCCTAAGAATCCATGAAGTTCCTGAGCAACTCAAGGATGAATTTGGACTGAAATTGAGATCAACAGTCTACGACAATGTTTCAGGACCACAGGTTGCATGAACAGCTCCCTATTTAAGCATCATCACTTAACACCTGAACAATGATAAAACTTTAATGAATGGTTTTATTTTCCATCTCAGGGAGGTTTTCCATGCCACAGTCACCACTGGTTTACTAATAAGGAATGAACATAGGTGTGAAGTTCATACATTCCTGAATACTATTCCTGTGTACAACTTTATAACCTCTATCTCTGTAAAGCTGCTTTGGGTCAATGCTTATTGTTAAATAAACGGAATTAAATTATATTTATTTTAATCTCTTCATCCCTGAACAAACCAATCCTTTGCTTTAACAATGATGGGAAATATTTTTTTCTAAAATCTCCTTTAATCCAGAGCCAGAAGACAATGTTTCTATGGTTACACTAAGAGACCAACAAGCACCATGGAGAACAAGCAACACAATCTACATCACTATAAAAGGGTTTTTCATACACAAAATAAAAATGGAGAAATATTCTTTATTTTAAGAAGCATTTTGGTTTACATAGCTTGTGTCTTCTTTCGGCGTCTCCCATTAGTGGTCGCCACAGCGGATCATCCGTCTCCATACCCCCCTGTCTTCTACATCTGCCTATTTCAAAGAAATTTACAAAGCTTGTGTAACGAGTACAAAACTAATCAACGGACGACTTTTAGCATATGCTCTATTTAAAATCCCGTTTCCCTTCTAGACTGGAGTTGAAGCGCTATTTAGGACAGGAAGCCGATATCTAGAATAGATCATCTGTAAAATGACTGATACTTCTTTTTTTCTTTCTTTCTTTTTTTTTGTTGTTGAGCTGTAATGGAGTCATGACGGAGAGTTTACAACAACACACACTAAACAAACATACCTTTATTGGAAAGCTAACTGCTCTGTTGTGGGTAAAATAAAAATGATCCCTATTCTCTTGCTGTTAGAATGAGCTCCACTCTTTTGGGAAGATGTTACACTAGATTCTGTGGAGGTTTGTGCCACATTAATTCAGACACAAGGGTGTTAGTAAAGTCAGGTAGTGATGTAGGTGAGGTGAGGAGGTCTGAGGTGCCATCAGCATTCACATTCAATCAGTTCGATAGGTTTAGTGAAGGGGAAATGTCATGCTACAGCATCCACAGACATCCTGTACTATCATGCACTTTTGACTTTGGGCTGGAAATAGTCAGGTGTCCCAACACATTTGTCCAAACATGGCGAAGAACTACACATCATCAGGAAAACCCGATCCAAGTGTGCATTATTGGTGTAGGAATTATGGACAAGAACATTCTTACCCATCAGCCATTGCACCTCAGTAATAAAGCACCTCCTGATTGATGTTCATTGTATAAAGACTCACCTCAGTACACTCTCAGTCTCAGTCTCACAGCTGTCTCTTCGTATGTGGATCTCTGTTTTGATCAGGTTCTGGTTCTGGTTCATGTTTTGTGTTCTACATGTGCACATGTAAATAAATATCCCCAAGTTTATCCACATTCTCTTCAGGTACATAGCAGATGCTGAGAGCGAGTGTGTGACGTGAGATGGGGATTAAATCAGATGCTAAAAAGTTGTGAATGAGAATCAGGTGTAGAAAAATCACGTGACAGTGTTCAGTGTGCTGCAGTGGCTGATGGGAAATGGAGTTCCTGTCCATAACCCTGTTTATTATAGTGTCTGGTTTAATGAGTTTTTTTATTATATACAATACACACATATAGTATCTAGATTGAAATAGATTAGAATGGATTAGATTAGATTATTTTAGATTATATCAAATTAGATTAGATTAGATTAGATTAATGCAAATTTGAGGTGTTCATACATGACATGAATATAAACATTGCGGCTTGGAAAAAAATACAAACAAAAGAAATAAATCAGTGCTGAAATACTGAATAAATAAACATAAATAAATAATGTTGAAATGCAAACAAATAAATACATCTTAAATAAATAAATACATTTTATTGATAAAGGGTAAATAAGAAAGAAAGAAAGAAAGAAAGAAAGAAAGAAAGAAAGAAAGAAAGAAAGAAAGAAAGAAAGAAAGAAAGAAAGAAAGAAAGAAAGAAAGAAAGAAAGAAAGAAATGTTAAAGCCCAAATAAACAAATGGACAAAAATGTTTGAGCAAGAAATAAAAAATAAAAATAAAATAAGCAAAAAAATTAAAATTGCTGAACAAGTAAATGAATTAATAAATAAATTCTGATTCTATAAGTGATGGGTAAAGTTTTAATTTTGATAAGTGTCTAATTTCTTTTCTTTTCTTTTGATTGTTATTGTTATTGTTATTTTGATTACAGCTCTTCTGTACATTTATTTTCTTCTTTATTATTCCTATTCTACTCTTTAATTCTTTATCTCAGTTTGCTTATTAGGTGCAGCGACGTTCAGTGAACCTGCAGGTCAGAATCGGGTCTGCACTGAGAGTGTTCTGTGATGAGTGTGTGTGTGTGTGTGTGTGTGTGTGTGTGTGTGTGTGTGTGTGATGGACAGAAAGAAACACACGTCCTGTGTTTCATGCTCAGAACTTCAAACACTTTTCCAGCTCGAGTCAATCAAAGCTACTGGACTTCGAGTTTTACACCGTGTGTGTGTGTGTGTGTGTGTGTGTGTGTGTGTGTGTGTGTGTTTTTCTGCAGTATGAGTGAGCTACAAATCATTTTCTCCGACAAGAAGTGCACGCACTTTGATTTACTCCTTCCAGACATGTGCTGGAAAACCAGTCATGGACATGCTGTAGTCCGTGTTCGACTCGGATAAATAAGAAAAGTCATCAGAGTGAGTTTGGGGCATGGCGGCGCTCCCCGAGGCGTCCTGACAACAAGTCCTGCTGTTATACATCCATAAAGTGACTCGCTGTACCTTCACCGGAGAAAAAAAAAAACAGTGATGCTTCAGAACCTTCCCTGATCCCTTCCATTAACCTTGGCTGATGGAAAGCTGAAAAAGGGCGGTGCGGGAACAAATTTGGCGGAGAGGAACGCGATTTTTTTCCTGCTCCTGCTTTATTTTCTGAGACGGAGTGACCAATCAGACGGGCGGCCGAGAGAGCGTCCTGTCAGAGAGCAGCTGACATGCTTCAGCTGAACCGTGAGAGTCTTTTGTTCAGGCGAGCGTGAAATTATCAAACATGACAGCGGAGACGCCAAACATGGCCACGTCCGCACGGAAAACACACACACACACACACACACACACACACACACACACACACACACACACACACACACACACACACACACACACACACTCAATTGAAGGATTTGAAGCCTGGCTGCTGTTGCCAAAAGTGCTGATGAATGTCTGAATGGAGGAGGGAACAAGAAAGAGAGACTGAGTATATAGAGAGAAACACAGAAAAAAAAAAAAAAAAACAGATAGAGACAGAAACTTCGAAAGACAGATTCAGGAGAAGAAACAGGAGAAGGAGGAGAAGAAGGAGATGTTAGAGAGGCTGAGCTCATATTATTTGGAAATGAAACTGATGCATTTTAAATCAATCTCTCCATCTATCCATCTCTCCATCTCTCTATCTATCTATCTATCTATCTATCTATCTATCTATCTATCTATCTATCTATCTATCTATCTATCTATCTATCTATCTCTCTCTCTCTCTCTCTCTCTCTCTCTCTCTCTCTCTCTCTCTCTCTCTCTCTCTCTCTCTCTCTCTCTTTTTTCTGACAGACTCACAGCAGACCAGAAATCTCCTGCTCCAATAGAGAAAAAGAAAAAGAAAAAAAAAATGTTGCTTGAAAAATAGATAGATAGATAGATAGATAGATAGATAGATAGATAGATAGATAGATAGATAGATAGATAGATAGATAGATAGATAGATAGATAGATAGATAGAATGTGTGTGTGTGTGTGTGTGTGTGTGTGTGTGTGTGTGTGTGTGTGTGTGAGAGAGAGAGAGAGAGAGAGAGAGAGAGAGAGAGAGAGAGAGACAGGTGGCAGTAACATCATTCCAGATGTTTGTTGATGGTGAGGGTTGACAGAAGGCTCTTCTCACAGCAGAACATCTGTTTTTATCAGTGGTTTACTGAGACGGAGAGAGGGATGGACAGACCGCGTGAGAAAGATGATGTGATTGGATGATCGCGATTATGAACCTACGATTTTGGATATTAAAAGGTTCATACAAAAAAAAAAAAAAAAAACGCTCCACCTTATGTTCATTTTCTCTCCACCCACATTCGCTCTTCGCTTCATGACCTCAATCAGTGTTCACACACACACACACACACACACACACACACACACACACACACACACACACACACACACACTCACACACACACACACAGTTTAATGATAGGACCATTTGAGCTCCTACACTCCATCATCAACAAGCGTTGAAGCTCTTCTCAGGGTCAAGGGTCACGTTCTTCAGATGCTGATACTGCAGGCTTTATAGAGAAACAATTAGAGACGAGGCCTACATGCAGGTCATGTAGCTACAAACACACACACACACACACACACACACACACACACACACACACACACACACACACATTTAGACTTAGAGATGGGAGTCAGGTAAAGGAGAAAAGAAAAAAAAATATATGATTGTGTCAGCACTCGTGGCTCTGATTACTGAGAAGCCAAACAAAAACACACACACACACGCACTCACACACACACACACACACACACACACTCACACACACACACACACACACACACACACACACACACACACAAACACACACACACACATAGCGAATCTATCAGGACATATTTGCTGAGCCTTTTGGGTAAACAAGGTTCGTGTTGCATGATGGAGGTCAGAGGTCATCAGTCATTTCCTGCAAACTCCTGAATTTACATAAAATCCAAATATCAGCGGCGATGAAACGTCGGAGATCATTCAGATTTATCGCTTTTTCATCTTTGTGATATTTTATTTTTATTAGAGACACAAATTTGCCTTTTTCTGTTTGTCTGAATGTTACAGTGCAGTTACAACAAACACAAATACACCGTTTATATTCCACATTCACTCAAGTGACGTTTATTTCTACTGCGCTTTTCACAACCCATTGTCTCAAAGCAGCTTTACAGAATTTAACAGTGAAGGTGAATGGTGTGTATTTATCCCTGATGAGCAGCCGTGGCGACTGAGACAAGGAAAAACTCCCTTAGATGTTATGAGGAAGAAACCTTGAGAGGAACCAGACTCAAAAGGGGAACCCATTTGGGTGACATCAAGAGTTTGATTATAGTCACACACAAACACACAAAGGTCGAGCAGGAAGGTGTTAAACCTCTTTTTATTGGTGTCGAAATCTGATCTCTTCATATGTAAGCAAGCAAAAGCACATAATTGCACCACAACTGCCAAAGTGTCCCTCACCAGCACTTACTGCCCCAGTGTCCCTCACCAGCACTAACTGCCCCAGTGTCCACCGGCACTAACTGCTCCAGTGTCTTCACCAGCACTAACTGCCCCAGTGTCCACCAGCACTAACTGCCACAGTGTCTCTCACCAGTACTAACTGCTCCAGTGTCACTCACCAGTACTAACTGCTCCAGTGTCACTCACCAGCACTAACTGCCCCAGTGTCTTTTACCAGTACTAACTGCTCCAGTGTCACTCACCAGCACTAACTGCCCCAGTGTCTTTTACCAGTACTAACTGCTCCAGTGTCACTCACCAGCACTAACTGCCACAGTGTCTCTCACCAGTACTATCTGCCCTAGTGTTCACCAGCAATAACTGCCCCAGTGTCCTTCACCAGCACTAACTGCCCAGTGTCCTTCACCATCACTAACTGCCCAGTGTCCTTTACCAGCACTAACTGCCCAGTGTCCTTCACCATCACTAACTGCTCAGTGTCCTTCACCAGCACTAACTGCCCAGTGTCCTTCACCAGCACTAACTGTCCAGTGTCCTTTATCAGCCCTAACTGCCCAGTGTCCTTTACCACCACTAACTGCCCCAGTGGCCACCGGCACAAACTGCCCCAGTGTCCCTCACCATCACTAACTGGGGCAGTTTGTGCCAGTGGCCACTGGCCCAGTGTCCCTCACCATCACTAACTGCCCCAGTGTCTCTCACCAGCACTAACTGCTCCAGTGTCCACCAGCACTAACTGCCCCAGTGTCCTTCACAGCACTAACTGCCCTAGTGTCCTTCACAGCACTAACTGCCCCAGTGTCCCTCACCAGCACTAACTTCTCCAGTGTCCACCAGCACAAACTGCCCCAGTGTCCTTCACAGCACCAACTGCCCCAGTGTCCCGCACTAACTTCAGTGTTCTTCATCAGAACCAAGATAAAGAAAAGATGAGAAGGAAAGTGAGAGAAATAAAGTAGAGAAAGAGAGTTGGAGAGATAAAGGAGAGAAACAAAGAGACATTGAGCTCTTTTTTGGGGCCTCAGTGAGAATCTGCTGCAGTTCTTCTGGAGAAGTTACAGTAGGTGGGGATTTTAATATTCAAGGTCACTTGCTAATAAAAAGTAAGAGAAGAGAAGGACAGAACATGAGCAGGACGAGGAGACGAGACACTCAGAAGCTCTCAAATATTCATCAGTCACTGTGTATCATTATGTTCCTGCTGCATGTGGTGTTGAATAAAACACACACTTTCTCCTGCCTCAGACAAACCAATATATACAAAGACTAATGTTTCTGAGAGAAACACACAGATTGTTTTCTTCCTCCTTTTATCCTTTTATCTTCATCCCTCAGTGTTCAAAGCCGTCTTTATCGGAGGAGAGAAAAATAGAGGCTTCATGGTTTTCTGCTGACCTTCAACATTTTTTACTGATGAAGAACTGAACAGATGCTGAACAGATTCTGGAGCTGCAGATACAATCTGAGGAGGAACAGTGGGGTGGAGGAGAAAAAAGAAGAGGAAGAAGATAAGGAGGAAAAGAAAGAAGAAGAGGAAGACAAGGAACTACGGGAGGAAGACAAGGTGGAGAAGAAGGAGATAGAGGAGGAGAAAGTAATTTAAGGAAAATAAGGATAAAAGAAAGGCAGATTAGAAAGGAATTTGGGAGAAGATAAGGAATAGGAGGAGAACAAGACAAGGAAGAGACAGAAAAGAAATATAGAGTGAATGAGGAAGAATGAGGTAAAACATGGAGAAGGAAGAATGGCAGGAAGAGGAAGAGAAGAAGAATGATTAGAAAAGGGGTAAAGAACATAAGGAGGAAACGAAGGATGGAGAACAGGAGGAGGATGAGGAAGATGATGGGAAGGAGATGAATAGAAGAAAAAACCATGAGGAAGAATAAGATAGAAAGAACAAAGAGGGAAAACAGATGGTGGAAGAGAAGGATGGGCTTTGGGTGAGCAAGCATAGAAAGAGGAGGCAAAGGGAGAGGAAGATGGGAAAGAAAAGGAAGATGAGGAACAGGAAGAACACAAGGAAAAATGAGAGGATGAAGAGAATAATTCTGCAGAGGATGATGAAGACGAAAGGGAGGATGAAATAGAAGGGAAATAGAAGATAGATTATGAATAGAAGGAGAAAGAAAAGGAACAGGAAGAACATGAGGTGATACTTTAGCTTGAATATCTTCTCTCTGTATCTGTCTCAGATCTCAGGCAGCTTGGAGCTCAATAAACACCACAGCATCTAAATACGGCCAGAAATGGACTTCAACTCCCAGACTGTACTGTACTGTACTGTATATACTCACAGAAGACTGGGGTGAAGTGCTGATATCACACTTCAAATCCCAGCACCACCAAACTGCCACTGCTGGGCCCTTGAGCAAGGCCCTTAACCCTCAACTGCTCCAAAGTCATTCGCTCTGAATGAGGGAGTCATCTATCTATCTATCTATCTATCTATCTATCTATCTATCTATCTATCTATCTATCTATCTATCTATCTATCTATCTATCTATCTATCTATCTATCTATCTATCATTTATCTCATTCATACACACTGGAATTTAAACTTGCAACCTTCTGATTAAAAGTCCAAAGTCTTAATCATTAAGCTACCACCATACACACACATCCATCTATCCATCCATCCATCCATCCATCCATCCATCCATCCATCCATCCATCCATCCATCCATTCATCTATCCGTCCATCCGTCCGTCCGTCCGTCCGTCCGTCCGTCCGTCCGTCCGTCCGTCCGTCCGTCCGTCCGTCCGTCCGTCCGTCTGTCTATCTATCTATCTATCTATCTATCTATCTATCTATCTATCTATCTATCTATCTATCTATAAATGGACATTCAGTGCCACCTACATGAGGACGAGGTTCCGTTTTGAGTCTGGTTCCTCTCAAGGTTTCTTCCTCATACCATCCCAGGAGGTTTTTTCTTGCTGCAGTCACCACTGGTTCACTCATCGGGGATAAACTCACAATTCTAAGGAACAGACATATAACTCTTTTATAATGTTATAACCTCTTTATCTCTTTATGCACATTGTTGAAAATTCTCTACAAATAGAAATTAATTGAACTGAAATGTTTATTTTCATTTCGTTCTCATGACCTTTGTACCTCAAGTCACCTGAAGTTTCCAGAACCCAACCTTGATGCCATTTACCAAATTTTCTGGCATCAATCCTGTCAGCTTTTTAAATCTAAATCAATGTTTTATTCCCGTCTGTAGAAGTGCTGCGATGATGCGCGAACGACAGAATAAACACGCTTTCCTTCTTCACCCACGCAGAAGATGCGAAGTCTCGCTCGTTCGCTCGCTCACTCACGGGGTTTGTTAGGTGGGTGGATTTAAACAAAGGAAAAAAAATGACTCCTGATTAAGCGTGTTATTGTTTCGGCGAGGTCGAAATCTCCGAAGGTAAACTACGCCAGGGTTTTGCAAAGGTCTTTATGCGGAACGAATGCTCCTCTGCTGGGCGAGCAAACAAACCAGAGCTGTAACTAACCAACACATCGCCTGATGGAGAAGGAAAATAAACAGAATGTACAGTAATATAAGCATATGATGTGAGAGAAAAAATGTTCCACTAGATTTTGTGGAGATTCATTCAAACTCATTCAAAGGGTGTTAGTAAATTCAGATAGGTGAGAAGGTGAGGAGGTCTGGGGTGCAGTCAGCATTCCCATTCATCCCAAAGATGTCCAATAGGGTTTAAGCTCTATAGCAGGAGATCTTCCACTCTAACATCCCGATGTCATTAAGCTGGCTTTTATGCACAGGAGCATTGCCATGCTGGAACAGGGTTGGGTCTCCTAGAACATTTAAAGCTTTTACTTCCAAAGTCATTTTTAAAAACTCTGTGGCGTAACTTTGTGGTAACAGTTTGGAGGAGAACCATATTTCTCCTACATCTTTGGGAAATGTGAATAAACTCTTGTCTGTAATTCTGAATAAATGCAATTGATTTTCTTGCACATTTCTGCTGTTGAGGGTAAAGATGATTTTCACTCACCCACACACCCACTTGTATACAATTTGTTTAGTAGTCTGTTTAAATTTTATTCTTTATTCTTTTTATTATTATTATTATTATTATTATTATTATTATTATTATTATTATTATTATTATTATTATTTATTTTATTTTTTTAATTTATTTTATTTTTTTAATGTATGTTTATATTTAATATATTTGTACTGTTTGGGTTTGAATTACCCTTAAGTATCAATCATAATTTTGAAATTATTATTTATTTATTTATTTATTTATTTAAATTTTTTGATATATTTATTAATGTTTATTTTTTTTTTTTCATTTCTTTGTTTGTTCTAGTACAAAAAAAATATATATTCACCACTTATTTTCCTGTCAACCCAAACCTGTTTCAACAAAACAATGCTGAGGTCACGCAGATACGTGTCAAGAGTGTATTTTATCAATACACGTGTTTGAGCAAAAGTATTTTGACACCCGACATTACCACTCAATATGTGGTTCTTCCCCAAATTATTATCGCAAACTAATTTCTAGGCACATAATTGTATAGGACGCCTAGCGGTAGCATTAGGTAGCGATTGTCCCTTTACTTGAACTAGGAGACCCAACCCTGTTCCAGTATGATGGTGCTCCTGTGCACAAAGCCACCTCTATGAAGATCTGATTTACATGGAGATGCTGGAGTGGAAGATCTCCTGCTACAGAGCTCTAAACCCTATATATACGTTTACGAAGACTTCAGAGTCGATGCCCGTTTGCCAAATACGGTTTGTGTGAACGTGCAAAATGTGAAACTGAACCCTTTGTGACTTGTGACAGTTGCACATTAATAAACGATTAATAACGTAACCATAGAATAGCTTTATGACCGTTCCATTACGCATGATTACACGATGGTGACAACATCGCCACGTTCTCTAATTACAGAGGAATACTAATGATGTCTTTGTTGACTTTTTATGAACATCATTATAGCGCAATTACTGTGCAAAACAATCATATTAGAGACTCATACAAGCACACACACACACACACACACACACACACACACACACACACACACACACACACACACACACACAAATTTTATACACATTTAACCGTACATGTTGTGTTACAGGTTGTGTGTTGACCTACAGGATTAAAGATCTGAAACAAAACAACCTAAAAACGGAAAAACCTTCTCTTTATCCTACAGAGAAAAAAAAGGCAAAGGAGTAAAACAATCTTTTAAAAAATAAGGATCTTCAATTAACAAATAAATGACAGTCACAAAGCAGAAGAAAGGTTCGTGTTTAATGGACAAATAAAATGAAAGTAAATCATTTTGGATCAAGTAAAAGATTTTGAGCCGACTGGGAATTGGTGCAGCTCTCGGTGTGAAATGTAATTGGAGTAAAAATACGTCATCTATGGCATCATAAATGTTGTTAAGTAGAGAGTAAAAGTCCCAAAAAAATAACTCAAGAACAAGTAGATTTACTTAAATACTTTAAACCACTGCACTCGGTCAACTTTGGACTGGAAACATTGACATAATGACAGCTTGAACTTGTCAGTGAAGGGAACTGACCATGGTACTGTAAAAGGTGATAATTCACTTTAAGGCTCTCTGCTTTATCTCGTGTTGTTCTTCACCTCCACAGTGTGCGCTAAAACACAACTAACCATGGATTATTCTTAAATGCACAGGTATTGTGTGGAATTCATGTGAGTTGTCTGCAAGTAATTGAAGCAGGAGAATTGTCTATACAATCATCCACAGCTCCGTACTGGTGAGTGGAAGAAATCTCAAAACTGCCAAAAAAAGCAATCTGGCAAATATCCGTTCGATGCCTGAACAAGATTTTTAGACGTTCGACTAAAAAAACCTAATGAACAAGTGTAATAAGGCGTGCGATGATTAAGGTGATACGATAATATAGGAGTCGGAGTTGTATGAATGTGTCTGCTCCGACATCCCTGCTGTATTCGAATGGCATTAAGTGGGCGAGTATTAGGCTCTCTGCCTGAAGAGCACCAGCAGTTGAGGGATGTTTGTGTGTCCCGAAGGCGTTAAACATAAAAGCCATGTGTGTGTGTGTGTGTGTGTGTGTGTGTGTGTGTGTGTGTGTGCACGCATTGATCCGATGCTGTGATGGCTCAGTGCAGGTGGAGTCCCAGGCTGTCTGCTCGGCTATTGAGCAGCGAGACACAAAGCTGGTGGAAACACCAAATTTATCAATGCAACAGAAACCCTGAGAGGATTACGGGATAAACAAGTGGAGGATGAGCAGTTGTGCTTTCTCACCCCAGTGTGCTCTCAACAGCGATGCGGAAAGATGGAGAGAGGGAGAGAGACAGAGGAGAGAGAGAGAGAGAGAGAGAGAGAGAGAGAAAAAGAGAGAGAGAGAGAGAGAGAGAGAGAGAGAGAGAGAGAGAGAGAGAGAGAGAGATTTTATGAGTGGGATAGAGAGGGTCATATATTGTGTGGAGTAATAAGATAGAGAGTCTGGTGTTTGTGTGTGGATCTGAATGTACATTTTACTATATATAAATATACATTATGCATCTCGATGCATAGCAAATAATCCAATACATTAAAGATACACATAAAGCAGCTACCGATGCGATACGAGACGATTCCCTCCATAACGACGCGGTGCGATCCGATTTGTAGTCGATTCAACACGATGCGATTTGACGGAATAAATACAATTCCACGTGGTGCAGATAGTTCACGTTTATTTCTTTACTTCAGACAGACAGCAGATCATCAATCTCCTTAAGTGCCTTCTGACGTATGGCCCCTTTCACAAACGGGAAAAAAGATAAAGTAAATCCAGACATTTGGTTCCTATTCTGTCTGCAGGAAGATGCAGCTCTACCTCTGCCATGTTAATCTGTATTCTATGTGACTCTCAGGACACGCCTCGGTCTCCGCAGTGTTGTAATGCGACATTCATGTAGCAGCAGCGGTAAACAGTTTAGCGACGAGAAATCAATCTACATATCGAATATTGGTCCCAAATTATTGGTCACTTTCTAAATAGTAAAAGTAAAGAAGATCATGACGTCCTGACTGGTAATGACGCTGAATTTTCTTTTACTCACATTACATAGAAAACATGCTATATAGATACTCCACCACTCCATCATAACTAATTGTAAGGTGTTTAAAACGAGTTCGCACTGGTTTCGAAGAATCCCCCCCCCCCACCCACCCACCCCCCACCCCCCAACGGTCGCCAACTCCTAGTTCCAAAATGTTCCCTTTCCCTGCATCATACTGAATATAATGGAACTAATGAGTATTATAGGGATGTAATTTGACTGTTATCACCACACCATCAGATCTCACACAACCCCGGCTTATTCATTTCCACATGCATGCAGTTTTGTTTAAATGGTCTTGATTTCCTTCATTCCTGTATAAACCGAGACATCTTACCTCATTTGTGTGTTTTTAAAGCTTAACTGCAAAACGAGGTCAATTCTGAGATTGATTCAAGTTTAATTACAGCTGCGAGGCGTAAAATGCAGAGATAAAGGCGTAATGTTTTGTGGTATCATACGTGTTATGTTTCTTGCGTGTGCGTATATGTATATATATTATTTCATCATAAAATTACATAATCATACACTATTCTACACACACACACACACACACACACACACACACATATATATATATATATATATATATATATAGATGTAAAATCTATAAGGTATTTCACATTATTATTAGTATATAAAAGTTTTTTTTCTAATTGAAGTATTTTCTACTCTTTGAAACACAATGAGCGTGTAATGATTATAAGGATTTGGATGTGATGTTTACACACAGCTACGAGCTCCGCTGACTCGGTAGCTATAACAATCCTTATGATGGCTCTTGTTATTTGAACGAAAGAAGCACACTTCAGATGCTGAGCATCTCGTGACTCATAATGGGGGAAAAGGGATTGGTTTAAAATGTTAGTCCAAACATCTGGAGACCAGAGTCCCCTTATGAATGAGATTTGTTTTTGGGAGATTTTGTATCGAGCCACTCGCTCGTCATCCGGGAGATTTCTGTCAAGATGCTCTGTGACAGTCAGTACAGTCTGTGACAAAGTTTTCTGTGTGTGTGTGTGTGTGTAAAAAAGTGAGAGAGAACAATATAGAGAGCGTATAGTATATCGTGTGTGTGTGTGTGTGTGTGTGTGTGTGTGTGTGTGTGTGTGTGTGTGTGTGTGTGTGTGTGTGTGTGAGTCTGTGTTAGTAAAAAGAGAGAAAAGGATAACATGTATAGTGTGTGTGTGGGTGTGTGGTAGAGAGAGGGACAAATAGAAAAATTATCATATAAAATATTTTCTATCTAAAATATGTGTATCTATACACACACCTTACATACTGTATTATCTATCTATCTATCTATCTATCTATCTATCTATCTATCTATCTATCTATCTATCTATCTATCTATCTATCTATCTATAGAGGATGTAATATATAGTGTGTTAAAATGACAGAAAGAGAGATAATTATATAAAACATAATGTGTTTGATAGATAGATAGATAGATAGATAGATAGATAGATAGATAGATAGATAGATAGATAGATAGATAGATAGATAGATGGATGGATGGATGGATGGATGGATGGATGGATGGATGGATGGATGGATGGATGGATGGATGGATGGATAGATAGATAGATAGATAGATAGATAGATAGATAGATAGATAGATAGATAGATAGATAGATAGATAGATAGATAGATAGATAGATAGATAGATAGATAGATAGTGTGTGTGTGTTTAAGAGAGAGAAAAATAATATAGTGTGGTATATGATATGTGTGAGTGAAAGAAAGACAAGTAGATGGAGAGGGAGAGAGAGAGAGAGAGAGAGAGAGAGAGAGAGAGAGAGAGAGAGAGAGAGAGAGAGAGAGAGAGAGAGAGAGAGAGAGAGAGAGAGAATATTATAGTGTATAATGTCCAATATGTGCATTAATGTGCAAGAGAGCAGACATATGTGAAATGAAGTGTTGGTGAGAGCCTGTGTGTGTGTGTGTGTGTGTTGTGTGTGTGTGTGTGTGTGTGTGTGTGTGTGTGTGTGTGTGAGAGAGAGAGTGTGAGTGTGTGTCTGTGTGTGTCTGTGTGAGTGGGAGAGAAGTTCGAATCCACAGTCACTTCTAAATGAGAAGGCTTGTGTGTCAAACACTCTGCATGAATAAGAAAGTCGAGGCACTGAGTGAGGCAAGAGATTATTCCCCTCTTCTCTTCTCTTCTCTTCTCTTCTCTTCTCTTCTCTTCTCTTCTCTTCTCTTCTCTTCTCTTCTCTTCATAATCCTCACCTCTCCTCTCCTCTCCTCTCCTCTCCTCTCATTTCCTCTCCTCTCCTCTCCTCTCCTCTCCTGTCCTCTCCTCTCTTCTCATTCAATTTCTCTTCTCTTCTCTTCTCTTCTCTTCTCTTCTCTTCTCTTCTCTTCTCTTCTCTTCTCTTCTCTACTCTTCTCTTCTCTTCTCTTCTCTTCTCTTCTCTATTTTATTTTCTTCTTCTCTCTCCTCTTGTTCTAATTCTCCCCTGTCTAGTCTGAAGTGGATTTCCACATGGCAGTCTGGAAGGTCGTGGGCTTCCCAGTGTGTGAGTTGGAAAAAGGGATGAAGCGCCGCTCGGTTCACTCACAGAGGAGATTGAAGGGGATTTTGAAATCACCTGGCAGGAAAACAGAAAGTCCTTCTGGACTTTTTCCTCTTTGTTATTACCACTGTGCCAATTTCATAAGCTGAATGAGTGTTAGCGAGTGTTCTGTGATCGAGTCAGCTGAGTAATCCTTACGCTCTCCCAGCTAGCTGATAAGATGTTCAGTTAGCATTACGTTACATTCCTGATTAGCCTGCAAGTCTGTGTTTCCTGTTCTTCTCTTCTGCCATGAAGGAACTGCTGCAAATCTCACATGATAAAACGATGTGATGAGGTTCCTGGTGTAGCCTGAGACATCAAACATCCAAGGTCTTGCATTTACAATATGTCCATCTGTCTGTCTCACAATCTGTTTATTTGTCTATTTTATGGTCTGCCTGATTGTCTGTCTCACAGTCCGTCTATCTGTCTCACAGTCTAGCTGTCTTTCTGTCTCAGCCTGTCTGTCTGTGCGTCTCACAGTCTGTCTATTTTTGTGTCTCACAGTCTATTTGTCGTTCTGTCTCAGCCTGTCTGTCTGCTTGTCTTACAGTCTGTCTATCTGTCTGTCTCACAGTCTAGCTGTTTTTCTGTCTCAGCCTGTTTGTCTACCTGTCTCACAGTCCGTCTGTCTGTCTCACAGTCTAGCTGTCTTTCTGTCTCAGCCTGTCTGTTTGCCTGTCTCACAGTCCGTCTGTCTGTCTGTCTGTCTGTCTGTCTGTCTGTCTGTCTGTCTGTCTGTCTCAAAGACAGATGTCTTTCTGTCTCAGCCTGTCTGTCTGTGTGTCTCACAGTCTGTCTATTTTTGTGTCTCACAGTCTATCTGTCGTTCTGTCTCAGCCTGTCTGTCTGCTTGTCTTACAGTCTGTCTATCTGTCTGTCTCACAGTCTAGCTGTCTTTCTGTCTCAGCCTGTTTGTCTACCTGTCTGCCCATATGTCTGTTTCATGATCTGTCTGACTTATGTATCTGTATTATGGTGTGCAGCATCTGTTTGTCTCTTAGTCTCTTCAGCTGCCTGTCTCACAAGCTGAGCTATCTTAGTGGTTAAGATGTTGGACTTCTGATTCGGTTGTGATTTCAAATCACAGCACCACCAGGTTGCCACTCCTGGGCCCTTGAGCAAGGCCCTTAACCCGTATCTGCTCACTCGTATAAATGAGATGATAGTAAGTCATTCTGGAAAAGAGTGTTATGCCGTAAATGTAATGTTTGTCAGTCTTTTTGTTTCACAATCTGAAGCGGCATTCACTTTCTGGAGAATGTAAATGCCGCTTCAGATTGTGAAATAAAAAGACTGTCCCTGCAGGAGAGTCTCGCGATTGCAAAAAAACAAAAACATATCAGGATTCCTAGTGCATCAGTAATCGTGCAGTCATCATACGACTAACAAAGATCATCAGCAACCCGAGCAAGTATTTAGGGCAGGTTTAAGCCTGCAAAAGAAAAATCTATGATATTGAACTTTTTTCTTTTCCCTGCTCTGTCTGTATACACTGCACATGAATTCACCTTTTTGAAAATCAGGTCCTGAAAATTGAAGTATAAATAAAATCGGTAGCAAAAAAACATCATGTCTGTTAATATTTTATAGAGGAAATATAGGAAACATATGTAGAAAGCACACACATATGCAGTGTAAATAAGTCTGACAACCAAAACAATCCAAAACTTTTGCAAGACAGAAGAAAATGTTGAAAATGTAATTTTTGTCTGTCTCGTCTTTCCGTCTGTATTTCTATGTCTGACTGTCTCTTTGTCATGTCAGGTGCTGGATAAGAGTGTTTATTATAACAAGTCTAAATCGATGGGCAAAATCCTGAACAAGAAACAGGTTACGGTCGGACGATTACCAAAAAGTAAAATGATTCTTTAGACGAGAACGTGAAATGAGACGTGATCAGGAAACGTGAAACATGAACATAAACGGAACGAGTAACTTCATCAATCTGAGACTGAAACAAAGACGTGGAATATAAATGAGAATAAAGACGGAGATGGTTACAGAAAATTTCTTTCTTTCTTTCTTTCTTTCTTTCTTTCTTTCTTTCTTTCTTTCTTTCTTTTTTTCTTTCTTTCTTTCTTTCTTTCTTTCTTTCTTTCTTTCTTTCTTTCTTTCTTTCTTTCTTTCTTTCTCTTTCTTTTTTTATGTGATGTGATGAATGACAGACTCACAGCAGACCGGAAACCTCCTGCTTCAATACTTTACTGAAGAGAGAAACAGAAAAGGAAAGAGAAAAAGAAAAAAAGCGGTGCTAGAAAAATAGATAGATAGATAGATAGATAGATAGATAGATAGATAGATAGATAGATAGATAGATAGATAGATAGATAGATAGATAGATAGATAGATAGATAGATAGATAGATAGATAGATAGAATGTGTGTGTGTGTGTGTGTGTGTGTGTGTTTGAGAGAGAGAGAGAGAGAGAGAGAGAGAGAGAGAGAGAGAGAGAGAGAAAGGAGAGATAGATAGGGAAACAGTGAAAGAGAGAGATCTACCTATCTGCCTTTGTTTATCTGTCTGCTTGTCTCTTTATTTATTATCTGTATCTATCTATCTATCTATCTATCTATCTATCTATCTATCTGTCTGTCTGTCTGTCTGTCTGTCTGTCTGTCTGTCTGTCTGTCTGTCTGTCTGTCTGTCTGTCTGTCTGTCTGTCTGTCTGTCTCTCTCTCTCTCTCTCTCTCTCTCTCTCTCTCTCTCTCTCTCTATCTATCTATCTATCTATCTATCTATCTATCTATCTATCTATCTATCTATCTATCTATCTATCCATCTATCCATCCATCCATCTATCTGAGCCTCACTTTCTTCACATCATCCATCGTCCACTCATTCGTCATTTCCACTCTGGTCCTCTCTCTGTAATCTGATGTGAGGTACCAGAAGTCGAGCGCAGTGGGGGAAACTCACCTGTGTGAATGGAATCGGTGTGAAACTCAGTGAGGTGGTAATGGAAGAGAGCTCCAGCATGGTTGCCGGTGCTGCAGTCCGTCTGCACTCCTTCCCTTTTCTCCCCCCAAACCTCACAGTAATTACTGTTTAATCAGAACGACCGCTCTTTTAGTGCGTCTAATTAATTAGGCTCGAACACAATGCAGTATTGTATAAACACGGTGCGCTGACAGCTGATCCGCCTGTGAAAAGAGAACGTTCCTCGCCGCAGTCAGATGGGAAAAGCGCTACGACGCGTTCGTGCCAGACTGTAATCGGAGAGGCTTCTTAAACACAGTCTCGTCAAGCAGATCCATTCAAATGCAAACGGCTGACGAACCGATCCACGTCTCCGGGCGCTGATCAGACGATGACGGGTTTTGATTCTCAGTACGGCCATTAAGAGAGCGTCGTGACGGCTCGTGACGGGAGAAAGTTGAAACAATTAAAGAGGAAACATCCTGGGGAAAGGGCTCGGGGATTAATACGGCTACGACATGCTTCATTTTTAAGGACATGTTTTTAACACACACAAACCTAAAAACTTCTTGCGTGAAAAGTGAAAGTTCTAAATCTGTGATCATTCAAACCGGAATATCAGTTAATTCAAATCCGGTCAGAGATTATTAAGGACCTTTTGTTGTCTTTTTTTAAACGTGTATTTGTGCGGCGTAAATCATATCGACAACACAGCGCGTTTCGGAACCGTTTCGTCATCCCGAGCTGATGTAAGGATAGAGATATATAGCTGATCATTTCCTGTCTGTCGGAAACAATCTTCCTTAAAGCGCTGCAGCCGAAGGAGGCCGCCGGTGAGCTTTTCTGTTTAGGTTACACGGTTTATTTGTCTTTTATCTTGTGATAAAGCTGCAAAGAAGTCTGGATCTACTGCTGGAATTCACTTAGACAGCCGGCGTGACTGTTCGCTTCCGAGAGAGCTGTCAAGTCGTGTTTTTTTGTTATATTCGATTTCTAATGAGACGGCTTGAACTGCAGGATCGGTGCTACATATCCTGCATTTGTTTTGCTCAAACCAGGTCATAAATGTATGAAAATATATGAAAAATATGACATTACTATTTTTGTATTTTGTCTCATGGTTTAATGAGAAAAGCTTCAACATGCTTGAAGGAATAATGGATTCGTGTTACAGTTCGTTACCAGACTGATCGAAAATGTGCTTCGGGCAAAATCTTAAATAATTTAAAAGAATCATTCTTACGTATCATCATCCATTTTTTGTCTGGTTTACCGATTCCTACATTACCCACAATGCCTTTAATACACAGAGGGCCCTAGCACTTGATTCATATCTACCTACACGTGAGTGTGATGCGGCAGCGCTTTAGTACTTTGGTCACTATACTCTACAGTGTCCTTAACTATTACATAAAACATTAATCCATGTTCTCTGTTGAGCTACACATGCTCCTGAGATACCAGTGTCCTTTTCTCCTTTCTGGATCTGTCTCATTCTTCATTCTTCAGAATCAGAATCATCTTTATTGCATGAAATTTGTCTCGCTGTCATGATTCCTTATTGGTACCATCTGCTTCAAACCATCATGCTGGTCATCTCGTACTTTAGTAACTAGCTGCTTTATCTATGAACATATTGGGTTCTGGAACCACTTTTCTGATGGATTTCTCTTTTTTCTTATGAGCTGCTACAAAAAGGTGTAGATGGAGGACTCCCTGTTTTATTAACATTTATGGCATTTGTTAGACGGCATCATCCAGAGTGAGTTATCTCAATAAACATCTAAGCAGCTACGGGGTTCACGTATTTGTTTGAAAAACAAATATTTTCCTCCTTGTTGCGTGTGGAAACAGAGACTTTAAAAAAAAATCCAGTTGTGCGACGATGACTTTTCTCAACATCGCCACGACATTTCAGAGTCAGTAAGTAAATAAACGCCAGGCAGAAACGATGAATAAGCGTCTTCTGTTTTACGCGTTCATTTCATTTATTGCATTCGGTCAGACACCCTTATTCAGAGCAACTTGCAACTGAGCAGGGGAGGGTTAAGGGCCTTCTTCAAGGGCCCAGCAGTAGCAGCTCTGTGGTGGTGGGATTTGAACCTGTGACCTTCTGTTCCAAATTCCAATTTGTTCCAAAGACCACTGAGGGACCACCTTCACTCCTGTCCAGTACAGGGATGTGAGCGTTTTCAGACGTTTTAGTGTGGATGGGCTTTTGGGACCCTTAAGAGTCACTAAATTTATACATAACCTCCTAATCTCTTAATCTCTGTAAAGCTTCATTGCTAAAAAAAAGCTGTACAAATTGAACTGAATTGGATTATTTATAATAATAATAAGAAAATAAATTGTTGAAACAGATATTTAAACTAAATAAGTATTTAATAAATTAAGTAACCATATATATATATATATATATATAATTTTTTATTTATTATTATTTACAATTGTTTTTATAATTCTTTTTCCCTACATCCCACAAATGTTCCTTCTTTCTCTCTTTTTCTTTCCCTTTCTGCACACTTTCACACTTCCCTCATTTTTCCCAATGCTTTGAAATCAATAAAACTTCTCTGTAGGTGTTTTAACAGTTTGTCTTTCCACTGTACCTAATGAATATATTCCACATTAGCTTGAAGGAGCTGCTCGTTCTCGTTTGACATTCACCTCTGCAAACATGGACGCCGAGTGCAGCACAACTACACAACGCAGCACAGCCAGTCAGAGAACAACATGTACAGAGAGAGTAGCAGCAATGACAAATAACCAGTAAAAGACACAGTTCTCCAAGTGTGTGTGTGTGTGTGTGTGTGTGTGTGTGTGTGTGTGTGTGTGTGTGTGTGTGTGTGTGTGTGTGTGTGTCTACAATATGGTAATTGTTTAACTGCACAGAGACAAAGAGACAAGGCTGCAGCTGAAAAATTCAGGGTTTCACAGTAATAAAAACACATGTGCGCGCACACACACACACACACACACACACACACACACACACACACACACACACACACACACACACACACATGCACACACAAACATGCTAGACAAAGAATACAATATCTATTTTAAAATCAAATACATTTGTTTTACACCTGCACGCTGTTAATTCGCGGAAAAGAAAATGCGTCCAGACTAACGAGGTAATTAACGAGAATTCGATATAGATAATGAGCTAATTAAACCTAATTAATGCGTATTAAAAGCGTTCAGCATTACAGATTATGTACAGATTCCTAACACGCGAAGCAGGCAGCCGAGTTGCGCGAATTCCTCGCGTTGTAAATGCGGGTTTGGTCCACTGCGTTTCTTTTTCTTTTTTAGTACGTGAAGTTAAAGCATGAAAAGGATCAATTGGACGAGGGATAAAGGCGTACAGATGGAAACTCGTCTCCCTGTGAATGAGCGTGTCTCCGGTTTTCAATTTGCGACTCCAATTATGTTCCGGCGTACTGTACAGTCTGATGCACGCTTTTTATCTCGGGACAATACGGAGGCCAGTCATCCTTCGTTTATCCTCTATTTGTCCTTTCTCGCTCGTTTCTTTTTCATAACTATACGTGTGAATAAGAAAGAAACGGCGTTAAAAAACGTACTGCAATACTTTAATCATACTTACGATGCCTTGTACAGATGTGTAGCTTGTGAACCAGGGTACAGGTATGACTGGTCACCTGCTCTTTATCCAGACTGTCCAATTTATGCCATTTGGCAGCTGCGTTTATCCAGAGCGACTTACAACTGAGCAGTTGAATGTTAAAAGCTTTGGTTAAGTGCCTACATGGTGGGACTGGGATTTAAACGTGCGACCTTCCGATTTAGAGTCTATTGCCTTAACCACTAAGCCACCACCTCTGCTTCGGTCGACGGACGTGAGACCTGCGTCAAGGTTCAGTGCGTTGTGTGTTTTGAGATGCTTTTCTGCTCAGCGTGGATGTACAGAGTAGTTATTCAAGTTGATGAAACCTCCCTGTTGGTTAGAACCAGTCTGAACTTTCTCATTAACAAGACTTTCCACTGGCAGCAATGGATGGATGGATGTTGTGAGTAAAACTCCAGAAGGATTTTTGACACACTCAAAGTCAGTGAGATCCCTGAGATACACTACAAACACAAACAATTGGAGATACCTGACCATAAAAAAGAATCATGGATCAATAGACCATAAGATCATGTGGTTCTTTAACATTCCATTCCACATTCAGTCTTCATTTCCTGCTATAACAGTCTTCATTCTTCTGGAATGATTTTCTAATAGGTTTTGTCAAGATTTGTGTATTGATGTAGAAGAGATTTGATGAGGTGTTCAATAGGGTTTCGAGCTCTATAGCAGGAGATCTTCCACTCCAACATCCCCATGTAAAGCAGATCTTTACAGAGCTGGCTTTTATGCAGAGGAGCATCGTGATGCTGGAACAGGGTTGGGTCTCCTAGTTTAAGTGAAGGATACAATCGCTAGCTAATGCTACAAGCATCCAAAGACGTTCTACATGATTATGTGCCTCAAAATTAGTTTGCGATAATAATTTGGGGAAGAACCACATATTGCGTGGTAAAGTCAAGTCGAGTCGAGAGGCTTTTATTGTCATTTCTACTATACACACTGGCACACAGTACACAGTAAAAACGAGACAACGTTCCTCCAGAACCCTGGTGCTACACTAAACAACATAGAGCTACAACACACAACATAAAGCTACATAAAGTGGATCGAGTGCTACCGAGTGCAAACAGTGCAGACGAAAAACAGTACAGACAGACAACATAATACATTGTGGGACAACACACGTAACACAAGAGAGCGCTGAGCAGTAAACCTACTGTACACTCTGAATATACAGTACTGTGCAAAGAGAACTATAAAGACCAGGAGTATATGTAAACAAACACAATGCAGTGCAAAAACATCCTATAGACTACTATATAAAGTCGGGTGTCCCAATACTTTTGCTCAAACATGTACAGTATATTAATAAAATACACTCTTAACCATAGTAACGTCCAGTTCCATACAGAGTGAGACAGCTATTGTGGACTTTTTCTAATGACCTTCCTGGCACAAGATGAATTTGGAGACAAACTGCAGCAGAAAACGTCTGAATGAGAAATAGAACAAAAAAAAAAGACACCAGGCGTTAACTCCCTCAACTTCTTGATTATTATATGAGGCATCTGTCTGTTATTAAAACTTATGTAAATAACAGTGTGCATGGAGTTCTTTAACAAACCTTGAGCATCACACGGTAGGTTTGACCACACAATTTAGCATTTGGACCCGAGAGCACTTGATGCGCTTTTATAAGCACTCGAGTGGCCACGGCTGATGCTTTGAAGAAGATCTGGAAATCACGGGTTATAAAAAAAAAAAAAAATTCACAAACAAACGTGCTATTAGACAATTAAGTAGAGGTCAAGGCTTCGCAATAACGAACTGCAAATTGACGAGATGAGACGACCTTGAGGGCATTTTGGCTTCTGTTTGTTTGTAGATTTTTCGTGCTGATATTCACGCACATGACGCAATCCTTAAATCAACATTGTACTATAACAGAAAATAATAATAATAATAATAATAATAATAATAATAATAATAATAATAATAATAATGATAATAATAATAATAATAATAATAATAATAATAATAATAATAATAATAATAATAATAATAATAATAATAATAAAGTATCATGGAACCTCCTGTCATATTAATATCACTCAAACGCTCCTGTGCCATATTTCGGCTGATTTCCAGGAAGTTCAACAAGAATTCTTCTCTTTACATTTACAGTTTTCCGTGTGCTATTTATTAATAATTAGATTAACTGATTATGGAAGTGAATGATGGTCACGGTACATGTTCTGTCAGCCGTGCGGTTGCAAATTATGGAGGTTACAATAACAAGCATGTGAAGGTCCACTGGTTTACTCGACAGGTCCGGGTGGCCATGCTTTTAATTAAAGTAATTAGCTCAGGTTTATCTAATTGTTACATAGACCTTGTCCTCCTTCTTATTTCTAGTAGTTCCTAGAATAGCAAAGTCCACTAAAGGCAGTAGAACATTCTCACATTTAGCTCCTAAACTCTGGAATAGTCTTCCTGACAGTGTTCGGGGTTCAGACACACTCACCCAGTTTAAGTGCAGATTAAAGACGTATGTTTTTAGCGAGTTCTACACATACCATACATCACATCATAACCTTGTGCTCCAGAACATCTGATCACATCACATTATCAACTCGTGCTGTTAATATCATGAACAGCAGCTACGCTAATTCCTCTCCACTGCTTCTCTTTCTCTCCCCATCTCGAGGCATCCTGAGGTTTGGCCAGCTAAGGGAGTTTTTCCTTGCCACAGTCGCCACGGCTGCTCATCAGGGATAAACACACACCATTCACCTTAACTGTTGATTTCTGTAAAGCTGCTTTGAGACAATGTCTGTTGTGAAAAGCGCTATAGAAATAAAGTTGACTCGACTTTCTGGACCTGCTTCATACCAATTCCCTGCTTCTATATAGAGCTTTCTTCAAATGGAAACCACTCCGAAGATCTTTACATCTACAGAACCATGAAGATGGATTTGGACTCTAAGTAATCTAAAGTTTTCTACAATGGTGCTACAATTGGCATGAACATTTTTGTGTCTTTGTATCCATAATTGAACAGATGATAGCAATGATGAAACGATAATGATAGGACATTTGGTGTCACCCAGATGAAGATGGGTTCCCTTTTGAGCCTAATTCTTCTCAGGGTTTCATCCTCATACAATCTCAGGTAGTTTTTGATTCATTAGGGATAAATGTATTAATTTCTGATGATAACATTTATATATTTTTTATGTTTATTTCTGTGAAGCTCCTGTAAAGCTGCTGTATGTACATTCAAAAATTAACAAAATTGTCCCAAATGCTCAATTCAATAGACCCAAGGAATAAACCTTTAAAGATGCTGGATTTAAAAGGGAACGGGTCCTCATCCAGAACCCCAGATTGTCCCATCACAAATAATTCCCTTCTCTAACAGTATACTGTATGATCAGTAAATGCAGTACAGGCTTTTGTGCTCTGATGTAGGTCCATTAAAGAAGTCAAGTCCTCATGCTGTGCGTCAGGTGCAGAAGCTGCTTCAAAGGCACAAGTGCTGCAGCATTGCTTTATAGGTTTCAGAGGCTGAAGATCTGCTTGTCAGTGCTCAGACCATACAGCACACACTCCAACAAGTCAGTTTGCAGGCCGTCGTCGCTTAGAAGCTGCTCACAAGGAAGAACAGTTTGCTGTAGACGACCTGTCCAATAGCATGAATTACTGGAACCATGTCTGGTGGTCTGATGAAACTAAGATAAACTTGTTTGGCTCAAGCATGGTGGTGGTAGCATCATGGTCTGGGGCTGCATGAGTGCTGATGGTAGTGAGGAGCTGCAGCATATTGAGGGAAACATGGATTCCAACATGTACTGTGACATTCTGAAGCAGAACATGATGCCCTCACTTCAGAAATTGGGCCGAAGCAGAGTTTCAACATAATAACAAACGCAAACACACTACCAAGATGAAAACTGCCTTGCTGAAGATGAAGGTGATGGAGTAGCCAAGTATGTCTCCATACCTAGACCTTATTAAGCACCTGTGGTGTATCCTCAAGCGAAAAGGTGCAGAAGCGCCATGTGTCTAACATCCAGCAGCTCCGTGATGTCATTATGAAGGAGTAAAAGAGGATCCCAGCAACAACCTGGCAGGGCTACATAACAATGGTGCTCACATACAATATTTACACTTTGAAAACAGTTTTGACACGTTCACTCATTTTGGTTGCCAGCTATTTGGACAATAATTGTTGAGTATGTTGAGTTATGTTTATAGCCCTTCTTTGCAATGCATCTGAAGTTTCTGTGTCCTGAAATCGGATCGACAAACCTGTGTGTTTAACTACTAAACACATGAGCCAAGTTGGTGTTAAACTGCTAATAAACATTTTTAAAACAAGTCCTTTGTGGTACATTGTTGCGCATCTTATAGTGTTCTGTTGGTAAATGAAAAAAATGTAAAAAGGTGTTCAAAATATTTGGGACTCTGACAATGTTATTTTGATGGGATGTCAGTGTAGACAAAATTATTGTTTGTTGGAACTGTGCATATTTTGCAAATAACCATCTTCCAGCCATGTGTTGATAGAAAGGATAATATAAAGAAATAACAGTACACTATATGGACAAAAGCGGAGACTCAGTGTGGAATGCGATGTTCAAGAAGAACAAATCAATCTTGTGAGCAGGTGTCCACAAACCTTCGTCCAAACTGTATAGTGCATAATGGACTTGTTATATAAGTAACATTATTCTAAGAGCAACTAAAGCTTTTAATTCTTTATAACAGAAAAGGCTAAAAAAAGAGAGAGAATAGCAGAGAATGTGTTTTGATGTTGCTTCGGTAAAACAGCAGAAATGAGCGATTCCTCTTAACAAAAGAGCTTTCTATAATGTTCTAGCATTCTTCCTGAAACTGAATAATCAAGGTCTCGAGTCACTGCTGTTGCTGCTCATGTGTTGCGTGACATTTACTCTCGTTCTTTATGAAAATGAAAAGGTGAACGCTGATAAACGAGTGCACGACATACTGTTTAAGTTACATACAGTTCAACAGAGCAGGGTTCATTTCATCAGCGCTCCAATAATCCACAATCAACTCTCTGTAGGTACCTGTGTTATAGAGGGAGGTACAGTTACTGAATCATCATGGTCTTCATCATCATCATCATAATCATCATCATCATCATCATCAATTTCTGCCCCTTTATCACTATTATCATTAAGACCTTCATCACATCCTCCTAATTATTATTAACTACATCCCAGTGATCACCGTCATTGTGCTTCAAGTATCAAAAGCACTTTTATCATCAGCATTATCATCATCACCAAAAATGCCCTATTATTAAAATCATGATAATAATGAGGATAAGTCTTCCCCATCGTTATTATAAACACATTCATCACCATCATCATCATCCACATCATCATCATTGTCCTCATCACTGTCATCATTATGAACATCGTCATCACCACCACTATAGATGTCTTCCCTATTAACACCACCACCACCATCATCATCATCATCATCATCATCATCATTGACTTTGCTCAGCCTTCAATACAATAGTTCCCCACAATCTGACCTCCAAACCCAGGACCTGGGGCTGAATTCCACCCGCTGCAACTGCGTTCATGACTTCCTCACAGACAGACCCCCCAGGTAGTATAAGAAGGCTTGTTCACCTCCAACTCCATCACCCTGAGTGTAGGAGCCCCTCAAGGCTGTGTCCTGAGCCCCCTGCTCTCCTTTCTCTACACTGACTACTTGTCCTCTTACAGCTCTACTTCCATCATCAAATTTGCTAACAACACAGTGGTTTTATCTCCAACAATGATGTGGAACCAAGAAGCTAGTAATAAACTTCAGAAAAAGTGAAAAAAAGGGCTACACTCTACTTATGATGAGTGGCAAAACAGT
Organism: Silurus aristotelis; assembly: GCF_946808225.1. Taxonomy (NCBI): domain Eukaryota; kingdom Metazoa; phylum Chordata; class Actinopteri; order Siluriformes; family Siluridae; genus Silurus; species Silurus aristotelis. Next base: position 33,327,646 of record NC_139577.1, on the reverse strand, counting down.
TTCAAATACCTTGGACTGCATATCCTCTAAGAACCTGACTTGGTCTGCTCACACACAATCTCAGGTAAAGAAAGTCAGACAAAGACTGTATCATCTTCAGCAGCTGAGGAAACTCAGGGTTTCACCAGCAAACTTGAAAACCTTCTATACTGGAGTTATAGAAAGCATTCTGACTCACTGCATCTCAGTTTAGTACGGCAACTGCTCCAAACAGGGCTGTTAAGCACTTCAGAGAGTAGTGCAGTTAGCAGAGTACATCTCAGGGTAGGTTCTACCTTCTCTACAGGAAATATACAACAGTCGATGCAGACACAGAGCTGTTAAAATCATTTAGGACCCTGATAATAAAATACAATATAAATGTCCAATCTAGAAGTGTTGGTTTGGGGTATGAATCTGCTCCGTTATTGACACGGTGAGAAAAATAAAAATTCTGATTCTTGAACCTATAAATAACCATAAAAGAAGCCGATGTGATCAAACCACCGAAAATAAGGTGCATATTGTAGTGAGTTTAAACACTGAGATCAATCTTCATAACAGAGCATGAGAGAGAGAGAGAGAGAGAGAGAGAGAGAAAGAGAGAGAGAGAGAGAGAGAGAGAGAGAGAGAGAGAGAGAGAGAGAGAGAGAGAGAGAGAGAGATGTAGAGGCAGGAATATTGCTGCAGTCGTCCCTGGAGAATTAAATTATCCTAAAGCTTTCGATGCTGCTTACAGTGACAAATATACTGCTGGATTTATACAGAATATATATTTAAGATCAATTGTGTGCATATATATATATATATATATATATATATATATATATATATATATATATATATATATATATATATATATATATATATATATATATATATATATAAACGTGTGCACTGGGGTGAAGCCTGAAACGTAAAATGAAAATGAAACGAGAGAAACTCACCATGTTAAGACGTTTAGAGGAGTTTTTAACACCGCGTCGACACTCGAGACATACGCAGCTGTGTGTGAGAGATAAGTGTGGAGAAGAAAGGCTACCTGAAGGCAACATGAAAAAAAAAAAAAAAGAGTCAAAAAAATGAAATGCACATTTATGTATACGACACGATACTTCAGTACCTGATCAAATTACCTCATTTGGCTTTACAGAAAGCTATCTACAGTATATCCCCTATCTGTAATTATTGTTCCATTTAGATAAAAAAAAGAAAAAAGTTTAATTGTCTTGCATTGTATTATTGTAATCTTTATTTTTATTATTATATAATGATAAAGGAATGATGGAGGAATGTCAATATATCTGTTATATCCATACCCACCCCTTTTGGTCTTATATATATATATATATATATATATAGATAGATAGATAGATAGATAGATAGATAGATAGATAGATAGATAGATAGATAGATAGATAGATAGATAGATAGATAGATAGATAGATAGATAGATAGATAGATAGATAGAATACTTTTTTATAATTCATACTTTTATCATTTATAATTGTATTTATGTATATATATATATATATATATATATATATATGTATAAATGTACTTTTTGGCATGTTGGTTAGTGGTAAAAGCATTTCTCTATTTCACTTCATGATTGAATGAATTTGATTACGAATGATGGAAGAATAATGGAGGAATAACACAAACAATGGAGGAATGATGGAAGCATGATGGAGGAACAATAAATGAACAAAGATGGAATAATAAAGAATTTATGGAGAAGTATAAAAGAATGATTGAGGAACTCTGGAGAACTACGGAGGCACAATGAATGAGCAACGACGGAGCGATAGAGGAAAAATAGAAGCGCTACAGCATGGAGGCACAATGGAGGAACGATGGAGGAATGAAAGTGGAACAACAGAGGAACGATAGAAGAATAATTGAGAAAATACACAGTGATAGGTTGAAATAAGTATAACAAGAAACCAGAGCGTAAAACACTAATCCCAGCTCTGTGACACAAAGATGCAATCATCTTAATTAAACATGCTGCAGCGTGGACCAGGAGCACGCCGACACGCTCGTTATCTCGACCGGGAACTCGGACCAGGCCGTGCGATTCGCCGATTGTATTCATTATGGCGTGCGCTGTTGGGATTACGAGGCGATCCGGGCGATTATCTCAGAGTCTCTAATTTGTCAATTTAATAACAAAAGAGAAAACGAACCGGCTTGAGCGTAGATTTGTGTTTAAATTAAAATGTCAGAGTGGATTTCCCTCAGAGTCTGTGCTGAACCTCTCATTAATCTGTTTATAACACAAAACAAGATCGCTTTCAAGAATGACTTGGACCCACAATGATTCCCTGCGCTTTTAAAAAAAAGCTGAATTTTAAAAGGATGATTTCTGGCATTACCCAACCTGAGGAAACCTTTTGCATGAGATCCAGCATGTCTCCTTCTTCTCTGGACAAAAACACGTGTTTAATCTAGAAGCCCATTCTCTTCCTGATCCCACACTCTGCTGATGTGTATCTCACTGTTCCACCTTCTAAATCGCTGTCGAAATGTAAAAGGGGAAAAATAAGTCAGGATTTTCACCCGGGTCTTTTTCCGGTCTCCTGTCAGTCTCTCAGCCGACAGCACTGTTCTCCCAAACAAAGCCTCTGTGCTTTTCTGCTCAGGTTCCAATCTCACCATCTCACAGGCGAACCTTTCGAACCAGAAGAGAGGAGAGGAACCGAAGGACGATGAGAGTCAGACGAATGAGACGCAGTCTCATATGAAACTCTAGTAAAAAATTAAAAAAGAGTATAATACAGCTTTCTTTTTTTAATATACATATTGTGTGAAAGATTTAAAAGACAAAAAAGTATTGTATGTTTTTGTCTGTCTGTCCGCTTGTGTGTATGTGTGTCTGTCTGTCTGTCTGTCTGTTTGTCTGTCTATCTGTCTGTCTGTCTGTCTGTGTGTCTGTCTGTCTGTCTGTCTGTCTGTCTGACTGTCTGTCTGTCTGTCTGTATATCTGTTAATTAATACATTAATTGATTAATTTATTGTATTTATTTATACAAAAGCCTGTAAACATATTAAAGAGATTTAATAAAATTGAATTAACCTAAACATGCACGGCAATAAAACTGTCTTCGTTTCACTGAAACAAAAAATTCACGCTTAAACCTTTTTGATTTAATTATATATAATATTATATTACATATAAAAATGCACAAATCTACAAATTAAATCAAATCCTAATTTTCAGGATAATAATAATGAAATAGGTGAAGTTACGCTTATGTTCCCTGTGTACAAAGCCAGCTCCACGAAGATCTGCTTTACATGGGGATGTTGGAGTGGAAGATCTCCTGCTCCAGAGCTCTGACCTCAACCCTGTTGAATACCTGAATTGGAACACTGACTGGACTTTTATTTCACTAATTGATTTCCTGTTAACGATGTCAAAGAAACGCATGTATGTTTGAAATCAGCTCTGGAAATCAACCTGGACCAGTTACTGTAGCTACATTTCTTACAAAACGATGAAATGTTAGTTTTTTGTACTATTTGTATAGTGTAAGCTGCAAGCTGTATTTTAAAAATCATACAAGTTGCTTAGAAACCAATGCTTAGTGTTAATAACGGCGAAAGAGCTAAAAATATATATATATAAATAAATAAGTATCTGTATATATGTATACAGAATATACATCAAATTAAAACCTTTAAAGAAGCACACATTTATTAACGACGTCTTTTCTTTACTCAGATATAAAATAATGAACTTTAATATTAAACAGATATAAAATAATAAACTTCATCGAAAATGTTTCAATCACTCAACATTTGTTAGTTTGATGCGCCGAGTCTCAAATCAGCAACAAAATCCGCAAATCCGGCAATTAAAACCGTCCGTGTGGAAACATAGCAAAAGTTCCGTTTGGTGTCCTGATGATTTACGTCATTTAAAACGGCATAATTATTTTAAAACATTTATAAGCATATTTAGTCTTCATGCTCCATGTTAAGTTGGGTTTCACTAATAATAAACATACATTTGCATAAAGCATCAGTATTTGTTTTTGTTGATTAGAGCAAAAACTTTAAAAGTATTAATTTAAGGTATTTAGAAGATACAAATGTGTGTAAGTTGAGTTTAAATAATTGAATCTATTGTCAGCCCTATTTTATATATATATATATATTTTTTTTTTTATATATATAAGTGAAAAACAATAAGGCAAATAGTGAAGGATTTGTTGCTAAATAAACTAATTCATTTATAACAAAACACAAAATATTTTATACACACACACACTACAGTTACTCTAAAATATTGTTACTAAATTTATTGTGTTACTGTAAAATATTTGTATTTTGTTACAAAAAGAAAAAAAACTACTCACCCAGACAAAAAAGATGTTAAATTCTATTTCAAACGAAACAAATGAAAGTAAATTCAGCAACAAATCCTTTACCATTAAACAACTTCATTCATTAGCAGTGGTTTTTAACAAAAAAACATAAAATCTCAGACTAAATCAGACTAGCGCACACAGCACTGAGTGTTTACTGTTAGCTTGTCCCCTTGAGGGTAAGAAAAAACTTTAAACTGATCTTTAAAGTGTAAATAAGCAGAGCGAGCGCCGTGCCCTTTTACACCGTGGGTTTAAAGAGTTCTTACCCACCACTTGCATCATTACTCCAACATGATTTTTTTTCCTCTCTCTCTAATAGTCAGGTTGGTGTGTGATGTGTGGAGTTTTGAAGCTTTGCCGAGGGTCAGTCGACCCACCTGCTCGCCAACCCTCGCCGCTCTCCGGATTTTCCCTCCGAGAATAGAAACCCGGGTCTGTTATCATTAAAGCAACACTCGGCCTGCGTTGCTTCACTCGGCCACCTTCACTCGTAGATCAGATATTTCCAAAACCTAAGGTTTGGACTCAAGCTGAGATGTGTTCTGTTTATATATCCGTTAAAAAAATTATAATAATAAAATTAATAAACACCAGAACATCTGTCGAAAAATTGGATAAAAAAATGTACGTTGTTAACAAAAAAAAAAAAATCTCTATTAATATATAACTGGTCAATGTGACACAAATATCATATCACGATACTCATTCAAATGTCTATCACAATATAAATATATATATATATATATATATATATATATATATATATATATATATATATATATATATATATATATATATATATATGGATATTTTCAATTAAAATGCTTTTTAAACATCTCGTTCCACATTCAGTCCACTTTCGCTGTTAAAATAAACTCTTCTGGGAAGATGTTCCACTTGATTTTGTGTGAGTAAAGTCAGGTTAGTGATGTAGGTGAGATGTGGTGAGGAGGCCTGAGGGGTGCAGTCAGCGTTCACATTCATTCTTGTTAAATAGGGTTGAGGTCAGAGCTTTACAGCAGGAGATCTTCCACACCAACTTTCCCAGATCTTCATGGCTTTGTGCATAGGGTCTTTGCCATTCTACTGCATTCAGTATCATCCTATAGAATTGTGCGTCTTCACTTTTGTGTAACAGTTTTGTCGTCAGAAGCACACATGGCTGGAAAAAGTCAGCATGTATAAGAATCTCATATATAAACTTAAAATTTGTATTTGGTTAAACAACATGAGATTGATGGTAGTACAATTTTTTTCTAATTCTTTAAAAATCAGCATTGAAAATGAAGGAAAATATACAAATCATAAACAAATTTCAATGCTGTAGTTTATATCTCATTATATAAGATCTGAATGTTTTACAGAGTTAAACTCATTTATAATTATTATTATTAATAATAATAATAATAATAATAATAATAATAATAATAATAATAAAATCATTAATAATAATGACAATAACAATAATATTTATAATAATAATAATTATTATATTTTTTTATAATAATAATATTCTTCTCTTTCTTCTTCTTCTATTATTATTATTATTATTATTATTATTATTATTATTATTATTATTATTATTATTATTATTGTAAATAATATATAATATGCCTATAATACTACAACTACAACTACTACTAATAATAACTACTAAAATAATTTTATTATAATATTATTTATTATATAAATAATTGTACACATTATTATTATTATTATTATTATTATTATTATTATTATTATTATTATTATTATTATTATTATAGGGCATATCTGTCTGAAGATCTTGTTTTGTCTGAAGATCACTGATTCTCGTCTGTGTTCCCTCCCATCTCCTCGTTAGTGTTCTCCAGAAGACACTTATTGCTGAGATTACAACCTTTTTGTTTCCTCTCCAGACCAAGAAGAACCATAAAACCCCCGACGTGTAATGCGTTTAACAACATCTCCACCTGTGACGGTTGGTTGTACACGAGCCTCAGTGCTGCATGGCATCGCTTTTCCCCCCAGTGTTATTCCATTCGTTCTGCCTTCAGCGAGGACCAGATCGGATCGGTGGGGGTGGTGGGGGGGTCTGGTTGACTCTTTTGACTAAACGGTTCGGTGTGGAATCGGCGTGGCAGGACGCATTGTGGGGGGATCCCTGCTCTCGGGCCGTCTGCGAGTCTCGCCGCATCGGCGTGGCGAATACATGAGTAATGGCACAAAGCCTGGGTTACAAGCGCATGCGATTAGATTGAGGTGTGAATAGGGCAAAGAGACACGATCTACATATCCATTTATCACGGCGTGTCATGTTTCTCGCCTCCTCGTTACGAATACGCTTGTACGGTTCTCTAACCCTGGCCGGAAAAAAGCTCTCTGGCATCGCGCCTGCAGGCGGCACCCTGACTGTGAAATATCTCGTCTATAAAAGCTGTGGTGACCCGACCATAAATAAACTGCGATCGCCTACAATTCAGGAGGCACGGCCTGCACTCTGGAGGGGGATGATATTAAAAGATTACTAGCGATATATAATTTTTCTGGAGATATTAGATTGTGGGATTATGAGGTTTTACGTCCTATTATCAGATAATGTATTGTAATTTTTAATAGAAAATAAGTGTCCATTTTTTTTCGAAAGGATCAGAAAATGTAAATGCTTGAAAATAGCTAAAGAAATGGGTTGAACGAATGACATCATATCCTCCATGCAGGAGGAGATACAGGAACATTTGCACCAATCTCCAACAATCTCCCTATTATATCCATCACACACTATACAGAAGCTTGTGGACACCTGACCATAACATCAATACTGTATGTGCTTCTTTTTTTAAACATACCATTCCACTTTTAGCCCCCATTTGCTCTTATATGAAGACCAACTCCCCTGGAAAATGTTCCACTAGATTTTGTAAGTAAAGTTATGTATTGATGTAGGTGAGATGTGGTGAGGAGGCCTAGGTTGAACTCAGCGTTCATCCAAATTCATCCCGAAGATGTTTAATACGGTCAGAGGTCTACAGCAGGAGATCTTTCGCTCCAACATCTCCATGTAAAGCAGATCTTTATGGAGCTGGTTTTGCGCACAGGGGCATTGTCATGCTGGAACAGGTTTGGGTCTACAAGTTCAAGTGAAGGTACAATATCATGGCACCTGCATCCAGATACGTCTGATACAATTCTTTGCCTCCAACATTGTGATAATGGAATTATTTTCTGGCCATGTCTTTCTATTCCATATCAAATCCGACACCATAATTTTTGGACAATATAAATCCTTGTTTTCAGACTTGACCTCATAATAAACCCAAAAAAAAACTTTTCTGAAAGTGTAAATGTGCCATTAATCTTTATTCCAGGTCCGAATGCTGAAGCTGAGGTTTATGCTGTATTATTCCTGCACGTTCACATCATCCTGCTTTTTCAGCAATTAGAAGGAAGTTCCTTGAAATGATCTGAACCCTGTGTGACATCAAAACAACACTCATTTCCGAAAAAAGGAATTTTATATATAAAAGTGTTATAATGTTCAATATACAAGTGCTTCCTTTTTCCACAGACCTACAGAACACACAGCGCAATCCTTCGGACATCCGGGCGTTTTTTTAAAGGTCGAGACGGCGGGAGATCAAAGGGGTTTTTCCATCCGTCCTTTTAAGAATTTTTTCCGGAAGAGCTTACACGCCATGACGATACGACACCAATCAGAAGCGGCGTGTCGCACACTTGAAGTTAAACCGGCGACTGAGGGAGTGGCAAACAAATCCCACAATGCTTTATTGATTCCTGGCACAAAGTCCGATCCTGCTGAGCGACAACAGATTCCTGAGGCACGGAGCGAGCGAAAAACAGCGCACACCGTGCTGCTACCAAGTCCCAGTGACAACAAATAAACAAACAATAGAAATAAATCTCTTTAAACACACACACACACACACACACACACACACTCAAGAAATATATTTTATATTCGACTTAAAATAATATTCAATAAAAATGAAATACTGTGTCTAATTCACTGCTCTTCGCAGAGGATTTGTAAAGACAGAAAAAAAAAGGAAAGAAAAAAATTCTAATAATTACAAAAAATGTTATAAATCCAATCAACCTTCTGGACATACCAGACATTCTGACAGTTCAAATCTTCCTCAGTGCACTAAGCAAAGTGTCGGAGAACACAGAGAGGTTCGCCGGAGTGTCCTTGATGGCGACGCAGAATGCCTCGGATACGCTCAAATTAAAGAGGAAGTGCGCGGAGGACGGAGGAGCGTGCGCATGACGCTTTTATGAAAGGCCATAAAGTATGTGGATAGACGAGATTTTTTTTTTTTTGCAAGGATTGTGTTTTTTTGTATACGCCGGATTCCCCTGCTCTTCAACACGAGGCTCTCGCGAGCGACGCTGATGGTGACCGGTGCTCGCTGAGAGCAGGAAGCAGCTGACAAACAAGCTTTTAAACCGAATCAAGGGACACACACGCCGGCTTCTAAAGCACTGGAACGGGAGCCATATTGGCCAGATCCGGGGCAATACTTGCCAATAAACAAAATATTGCGCTCCTGAGCTTCGAATCTAATCTAATCTGGCGCGAAGGAGGAGAGAAGCGATTGAACGTAGGGGAATGAAGCTGTCCACTGAAAAAAAAAAAATGTGCTCGGATCGGTCCTTCGGGAAAGAACCGCGGCATTACTCATCGTAGCAGGACCATTTTGGAAGAAAAGTCAAGGAGAGGGTTTGGGAAAAAAACTGACAAAAAAAAAAGGCTGCAGTCACTACAAAGCAGATGGAGTGGACGAGCGAGTTGGCGATGATGACCTCACCTAAGGGCGTATAGGTGGATAGATAGATCAAAAACAAAAAAGAGAGGAAAAGCATCTGAGGAAGAGCTTAAAGGCTCAGCCGGGGCACCTCTAGGCAGTCAGGTAAAGGGGTGAAACAACACACACACACACACACACACACACACACACACATAATTATGCACACCTCTGCAGCACTGGCCTGAAAGAACTCTTTAGAAAATACACACACACACACACACACACACACACACGCACACACACACGCACACACACGCACACACACACACACACACACACACACACACACACACACACACACACACACACACACACACACACACGCACACACACACACTCTCTCTCTCTCTATTGTTTTTTTCCAAAGTAAAATGACACGGAAAACACGGCCTGCGCGTCCACAGCTAATGAGTCCAAAGCAAAAGCGATCTCAAATCAATAGTCCCAAACGGGACGCCTGATTATACGCCGTTCGGAGCACAGATTTCTATAAGAACTGCACCTGGCCGTGAGGGAATTTCCATGTTTAACGCCGATCGATCGACGGAACGCAGCGGTTTGTTAAACAGGCTGTCGATCTCACATGCGAACGCCGTCGGGGCGGAAAGAAGGGCAGCGGAAATCCTGAGGCCCGGGTTAATCAGGCGAATCGCTCTATTTTTTTTATTTTTTTATTTTTTGTCCTTCTCTTTCCGGATGTTTAGTCTGTGTTTGCGCGTCTACCGAATTCGAGTCAACACAGATCTGCTCTTGAGAAGCTTATGACTGCTGTAAAAAAGTATTTGCCCCCTCCCTGACACGTAATAAACAAAATCAGCATTTAAAATCAGCATTTTGTGTGGACTCTGTTTATCTTTGTGGAGTATTAATATCGAATTAATTTATATATGAATTATAATAATAAATAATATTAATAAATATAAAATTATGTATTTAAAAAATTATGTATGTATGTAAAAATATTTGTATTTGTAAAATATTTTTTTAAATCATCGTAAGTTCGAAAAAATCCTGTCGAACCAGCGTGACTTCAACATTTTTTTTTTTCAAGATCACGTTAGACCGATTTGGAGCACAACATGGCGGATGAAGCCGACATGTTTTCATAACGATCGCTTCACGCCATTAGAGAAAGCTACGTAAGCGTAAGATTGATTTCAAATCATTCTGTTTTTGCAGGTGAAAGTCCTAAAAAACGTGCATCGGTAATCCAACAGGACCGTCCCGCTGAAATCACACCATCGACGGAACGGTCTCGATTTAAAAATGTAGCGTCATCGTTTCAGTTACGCTCGCTCTCTAACCTCTGTAAAACTGGTTTCGATTCTCAAATCCAAGTGAGGTGGAATCTAATCCCAACATGGTGCTATTAAAGCTGCTCGAGATAAAAGTGCCATAAAGTACTGAAAAAAACACACACACACACACACACACACACACACACACACACACACACACACACACACACACACACACACACACACAGAGACAATGCATGCACTAGAGCCCCCGGATCGGAGCGGCTTTATCCGCCGCATCGCTTTTCCTGTTCGCCCACGGACGCTCCGGCGGCCCTTGCCACGTAATGCCCTCTTAACGAGCCTCCGAACTTTATGTTTTGATGCATTGCCGTCCGTCTGAAAAGTAATACAGAAATGGACGAAAAGCATTAGCATTTGACTAACCGACGTCGTTCGCCCGGGCTGGGTAGGAAAAGATGCAGAGGAAAAAAAAACACGGGCGAAAGCCTAATGACCACTTTAGTTCTGAAGCTAACGTGGTTACAGGCGGGGATGAGGGGGTGTCGTGTAAACCGATCCTGAAGGATAGACGGCTGCTTTCAGAGTTGTGGAAATTTGGAGCAAATGAGATTACATACAGATTTAAAAACAATTGATCAAAGACAGTCATGTCACTCGTTCGCGGTGGGTTTTGCAGTGTACGGGCGAGCAGAAGCAGCGTCTATGTCCTCACACACACGAAAAGTTCTTTACAAAGTAAAGAACTCCATTTATTTTTATTTGTAGAGCCATTTTAACATTGGGCTTTGTCTCAGAACATCTTTTCAGAGATAAAAAGGTTATTACAAGGTTATTAAGGTTATCTAGAGCGACATTATCTCATTCATACAACCGAGCAGCTATAGGGTTAAGGGTTTTGCTCAGGAGTCCAAGAGTGGCAACTGGGTGTGGGTGTGAGGTTTGATTTCACAACTTTTAGATCCAAAGTCCAATGCCTTGGTACTTAAACGTTTTCTGCCATTAGAGAGGGGGTGCTTTTTTAATCCCCATCTGTCCTCTATTACGCCACAATGTGGTCATGAAAGTTTAAAAAAGTCAAATTGATTGAAGTTCTAAATCAATAACATTAAATAAAGGGCGCCCCACACTTTGAAAACAACAGCCAAAATCACTAAGATACCACTAATCTGTACACCTTTATTCTTTAAAAGTATAAGTTTGTCCCTAATTAGCGAGTCAGTGGCAACTGTGGCAAGAAAAAGGAAGAAAACCCCATCCTCATCAATAAATGTCCATTAATTACAGCTCCATAATATTTGAACTCGACAGACATTAAAGATCGAGAAAAGTCTTTTTATATTTCAAGTCCTCCAATATAACCCAGATGAACCGGTTGACTTTCCACACGTGCAACGGTTTAACATTCAACCGGCAGCTTATTAACTCAAAAACACAATACTTGAAAGTTCCGACGCGGCCGGAGTCAGAAATCTAAAGTGCTCGCCAATTAGACCAAAATATCAAACTCATTAAATTCATCAGCCGAGTGGAGGACTAGGGTCCTGCTGCATGGAGTATACTAGACCACAGCTGTTCAAAGAGAAAAACAAACAAACAATGGTGCAGAAATAAACAACAACACACAAATATACACTGCTACACAAAATGTAAAGCTCTAACTAGAGAATGGCTATGACAGGCTCCGCCCACAAACATAATACCAAGGAAGTGGTAGCTAAGTGGTTTAGTCCGATATCCACGTTCATTTGCAAACGCATATTTTTCTCTACGTTTTGTCCTTCCGTCCACACTGAGACGGCGTTGTCAGTCAAGGAAAATGTAGCTTTTTGGAAATGTTCGCATTGGATGCATTTGAGAACGCTGTTGAAAATGGAGGATTTTGAAAACGCATTTGTTGTCGTCGCCGTGACGTTTCAAAGAGCCGGAAAGTAAACAAACGGCAGACAGAAATGACGCGGGTCGGAGCGTCTTACGTTTTGCTCATGCGCAGTACAGGGATGTAAGCGTTTTCAGACGTTTCAACAACTTTTGGTAATGATTGAAAAACGAAAGGAGCGATTCCAGATAAAAACAACCGTTTTTAAACTAATTCGGATTAGTGTCGGCGATCAATGTAAATCGCTCTGGAAAAGAGAGTCTGCAAATGCCATAATATGTAAGTCCACAGTGGAAATCTCCACATGCTCATTAATGTCTAAGAATTCTGTACCTCTTACAGGATTAATGATCTCTTAGTCTCATATTTTGTTTATGAACAAACTTCACAACTGGATCGCAAAGTCAGAAGAAATCTCTAACTAGTAAAGAACACCTTCATAGAGTTTTACAAAGCAGCATCTCAAAACATTTCAGCTGAACGTCTGGATAAAGTAAAAGTAAAATAAAGTTTTGGCATTTTTATATTTGTTTGGTCAAAGTAAACGTTCATATCATTACATGACCGAGTTTGTTGCATAGAAACAAAAGGAACATGCATCACACAAAAACTATAAAATGCTCAGAGATTCCATCATTTTCCCAGCCACTGTATATATCTAATCAAGAAGGCATAGTGTGTATCATGTTAATACAAACGAGTCTTTATTAAAAAGGAATTATACATTACTCCATTATTGTTCATTTGGGTTAGGTGTGAATACTGGATGGTGATTGGCTGAAAGGGGTTCAGGTGTGAGTTTAATCAGTGTTCTCAATGAATGTGCTGCTTAACGTCTAGTCTACTGTAAACATTTCCTAAAGACCTTCCTGAGCTCCATGGAAGAGTTTTGCATGTGGTGAAACTCACACAAATCAGGCATAGCATTATGAGCACCTGCCTGATATTGTGTCCTCTTTTGTCGTGACCTATCGAGCATTAACAGCATGAACTTCTTCAGCAGTTTGAGCTACAGGAGCTCGTCTGTTGGATCAGACCACGTGGACCAGCCTTCGCTTCTCATGTGCATTAATGAGCCTCAGCCGCCCACGACCCTGTCGCCGGGTCACCACTGTTCCTTCCTTGGAGCACTTTTGATAAATTCTGACCACTGCAGACCAGGAACATCCCACAAGAGCTGCAGTATTGGAGACGCTCTGACCCAGACGTCTAGACGTCACAATTTGTCAAACTCGCTTAAATCCTTACACTCGCCCATTTTTCCTGCTTCTAACTCATCGAGTTTGAGCACAAAATGTTCACTTATTGCCTAATAAATAAATCCACTTACTAACAGGTGCCATGATGAAGAGATCATCAGTGTTCTTCACTTCACTGCTCATAATATTCTAATGTCAGAATTTTTATTCCTAAACACTGTAAATGGTGAATATGTTAATTTCAAGAAATGGACCAAGGCACAAGATGAATTTGGAGATCAAATGGAAAAGAAAACGCTCGAATGAGAAATAGAATGAAAAAAGGCACCAAGTGATAACTTCAACAGCTTTATTATCACTCTCGTTCTTTCTGTCACTTTCTCTAATATCTATTGATAAAAAATCATATAAACCAATGCAATCTCAATGTAAGCAGAGGAATTGTAAATGTAAGGAGTTGCATATAAAATAGGAAAATACAAAGCGTTTATTAGTGAGTTCGGTGTGAAAGAGTTGAACTTTAAAGTTAAGGTTTCTAAGTTTTCTGATAACACTAGTGATACACAATTAGATAGATAAAAAACATTGCTATCGGGCAACGATGAATAAAATCGCGTTAGCCATCGCACGTAATCCGTTTGAAGCGGGCATCTGTGTTGGAAATAGCCGCATGATAAACTCCGCCGTTTCCAGCGACAACACATTTACATCCTCAGGATACACAGATGCTCCCGTTCGCTGGCGGATGCGTGGTGGCACAGGACGTACTGCGACGCCTGCTGTACATATGGATCTATTTCGGTATCGCGTAATTGAGGGCTCGGTGAGACGGCGGCTTTATTTGGTCTGTTCCCGTTTTCCCTTTTTGTTTTGTAGGTTGCTATTAGCTAGGCACGTTCGGCAGTGATTAGTCACGTCTAAATGAAAAATATAGCGGCGCGTCGAGCGGCTCTCGCCTCTGAGAAAAATCACACGTGCGGAACAATGGCTTCGTTGTTTCTAGCCATGTAAGGGTGATCTTTTTTAGGTGTCCATTAAATATATAAAAAAAAAGAAAGAAATAAAGAAAAAAAAACGAGTGTAGAGGTTTCTCGAGGTCTTTGTGCTGATGCATCACTCTCAATGTGACATTAATAACTATTTAGCATAAACAATGGAAAGTGAGGAGTAGGGGAAAATAAAGAAGAGAGAGGAGAGAAGTGGGCTCATGGAGGCAACCAAACGAGGCAACCGACAACAGACGAAAGGGCAACGAGGACCCGTGCTGAGAACGGACGCCGCTTTTTTGAGAGGGTATCGCTCACGGCGATGGGAATTAACACGTGCGATGATGACTAATACCTTTTTTTATATGTTCGCTTTAATATCGTTCGCCGTTAGGTCTTCGGTATCAAAGCCGTCGCAGCTGGAGATGACCTGCGATACGAGCCGAGGTGTTTCCCCACCTGTCGCTCTCCGTCTGGCGTGACTAACGTAACGCCGATCTACAGCGCCTCAGATATAACCCGAGATGGTTTCGTGCTTACTGGATGTGCCTCTGTGAAATTGACATTTCGAAAAAAAGACTAAGCGACGACTGGGCTGACATTTTGACAATCTGTTTCCATCCAGCTGTGCGAGGAACGAGCTTTTTTTTTTTTTTTTCCTTTTAAAATCCAGACACGGGCGATGGTGTTTCGCTGAAAAAATTCACTGTGCCTCCTGTAATTACAGACCACTGGGTGTCTGAGAGGGTAGGAGGGGACGAGGGGGGGTAGAAAGTGCGAGAGAAAGAAAGAGGGAGGGAGGGAGCAGATAAAAAACGAGTGGACACTATTAGTCCAGGTCAGAGTCGCTGTGGCCCTCTCGATCCTCACCACCTCATGACTAGACGTGCGAAAACGCCGTAACGTGGAAATACGGATACCTGTGTGTTGAGAAAAAAAGCAATGTTATTGCGTTTCCATCTGGTATTTTAATGTGCGCTTGAATGGGATAAAACTGGAAGGTAATTATTCAACGTGTGTAAAAACTAATGCTGGATCGTTTTCAAGGTCAGAGAGAAAATTTTTGTTCCACACAACCCAGATTTCCTGAATTAATTAAGCCTAAAAGTTAAAGATTTCTAGGATTTTCCATCGTCCATACAACTGTTCGTCTGTTTATTTCACGACACCCGTCATCCATGTATGCACAAACTAACCGCCTGGCAAAATTCTGTACGTCTGGAGACAATCCGAGGTGTGAAAACAACCGTAATTAAGCCTGAAAGAATGTTATATATGGCTGCTTTAACCGAAGAAATCCGTTCAATGTTCCCTTGTATGAGATTTGACTGAAAAAATAATAATGAAAATAAATGAATAAAATACAGCACTCATAAGTCTGTATGTATGAGACTGTCATGTTTAGTTGTTATACTGTAATTAGAGAGAAAAAAAATTCAACATTTTCCAGCGAAGCGATCGCAATTTCGCCGCACATGAAAGATCTGCAGGGGGGAAATAGACTGCTCTTGGCAATGCCCTTGTTTTTGGCATAGTCATTAACTCTGATAAGACCAGACGAGATTATTTCAAACGGTCGCTAATTCTTTGGCAGGATGTGGGCCAGCTAGCATCGCAAACGGTCTTATCATGGGTCCATGTTGCACGCCACTGCGCTTATATCATAAGATAGAAATGGGAGAGAGAATTAACATTTTATAAACAAGGAAAACTCTCATAGAAGGTGGGCCTTTTATAATAATAATAATTTTAATAATATAGTACATAGAAACATAAGAATAGTTGATTGTTTTGAAGTTGTACACTATTTAGCCATCTGACACCAGCATATCTGGTTCTCGCAAAAAAAATATACAAACAATTGTATAGGATGTCTTTGGATGCAGGAGAAACTGTTCAATTCAATATAATAGATTTTTATTTGTACAGCGATTTTAGCAATGGACGTTCTCTCTAAACAGTTTTACAGATATGAAGCAGTTATACAGTAAAATAATGTATAAGTTTAGTGCCTATAACTTCGTTTCTAATGAATGAGCCTGTGGAAAAGAAAAAAAAAGCCTGACATAGCATGAGAAAGAAACCTTGAGAGGAACCAGTCTTGTCCTCATCTTGGTGGCACCGAATGTTCACTCATTACAGTTCCATTAATGAAGGTGTGCAGTGAAAGGCGATTGAATGCAACCTTGAGCCATATTAATTCCAATCCAAATCCATTCTCTAAGTTCTTGAGTTGCTCAGTAACTTCATAGAACTTTAGCTTGTTGATGTGAACCCATCCTCACACAGCGTGGCCTACAATTAATAAGAACTCCATCCTCTTGAACTACGAGACCCAAAACTGTTCCAGCTGGACGATGCCCCTGTGCATAAAAACAGCTTCATAAAGATCTGCTTTAGAGCCGGATGATGGAGTGAAAGATCTCCCGCTATAGAGTTCCAACCCTGTTGAACATAATGAATGTGAACGCTGACTGCACACCAGGAACCTTCTCACCTCATCTACTGTACATCAGTACCAGACTTTACTAACACTCTTGTAGCTGAATGAATCTCACACAAAACGCCACAAAATCTAGTGGAACATCTACACAGAAGAGAGGAGGTTATGAAGATTGAATGTGGAATGGGATGCTCAAAATCAAATCGTATGCTCAGATGTTCACTATCAGGGATTTTATTTGGGACAAAGTGAAAAAAAAGCCATTTTGTAAACGTCAGAGAAAAAGAAATCTGCAATAACGTGATCAGAAAATGGAAGAAAATCTATCTATCTGTCCGTCTGTCTGTCTGTCCGTCCGTCCGTCCGTCCGCCCGCCCGCCCGTCTGTCTACTGGACTACAGTACCATACACATCCCTCACACACTTAGATTTATTTTTTGTTGGAAAAGAGAGATACTGTAGCATTCAGGCCTTAATGACCGGACTGTATAACAGTTTTACACAAAGAGAATGGATTACAGTACCACACACACACACACACACACACACACACACACACACACACACACACACATACACACACACCATTGCAATTTTTGCATTATATCTGCTGCTGAATCACTAATGTTCTCCATGTACAGTATTCATTCTTTCTCACACTTCACTGTGCACTGCACTGCTGCACCATCACTCTTTTATTGTCTCATTATATTATATTGTGTTGATTGCACACGTTTGTGTCCGTGCACGTGATGCGAAATCCTGTACATTCCAGTTTAAATTGTTGTATGTGGAACCTTGGTCTTGGAGGAACACTGTTTTCATTCACACTGTACAGTATAGGGTTTAAATGACAATAAAAGCCCACTCGTCTTGACGTTCTACTGCGTCTACCTCTGCAGGACTTCCCACACGGGCGTCTTTCATGATCGCATTGCACACTGTGCACTTTATATATGGGTATAGGTTTTTTTCATGACACTAATGACAATTACTGATCACTTTTTTATGAGCTAATAGTGACATGTACCAATCAGGAACTATTTGCTTGGCATTAGCGATACAAGCACATAGCAGTGCTTCTGCACACACCTCTCTTCACACACCTCTTTTCGGTGATCGCACCACTCTCCTTTAAAATGTTTGGAGAAGTTGTGTGTACGTCAGGACTAACGCTATACCAGCACCAATACAGCCGGAGATTTAATTCTAAAACTGATTTAGTAATACATTTTTGATCCATATATCCAGGTCGTAGGGTTTGGTGATCATTGTTCTACATTTGACAAAGTTTATTAGATCTTGACGAGTCTATTAGTCTGCACAAATACAACAGCTTCCTTGTCTGTGCATTGCACATTGTACAGTTTATCAGAATCATGGGTTTCTTGTACAAGGAATTTGTCATAGTGTACTGGTGCTAAAAATATGAAAAGAAATTGGGAGTATTAAAATAATCCAATGATAATTAAAGATAAAGACATTTTAAAGTTGTGCAGGGATTTAAAGTGAAACAGTGCAATGATCATTTTTCCTAAAATAGGTTCATGGTGCAGGGTTCCATTATAGTAGTTCTTGTTGAATTGTGTTAATGTAACACAATATCGTAATATAGTAGTGTATAGTAATATAGCAATATAGTAGTCTGTGTTGAATTGTGTTAATGTAACACAATATCGTAATATAGTAGTGTATAGTAATATAGCAATATAGTAGTGTATAGTAATATAGCAATATAGTAGTCTGTGTTGAATTGTGTTAATGTAACACAATATCGTAATATAGTAGTGTATAGTAATATAGCAATATAGTAGTGTATAGTAATATAGCAATATAGTAGTCTGTGTTGAATTGTGTTAATGTAACACAATATCGTAATATAGTAGTGTATAGTAATATAGCAATATAGTAGTCTGTGTTGAATTGTGTTAATGTAACACAATATCGTAATATAGTAGTGTATAGTAATATAGCAATATAGTAGTCTGTGTTGAATTGTAATAAAAAAATAAAATAAATATATATATATATACATGCACATACTGTATTTTTTGTTTTGTTTATGCACTACTGTAATTTTGTCAATTCAACACGTGCAATTTTCATTTTTTTGTCTGTCCATTATACCTGAGGTTGCTCTGAGAATTTGCAAAGGATTTCCACTGTATGTTTTATAAAAGTTCCCTGTACATAAGACAGTTCACTCCTGAATCCTAAATATGTACAAGGATTAATACTTCTAACATTTTATGGAAAATGAATTTAATTAAAACATATTAAACTATAAATATAATTATAAAAAATGAGCAGGTGTGTTTAATTACATTGTAGTCATTTTAATGTAAATTTCACCAAGTAGCTGTTTATATATTTAAAAATAGATACAATATAAAGGACTAAGTGTGTTTAAGTGCATTGCAAGTGTTCAACTTCAAAGTGTACAAATTTCAGTTAGTGTCTAAAAAAAATTGTTATAAAAAATATTTAGATAATTTAAATATATACAATTATATAATTAAAATAAAATAAAACAATAAAAATAACCAGTGGTGTTCATGTGCATTGCAAGAGTTCATTAACTGTAAAGTTCCGTTAGTGTCTATTGAAAAATCAGTTATACAAATAATAATTAACCTCATTTAAATATATAAGATTATATAATTAGAAGAACCATTTTATAACAAAGTTTATATAATAGCTATAACATAAAAAATACCAGGAATCTTCAAGTTCATTGCGAGTGCTCATTAACTATAAAGTGTAAAAATTGTCATTAAAGAATTGCTATATATATATATATATATATACAAATCTGAAAATATAATGCGGATATTCCTTATAAAATAAATACAAATTTAAATAATCCGAATATATATTAATAAACAAAAACCAACAAAAAATAACCAGGTGTGTTAAAGTGCATCGTAATTGTTCTTTAACTATAAAGTGTAGAAATTGCTGTTATTGTCTAGAAAAAAATGTCTATAAAAAGCTAGAAAAATATATAATATTTAAATACAATGTAAATACACATTATGCAAATGTAAAAAAAATATATATATATTTTTTTTAACTATAAAAAACCCAGGTGTGTTTAAGTGCATTGTGAGTGTTCATTAACTATAAAGTGTAGAAATTCTATAAAACGTCTATAAAAAAGCGATATAAATATAAAATTAAATATAATGTAGATATCCATTATAAAAATGAATATAGTTACAAATCATTTTAAAAAGGCCATAAAAATAACCAGGTGTGTTCAAGTGCATTGCGAGTGTTCATGAACTAAAAAGTGCACATATTTCAGTTCCTACAAAAGGCCATTATTGTTCCGTTTTTTTTTTTTTTTTTGTTGACGTTTGCTGTTTCAAATTTAGTCCCATAAACGTCTCGGTTCTTGATGCTTCCGTAACAGGAAATAAGTGAACTTTATACTGGATGTATATCGGTGGTAACTGCTCGAATCACGGCCGTGCCACGTGCGCACACACGGCGTAGTGCGTATATCATCAGTTATTGTACCTGCTGCACGCACAAATGCCTGTGATTTATCTCTGCCGGACTCGAGCGTATTGTACGAGTCGAACATAATGGGTGGATGTAAAGCGTTGAAGGTCACCTGCAGAGAAAGATAAAAATGTGGGAACTGAAGAGAAGAAAAAAAAAAATCTAAGGACAAGGAAGGTAAAAGTAAGTAAATAAATAAATAAATAAATAAAGCCACGCCGAAGCTTTGCAGCATAATGAGAGGGAACGAGTGTAAAACATCTTTCCCAGGTGAAAGGGACCCAGGAGACGCGTCCGGCTCCTTCAGGGCACTGCTCTACATAAAAGCATGCCGGATTTACAATGTGAACTTGTCCTTAAAGTTGTTTTTACACACATTATGGAAAATTATGAGCGGAACAGAGATGCTGGACTGCATGCTTCGTGATCTGTGCTGTAAACACCGTTGAGAAAGAAACACAGGCTCGTCGCACACACACACACACACACACACACACACACACACACACACACACACACACACACACACACACACATATATATATACTGTATATATGTATATGTATTATATATATGAAATGTGTGTGTAGCTCGCTCGGGTCATGCTTCGGTGCTTGGAACATGCAAAGTCTGCACAAAATCTGTGTATTGCTCTTCCACAAATAAACCGGCGCGAGTGCTAAGATGAGGCGTGTAATCCACTTTACAGAGTTAGCGAAATCTTTTAAACGGATTCGGTCCTCGCCCGCACCAAATTCAATTACCGCTGCGGGTTCACGAAATCCTCGAAGCTGTAAAATTCCCACTGATTTAATTTGCTTTCGAACTTACCAAAACATTTTTTTTTGAAGGTTAATATATGTTTTTTTTTTTTGCGTCAAACATCTCAAAATACTGATGTATTGTTTTGTTTTGTAAAGAAGAAAAAAAAAACTGCTGATCTCGATGTTAGTGGATGTGCGATAGAATGCTGAGTGACGAGACAATTTCCAGGCTGTCGTGAGAGATTAGAACCGGCGTTATTCTTCGGATTTGGGCATCAGATTCGAAGTCAGGCGGCGTGTTTTATTTTTTTCGGGAGGATTAGCGAGCGCCGTTTTTTTGTCTGTTGTATCGCCACCGTTTGTAACAATCACGACCCTTTATTGAGACGAGGAAGGAAGGAAGAGGAAGAGGACGTCTCTCCGTATTTCGGCGTACACATGTGCTCTTTTAATACGGTCTAAATTTTTTTTTGGTGCTTCCTCCCATTAAAAAGTGCCAAAAAATGGGTTGAGTGTGTTGTGGTGCACAGCTGGGCTCCAGAGAGGCAGATGGTGACAGACAGCTGGTTCTCACCTCTTCTAGAAAAGTCACTGCGAAGATGGAGGAGTGAGACGGCACCCTGCGAAGACGCAGAGCCACCACCCTCCCTCTAGTACCCCCCCCCCATCCCCCCAACCATCCCACCCAAGTGCCCCCACCCCCCCCCCGGGGGGGTCAGACTGGGCTTGTGGGACTCGGAGAAACAACGGTGACTATGTATTTAGGAGATACAAAGATCTGGTGTCAAACGGAAATGCTTGCAGCACATTATCACCCGAGGCAAGGGCAATTTTCACTCCCACACGCTCCCGTCTCTCCGGAACAGACCAGAAATTGCTGCACGGACGGCGTTCGCTTCACGACGGGCGCATTAAAGCAGACGCTTAACGTGGACACGCAGCAGTAGTAGTACAGATCGAAAAAAACGATCGATGTCTGGGAAACGCGAATGCGTGCAAAGATAAATAATACAATGAGTGATTTCTACACAAACAACGTTTTTTGGGGGGGATTTTGGAGTTTTTTGCATGTGTTGAGAAAAGAAAAGAAAGAAAGAAAGAAAGAAAGAAAGAAAGAAAGAAAGAAAGAAAGAAAGAAAGAAAGAAAGAAAGAAAGAAAGAAAGAAAGACTGCAGCCAATTAGGTATTTGTTCTTCTTTGCTAATGTCATTAGCGTCCGTCTATCATGCGTCAGAGTTTGAAAGAAAGAAGCAAAAAGCAAAAAAAAAAAAAGACAAACAACAAAACTGCCCGTTATTGCCCGTCCCAAGGACGCTCTGAGCTGCGATCAAAGTCTCTCGTTCTGACAGCTAATAGAAAGAATGCGAGCGCTCGGAATACCATGTGGAGATGTATGTGCTTTTAAACGACGTGGTGTCTTTCATGTCTTTCAGTCGCCATCGCTCTATTCATTCCAATTTCGAGTTCAGTTATCCTTTCACTCCCTATCTCTCCATCCTCTGTTTCTTTTTTATCTGTAGAGGACAAATTCATCAATTCAGATAAGTCTATCGAGTTGTCACGTGTTCTCCGGCTACAAGCGAATGGCGTGAGGACAAAACGCGGCTGAAAAATGTTTTTTTCTTTGGGAAAGACAGCGTGACAATCTGCCGCCGGGAATGCTGGGAGGATTTCTGGCACGATGAGTACGACACAGGCTTATTGATTTCTGTCTGTCACAAACACTGATCGAGAATTTCTTCTGTCCGCGTAACTAGCGCTAGACTGGAGTGTTGTCCTTTAGATGACAAAACGAGTTGTACAGAAAAATCTCTCTCGTCCTCATCTTCCTTTGGGAAGAAGAAAAATTTACTTTTGCTCACTTCCTGCCAAATACCGAACTGTTTTGGCGCTACAGCTTCCACTTATCGGCTTAAAATGTTTTGGAAAGGCTTGATGCGATCCGGTGTTCACACACACACACACACACACACACACACACACACACACACACACACACACACACACACACACACACACACACACACACACACAGATATAGATGGTGTGCACTAGACACTCAGGATCCAAGTGTGGAAGCAACATCTACTTGTGGCCTCTACAGAGTTGATATGGGAGAAGACAGACAGACAGACAGACAGACAGACAGACAGACAGACAGACAGACAGACAGACAGACAGACAGACAGACAGACAGACAGATAGATAGATAGATAGATAGATAGATAGATAGATAGATAGATAGATAGATAGATAGATAGATAGATAGATAGACAGACAGGATAGATAGACAGAAAGACAGACAGACAGACAGACAGACAGACATACTGATAGATAGATAGATAGATAGATAGATAGATAGATAGATAGATAGATAGATAGATAGATAGATAGATAGATAGACAAATTGTCATGTAACAAAATCTATCATGTGTGCAAGGAGTATCATTTTGCAAACAAACAAGTGAAGTGAAATACCTACATATGTTTAACAAAAAATTGCAAAAACATAAATGAATAAATAAATAAACTTAAATAAATAAATAAATAAATAAATAAATAAATAAATAAATAAATAAATAAATAAATAAATAAGAATGCAGGAGAACTTTGAGGGCTCTCCATCGTTTTTTAACTTCATGGTACTAATTTGGGCAACTTTAATTTCCTGAATTCAACATAAGCTTCTGTGTGAACTTGTATTAGCTCTCCTGGTTTCTCTCTCTCTCTCTCTCTCTCTCTCTCTCTCTCTCTCTCTCTCTCTCTCTCTCTCTCTCTCTCTCTCTCTCTTTCACACACACCCACCTCTGTTTCTCTGCCTTTGTTTTTTTTCCATAGAGATCGAGTTTATTTTGTGGTTTTATTACTGAGATGGAAAAAAAGAAATGATTTACCACCAACAGTATAATTACAGGGTGGGTTTTGTGATAAATTTCACTGAAAGCCATGCAGACAACCTTCAATTGTAGGTTTTTAAGGCATTAGGGGAAATTTCACACCACCTGTCTGGCAGGAGGAGTAATCCGAGCGGGGATCTGCCCATACCGCTTCGTCTTCGGGGGGTAGAGGAGAGCCAGAGATTTGTTTCGACAAATCTAAATACCTGAAAACTAATTATACGGTGTATGTGTTCACCATCCTGCCTTCTTTAAACTCTCTAAACTTCACTCATCTCATCACTCATCTCTCTCTCTCACACACACACACACACACACACACACACACCTGCAGAGCACACTTGGATACAGCCATCTTTAAATAAAAAACCTTGTTACAAATAATGATGAGAATAAAAACTTTTATATATATATATATATATATATATATATATATATATATATATCGCTTTATGTATGTCTTTATATTGAATTTATATATTTTTTTTTTTTTACTATTTATAACTATAAATAAAAAATACTAAATAAAATTAAAAAGGTGCAAAAAAATGTTTTTTTTTTTTTTTTACATTCATTATTTATGCAAAAAAGAGTTTTTTTCTCCAAAACTTCATAAAACTTAAAATAAAATAAATAAAAAACGAGGACAAATCAAAAAAGCAAATTCACGCTGCACTACTTCCTTTCTGATCTATTTGCTCTTGAACGTTATCTCACACACTTCCCCACATCATGTACAGTCATGTATTGTTTGTGTCTTCGTGTCCCCAGAAAATAAATAATTCTGTCTCCGTATCTCAAAGTAAATATGAAACGTAAACTCGAACTCTGCTTCTGAGCACCTGAGAAAAAAATCTGATCCTATATAATATATACACTGGCTCTCCGTCCATGCTCTAATGACACTTTCGTTCTACCTTTTTTTCTACGTTTCCAAGTGAAGTGTAACATCTGATCTGAGAAAAAAAACAAGGACACACTGTTTATAGTGCTCGGGCTTTAGAGCTGCCCGACTCAAATATTAATGTGGCAATGAAATTGAAGTGTGTGTTTCATATTTACAGGTAAAAAGAAATTGAAATGTTGTTTTCCTTGTGTAATATTAATGAGGGATCGCTGTCCGCTCTGGTACAGACTCAGGGTTTGGTTAAACGTGGAGATGACAGGAGGTGAGGGCAGAGAGGTGAAGCTCACCTGCCACTTCCACTGCAGATCACACAGAGAGCCTCAGACTTCTTTTTTTTGGGAAGATGCAACATGCCTTCAAATACATTTTAATAATGGATTTATTATACACATATATATATATAATTTTTAATTTTTTTTTTACATTGAATTTTTTTCTCCTGCTCAGGTGTTTTTACTAAATTTTTTCTCTAATGCAAATCTCAAAAATATAAAAAGTGATGAAAAAGTCAAAAAAAAAAAAGAAAAAGAAAACAATAGTAAAAATATTACTACATTTTTTGTATTTTTCTTTTCATACAATTACTATTTTATGGTTTCACTATCTTCCCGTGGGCTCACCACCTGCAGGAGGGACCGTAAGGGACGGTGCTGTGGGGATTGGGCAGCAGTCGAAGGCGGGGGCCTGCTTAGACTGCTGCCCCCGCGACCCGAATTACGGATAAGCGGGAGAGAATGAATGAATGAATGAATGAATGAATGAATGGTTTCACTATTTTATGGTTTCATTTTTATGGTAAAGTTTTGCCAAATAAAATATTGTGCATTCGATTATTAAATCCAACTCGTTTGTGCATTGATCAAACTGTATATATATATATATATAAATAATACGGTTATCTATCTATCTATCTATCTATCTATCTATCTATCTATCTATCTATCTATCTATCTATCTATCTATCTATCTATCTATCTATCTATCTATCTATCTATCTATCTATCTATCTATCTATCGATTAAAACACTGTTTACATAAATATCACTACTAGCAAACTCCCTGCAACAATATTTCTCCCTTTCCCCTTTTTTACCCACTCTTTTTCCTCTCTCTCTCTCTCTCTCTCTCTCTCTCTCTCTCTCTCTCTCTCTCTCTCTCTCTCTCTCTCTCTCTCTCTCTTTCTGTGTCTTAATTAAGGAAACGTAATTAAAACATTGCAGGCCTGAGTCAGCAGCTGGTCCACAGAAGATTGAGTGATCTCCCATGGCTCTTATAGATATCTCCAGCTGCAATTAAACAAACTTCAGAGGTGCTCCTAAAGGTTGGCGCACATGTGTGATCGATACAGATTTAATCCCTGGCATCGCTCATGAAACGCCGACGTGACTGTTGGCTTCTCGCAGCCAGGGATAAAGCCACGAGCGCTCACCGTTTTTATATACACATACACGGCTACCGACAGGGTCGCTAAAGGGCATTCGCGGCACTGATCCCGGGTGATCCTCAAATGCACACAGAAAGAGGGGGACAGAGAGAGAGAGTGAGAGAGAGAAAGAGAGACAGAGAGACAGAGAGAGACACACAAAGACAGAGAAAGAGAGAGAGAGCAATGGCTGTGGATGTGATGCATCAGACAAAGTCTGAGTGATGATGAGCAAAAATAAAATGTCACGGCAAAACTTCAGCCGAGTGAAGACCAGAATCCAAACCTGTGTGTAGCTCTAATACTCAGATAGAGGATTTATATAAAACATAAAAAAGATAGATAGATAGATAGATAGATAGATAGATAGATAGATAGATAGATAGATAGATAGATAGATAGATAGATAGATAGATAGATAGATAGATAGATAGATAGATAGATCTATCTAGCGCAAGAAAGAAAGAAAGAAAGAAAGAAAGAAAGAAAGAAAGAAAGAAAGAAAGAAAGAAAGAAAGAAAGAAAGAAAGAAAGAAAGAATGTGAATCATAAATGGAAGTGACTGAGCAAGGGAAAACAGTGGAATGTGTTGAGGCAGAAAATAAACAGGAAAAAACACAAAATAAGACAATTGGAAAGCAAGAGAAACAAAAAGAAGAATAGATGTATGAATAAATAATTGAATGAAAGAAAAAGATAGAAAGATAGCTAGACAGACAGACAGACAGACAGACAGACAGACAGACAGACAAACAGACAGACAGAAGAACTTTTTTATTATTCAAAGCCACATGCTGAAGTCTTTAACTGTTAGAAGTTCTTGAAAACATACGCTGGATGTGAGGAACATCAGACATCAGCCAATCAGAATTTCTGATTTGACAAGCTGATATCAGACATGTTCACTGGGTTGTTAGCGGTGAGCAGGAAAACGAAGCGATGATCGATCAGCCTTCATAGGCAGTTATGGTAGTAATATTGGGTGTTTGATTGACAGTAATACCCGAGCGTAAGACTGAAGACTGCATAATAAATCAAAACAGATGTTCAACTTCTGGCGGCATCCTGTTGCGTAACTCTGCTGAAAAATCTACACGCTCTGTACATCATTTAAAGCTTCTACATTATTTGTTGTATCTCTCCAGTTTGTACACAATGATATGAAGCACTACAGAAGCATCGCTGCACACATTCACACTAAAATACTTACGGAGACTCCGAGCGAAGAAGGAGGATTTTTGCGGCGATTTTTGCGAGGATTTTGCGAGGATTTCGCGTGAGGACAATATAAAACAGATCGTCTTTGAGGGTGTAAACGAGGATGCAGTAAAGGAAACTAATGAGGCGTATTGATAATCAATCCAGACGAGAGCGGTGCTCTCGCGATCCGTCAAAGAGCACAAAAACGCCCTCGCGAGCTCGGCGGCTGCTCTCAGCTACATCAAACCCGGGACAATTTATACACAGAGAACGCGGGGCCCGGCCTGGAGTTCCTTCAATTTCCCCAAAAATAAAAAAGTCATTTAATGTTGATAAATATATTCAATAAAAACAAATTACCTGCAGCAGACGTTCACTCGAGTCTCCCTGCCCTCATTTATCCTTAATTACAACGTCTCTATCCTTCGTACCTCCACATCTACTCCTTCCTTTCTCCCCTCTCTCTCTCTCTCTCTCTCTCTCTCTCTCTCTCTCTCTCTCATTCTCTCTCTCTCTCTCTCTCTCTCTCACACCCTCCCTCTCTCTCTCTCTCTCTCTCTCTCTCTCTCTCTCTCTCCCTCTCTCTCTCTCTCTAACTGCTTCATCACCTTATCGATCTCCTAATTGGGTTGTTTGGCACCTGTTCCCGGGCCTAGCACCACATATTCTAGCTCGTATAAACATCATAATCTGCAATAAAAGACTCAGAAAAGACGTCAAGCACCGGATCTGAATCCTGGAACTGAGCTGAAGATCTCCCATCAGTGAAAACCAACGCAGTTACGATCACGTATTGGATGAACTCGTTTTTTATTTCTTTATTCATTTCAAATAAAAAAACACCTCAAAGAGCGTTTAGTTCCTCGAGCTCTTCTGAGAGCGCCTGAGATCCGACACGAACTCTCCTCTACCAGGAATATCCGGCGCAAGATGGAGACGTAAAGACACATTACAGACAAAATAAGCAAGCAAATAAAAAAAAAAAAAGAGAGAACACACACACACACACACACACACACACACACACACACACACACACACATACCACATACATATATATATAATATGGGAAAATTTGGGAGGTTTGTTGATTTATTTATTTATTGATTGATTGATTTATTTATTTAATTCCTTTTTTTTTTTTTTTTGCTATCTGTTCAGGTGAAAACGTCTCTGATTAAACACGCTGGACTTGAGGGATGGATCCAGGAGGTGGATAATGGGATGCAGATGTGTAACGCTCTCTATCTTTCTGTCTTTTTTCTTTTCTTCCTACGCATGCAAAAGTTTCTCTTTACGAGGAGGAGGAGGAGGAGGAGGAGGAGGAACAGAACACAATCTGTGACCAGGACCTACAGACATACACGCCAATGCGATGGGAACGTACGTGGGTACGCTCTGTATCTCCATCAGGCCAATTTACATTTCCATCTTAAATCCACTGCACTTTCCGGAGTTGTACATATAGAGTATTGACCGAGACAAAAACAGGGTGCGCTGGACAAATCTGTCCTCGAAGGCGTCAAGTTCTCAAAAGCGTCAAGATCCAGACAAGGCAGTGATGCTCAATGCTAAAGGTTCTGCAAATGTGGACTTTCATTCACACTTATTAAAATCAAGGTCTTCAGAAACACAAAAAAGCCTTCATAGGTGCATTTTAGATCAGACTGGTCATCACACACACACACACACACACACACACACACACACACACACACACGTGTCTAATCGAGTAAAAGACTAGCTGACAAACAAGTGCCTGATCACGTGTATCACGTGATAAATCCCAATTCCATCAGATTTTCACCTCATACAGAATAAACAACCCGACATTACATACCTGCACATTTCTAATGCTGTTTTATGAGAATATAAAATTAAATATACACGCACGCACACGTGCACACACACGTGCACACACACGTCTGTTTTTGTTGATTGTGTTGTTTGAAGTAATAGTGGTTCAGTAGGCAGCCACCGAGTTTCAACAGGTTCCTCAGCTCTTCAGTTTCTTCTGTTACAATTTGATTGTTTGTTTGTTTGTTTATTGTCCGTTTAAGAGTACTGGCGGTGTCGCACACCTGTCTGCGCGTGCACGATTTTATTTATAATTTGTATGTATTTATTTTAATCCTTTTAAGACTTAACGGGTCACACACACACACACACACACACACACACACACACACACACACACACACAATAAAATGATAATATATATTTTTTTACCTTTCCGATGAGTCCGTGTGACTGTTGCTGCTGTAGCTGTTGCCGATGATGATGATGATGATGATGATGTTCTTGTATTATTTATTTATTAATTTATTTTCTCCTCCGTCGGAGTCGGTGATTCGCTGTGCAAACCCGCTTCAGAGAAAGAAAAAGAAGAAGAAGGAGAAGTGGCGTTTTTTTTTTTTTCTGCTGCTCTCTGAACGCGCACCGGACGACGCACGCGCTCAACCGGTGAAGGGGAGAAAACTAAATAAATAAATAAATAAATAAATAAATAAGCGCGTCAATAAATGGGGGGGGGGGGGGGGGAGCTAGATAGAGAGGGAGGGAAAGTACAGGAGGGAAAAAAGGAAAGTAAATAGCACGAGGAGCTGATGCTGAGAGCGATGCTGATGTTGATGCTGATGCTGATGTTGATGCTGCGCGCTCTCGCTCGATGCGTTTCGAGACAGATACGCGCGTGCGATCGGAGATTTCGCGCGTGCCGGGAATCAGCTTCCAACAAATTAATAAATAAATGGTGGAGGGTTGGGGGGTGGGGGGGTGTTATATTAATAAATATATTTTAAAACGTGATTGGTTCGGAAAACGGGGGGGGGGAGAAGAGAAAGAAGAAGAAAAGGAAAGTGTGCTGCTGGTCGCCCGGTAGCGCGCGCGCACAAACACACCGCTCACCTCCGTGATTCCGTGCTCGAGCCGCTTAAGAAACGCACGTGTAGCCTTTAAGACGAAGAAACAAACCAACAAAGGAGTAAAAAAAGGACAGAATGATGAGGAAGTGGATGACCGACGGTAGAAGATTAACGGGTACACACGCGCTTGCGCGCGCCTAAATCTATGCGCAAACACTCAAGACATACACACGCACGTACACGGGACACGCGAGCGTGAGAACTGCAGGGACTGCAAGTGCGTGCGTGCATATGCGTGTGTGCGTGCGTGCGTGTGTGTGTTTTTAACCCGTGAACGCAACAGACACGCTCGTGTCTGTCCGGATCTTATTTATTTCATTATGGCGCAACTATGGCAACCTGCACGTGAAAAAAGCGTGCACTTTCCCCTGATCGAGCGCGCGCCCCCGGAGCTCTGCTCAGTACCTGCGGTGTTCAATTGCACGCAATCATGAGTTTATTCTTACAGAGATGAATGAACACCTCAGGTATTAATGTTCACTCAGGACCTAATAAACACCTCAAATGTCGGATTCACTTTTCCACTATTGAAGGAACGTGTGTGTGTTTAATATCAGCAGCATCACACACCTGAAAACAGTTTGCAAAAAACGTTTTAATGTTCACATAATACCTAATTAAAGTGTTGGGTTCACTCATTATTAACACTATAGACACCAATATTTCTTTAACACCCAAATAAACACTTAAAATCCAGGGTGTATTCGTCCAGGGATGTAGAAACAATATATAAAATAAAAACTAATACCCAAATAAACACTGTTAATACGCTTACAGTGCTGAATGAACATAAATCTTTACTTTAAACAAAAAATTAACACCTGAAAGCTTTGTTTTAACTGTTGATTGAGCTAATGATTAATTAATACTTCGAACAGTGTTAAAGTAACACTCCCAAAGTGATCTGATATCCGTATTTACTCTCACAGCATTAAATGTTGTATATAATGTGTTGGGTTTAAGTTTGGAATGCTATAGATCTTTAGGAAACATCGATGTTGATTCAATACCTAAATAAACACCGGACATGTAAATTTTTTTAAATTGCAATTGACATCGTCAGGTTTAACATTCACCTTTTAAATGTAAATAAACACCTAAAATAAACACCTAAAATATTTAGTTTATCAGTACAGGCATTTTACACTTACATAAACCCTTTACATTGAGAATACCAACAATACCGACTGCAAAAACAGCTGATGTGTTGAGTTTTAGTCTTTAATCTTTGATCTGTACAGACAGGAATTAACACCTTAGGAATTAGCATTCACTTTGTACACAAATAAACACTAAAAGCATGGGTTTACTCATGCAATGATTAATTACCACAACAAGAATGAATGTGAGCTCAATACCATTCAAACACTAGAAATACCGGGTTTATTCATACAGTACATTGGTGAATTAACACCATAAATACAAAGTTAATTACAGCATTAAACACTGCATTTAAAACGTTGGGTTTTTCCAAATTGATCTCTTCATCATCGCACCTGTTAGTGGGTGGAGATATTTATAAGGCAGCAGGTGAACATTTTGTCCTCAAAGTTGATGTTAGAAGCAGGAAAAATTGGCGAGCGTAAGGATTTGAGTGACAAATTGTGACGTCTAGACGTCTGGGTCTGAGCGTCTCCAAAACTGCATCTCTTGTTGGATGTTCCTGGTCTCGCTGTGGTCAGAATCTATCAAACTGGTGTGCTCCAACTGGTGACAGGGTCGTGGGTGGCCGAGTCTCATTGATGCCATCAAGTTATGCCTGGTTTTATAAATGTTCACTTAACACCTAAATAAACACCTGATGTGTTGAGTTTCAGATTTCAGTTGACAGGTTTGCTGTTTACCTAATACATACATCAACAAACTAAATCTTGAGTTTATCTGTACAGACATTGCACACATACATAGACACCTTTACAACAGAAACACCGATACAGAAACAATACTATAGAACTGAAACCTGGATATATTTTAGAGTATCAATGTGCAGATTGTGTATCAGTACAAATTTACTGTCCTTTTAAAATAACAACATACAGACATTATTGTCTAAATACATGGCAACAAAAGTAAATACAAGTGAACGTGTCAAAATTTTGTATTGTGTGTGAGCACATTGTTATCCTAATCCTCCTGGGTGTGGAATTTACCAGAGCTGCACAGGTTGTTGCTGGGATCCTCTGTTACATCTCCATTATGAGATCACGTAGCTGCTGGATGTTAGACACATGGTGCTTCTCCTCCTTCTGCTTGAGGATCCCCACAGGTGCTGAATAGAGCTTAGGTCTGGAGACATACTTGGCCACGCCATCACCTTTACCTTCACCTTCAGCAAAGCAATTTTTACTCTTTTCCATGAGGTCCATGTTGAATATCCAGTCAGTATAAGATAATTGTTCTCAAAGCAACAAATTTTAACTGCTCTAATACTTCTTCTTCTTCTTCTTCTTCTTCTTCTTCTTCTTCTTCTTCTTCTTCTTCTTCTTCTGTTCATCATCCGTCTGTTTGGTCTGTGTGACGCTAATCACAGGTGATCATCAAAAGTGTGGCTTTAAATTAGCAAGAAAATTATTAGGGATGAAGTCCACAGCGGATCATCCGTCTCCATACCCCCCTGTCCTCTACATCTGCCTCTTTTACACCAACTACCCGCATGTCTTCCCTCACCACATCCATAAACCTCCTCCTTGATCTTCCTCTTTTCCTCCTTCCTGGTGGCTCCATCCTCAGCATTCTCCTACTGATATACCCCATGTCCCTCTTCTACACATGTCCAAACCATCTCAATCTCACCTCCCTCACCTTGTCTCCAAAACGTCCTACATGAGCTGTCCCTCTAATAAACTTGTTTCTAATCCTGTCCATCATCGTCACTCCCAACAAACATCTCAACATCCTCAGCTCTGCTACCTCCAGCTCCACCCCCTGTCTTTTACTCAATGCCACTGTCTCAGGTCTCACCACAGTCCTATAAACTTTCCCTTTTACTCTCACAGATACTCTTCTATTACAAATCACTCCTGCTATCACTCTTCTCCACCCACTCCACCCTGCCTGCACTCTTTTCTTCACTTCTCTATCACACTCTCCATTACTTTGCACTGTTGACCCCAGGTATCTAAATTCCTCCACCTTCTCCACCTCTTCTCCCAGCAACTGCACCAGTCCACTGCCCTCCCTCTCATTCACACACATGTACTCTGTCTTACTCCTACTGACTTTCATTCCCCTTCTCTCCAGCATGTACCTCAACCTCTCCAGGCTCTTCTTCACCTGCTCACTACTCTCACCACAAATCACAATATCATCCACAAACATCATAGTCCACGGAGACTTCAGTCTGACCTCATCCTTCAACCTGTCCATCACCACTGCAAACAAGAAAGGGCTCAGAGCCGATCCTTGATGCAGTCCAACCTTCACCTTGAACTAGTCTGTCATTCCTAGTGCACACTTCACTGCTGTCACACTGTCCTCATACATGTCCTGCACCACCCTCACATACTTTTCTGACACACCTGACTTCCTCATACAATACCACAACTCCTCTCTCCACCCTGTCGTACGCTTTCTCTAAATCCACACACACACATTGCAACTCCTTCTGTCCTTCTCTATACTTCTCCATCAAAATCCCCAAAGCAAAAAAGGCGTCTGTGTTGCTCTTCTTTGGCATGAAACCATACTGTTGCTCACAGATGGTCACCTCTTCTCTCAGCCTGGCTTCCACTACTCTTTCCCATAACTTCATGGTGTGACTGATCAACTTTAATCTAGGACATGTGCCTTTACATGTTTACACGACGTACAGCTGATTTAGGACAAATCCATTAAGATATGCTTTTAATGGGGATGTTGGAAAGGAACATCTCCTGTTATGGAGCTCCAATCCTTTTGAACAGCTTTCAAAAGAATATAAATACTGACTGCATCCCAGACCTCCTCTTCTTCTCACCTACATCACTACCTGACATTGCTTACACACTTGTTGATGAATGAGCACAAATCTTTACAAAATGTAAAGAAACGTCTTTCCCGAGAAGTGAAGGTCATTATAATAGTGAATGGGAACTAAATGTGAAAATAGGAAAGAAAAACATACCAATATAAAAAACTGTGAGGAAGTGGCAGCTCAGTGGAATTAGAAAGCTGTGAGTTGGGCCCTTGAGCAAGGCCCTTAGTTGCCTCTCAGTCAACTAATTTGTCCATATGGTGTATTAATGTCCTCTCAGTCCCTAAATAAACACCTACAGTCGTATATTTACTCTTAAAGCAATTGAATACATCTCAGGAATCAATGTTCACCCAATACCTAAATTGCAACTCTAAATGAAATAGGATTTCCTTTTACAGTGATGAATTAACACCTTAGGAATCGATTAAACACCTCAGCAGACACAACAAATGCTGTGTTTAGCCTCAGAGCTTTAAAATTAATGTTCTCTTAATACTTAAAATGACAAATAAACACTGTACAGCATTAAATGTACACCAGAGGTATGAATGTTCACTGAATACTTGGTGATGAAATGTGAAGTGTTGAGAATAATCGACACAGTGTTACATTAACACAGGGCTGAATAAATACCTTTGGTATTAAAATTATTATTTAAAATAAACCTTCGAGTGTTAATTCTGTGTTAGTGAGTCCAACAGTGTAAAGCTTAAAGGCGTATAGTGTTGGGTTTAACTGTGTTACACCAATCCCACATTTCTAACTAGGCACCATTTAAGTGTTAAATTATCATTAAATGAGTTACTTCCAGATGTGGGGAATAATTTGACAATAAGGTTAGAAATTCAAACACTGGGTGCCTTAGTGTAATAATAAAGGTGTTAATGCCAGACTTTGGGTGTTGAGTTATAATTACATGTGTTAATTCCATTCAATCGTGTTAATTCCAGGCTGTAGGTATTGATTTACCATAAAATGTCCCCATGTGTGGGTATTGAATTTGCATTAAAAGTATTATTTCCAGATTCAAACTATTGATTTAACAAAAAAGCGTTTTCTTTACACTGTAGTTATTGATTCAGGGGTAAATGTGTTCCAGATCATGGTGACTGATGCAGAATAATAACATTACAGTTCCAGACTAAATGTATTCATGTTAAGGAGTGAATTATCACAGTAGCTGATTACTATTAATATGCACATCTGGAATTAACATGTTTAATATAGACACAATTGTTAGAACTGGAATTGACGCTTTTATTGTATAATCAAAATGCACATCTGGAATTAACACCTTGCATGTAAAATTTGAATGCTCATCTGGAATTAACGGCTCTAATATGCACATCTGGAATTATAACCTTCACTTACTGCATTTTACTTCTATCTGATAATTGCAGACTGTCTGGGTCAGGAGTGAATTCCCACAGTATTTTCCATAATTCCCATACGGATTCACATTAAAGCTGTTAATTTATGATGTGCGTATTGATTCTACTTTAACAGTGTTAATTCCAGATGTGTATATCAATTCTACATGGAGAGATGTTAATTGCAGATGTGCAAATTGATTCTACTTATACAATTGTTCAGTCCAAATGTAAGTATTAGTTCTGCATTAAAAAATGTTCATTCCAGATGTGCAAATGGATGTTACATTAAAGGTGTTCTTTCCAGATGTGTTTACTGATTGTACATTGAACCTGTTCATTCAAGAAGTGGGTACTGATTCTGCATTGAATTGTGTTCGACTGTAGTTATGTGTTTTAATTTCATATTGAAGATGTTGTCCCAGCTGTGCTTACTGATTCTACAGTGAGTGGTTATAATTTTAGTTCTGTATATTACTCCTGCACGGAAAGTGTTAATTCCAGTTGTGCACTTTAATTATACATAGAAAGTGTTAATTCCAGATGTGCATTTTAATTCTACATTAAACATTTTATTTCTAGTTCTATGTATTAAGGTAATATTAAAAGTTTTCATTCTAGATAATTCCAGACTGCACGTTTTGAAGAAACCCTTCAAAACTAAACCCGTTTCTGCAGATGTTAATTCAGATCTCTTTCAATAAACACCTAAGCGGATCAGACATTTGAGAAACGTAGTGATCCGATCCTGTAGCAAACAGATTGAATTAATTGAATAAAATTGGATTGTCGTTTTGGAAACAGAAAAGTTTATATATAAAGAAGCATCCTTTATTAAACCGGGATTGTTTTTGTTATATGTAGAATTTATTCTGTACTATATTAAAATAGCTGGAAATATTTGTGTCTGCAAAATTAGATTTTTTTTCTAAATGTATTATTATTATTATTATTATTATTATTATTATTATTATTATTATTATTATTATTATTATTATTATTATATTAATATTGTTAAAGGTTTAAGTATGTGTATTGCTATCATGAATATAAATAGATTTATTTGGTTTGGTATCTGTTTAATTTTATTTAATTCATTTGTGTGCGTTTGCGACATTAATTAATTAATTTGTAATTTTATAAATTAAATAACTATTTATTACCATAATAATAATAATAATAATAATAATAATAATAATAATAATAATAATAATAATAATACTAATAATAATAATAATAATAATAATAATAATAATACTAATAATACTAATACTAATAATAATAATAATTATTATTATTATTATTATTATTATTATTATTATTATTATTATTATTATTATTTTATTTTTAAACTGCGTTAATAATTTTGTATTACTCCTAACAGAAACTCTTTCAGGACAGCTTGAATGTGCCAAGGTCAAGTGACTAGGCAACACACACACACACACACACACACACACACACACACACACACACACACACACACACACACACAAACTAGGCAAAAGGCACAGTATCCCCACATTGACTGGTGTGTTGGTATATATAGTATATTGACTGTACAATTTGGTGATTTCCTGGAGTAAGCGTTCAATTAATACCTATCGTTTTGAATTAATCCCCGCAGTTCGACTCCAACAGCGTCGATTTAACACCTACAAGTGCTCAATTAATACCTACAGTTCTTTTTTAACCCCTGCAGTGCCGGATTAATTCCTACAGTGATGTATTACTACCTAGAGCACCTCTTTCAATGTGTACATCAATCCTTCTCATGTAAATCACTGATCCTTCTCTGTGGAAAACACAAAAATGAGCACAAATATGACCTGAAAATTAAAATGCTTGTCCATGATGATCTGATGTATGTAAGGTGAGGAGGCCTGGCGTTTACAGTCAGCGTTTACATTCATCCAAAAATGATTTATAGCTCTATAAAAATAGATCTTTCACCTCAACATCCTCGTGTAAAGCAGATCTTCATGGAGCTGGCTTTGTGCACAGGGGCATCATCATGCTGGAACAGGTTCGCGTCTCCTGGTTTAAGTGAAGGACACATTTCATGCTACCACATTGAAAGAGGTCCTGTACAGTTGTGCACCTCAAAGTTTGTGGTAACAGTTTGAGTGAAGAACAACATTTTATTTTACTTTATTATATTTATTTTACACACACACACACACACACACACACACACACACACACACACACACACACACACACACACACACACACACACACACACACACACACACACACACACAGGGAGAGAGAGAGAAAAAACAATTTATACTCCTTTTGAATGGATGTGAGATCGATGCCACCTTCCACAATCCACACTCGTCTTTTCTTCCTCCTGCATTTCTTTATCGTTCTTCATACAGTGACCGCAGTTATTATAAAAACACTGCAGATAAAAAGGTGATGTAGATTAAAAAATGATTCGCTTGTGATTTATTAATTATTTTATTGAATTGGAGTCATATATATAAATAAATAAATAAACAAACAAATAATTAAATAAATATATAAATAAATAAAAAAACTATAAATAAATACTGATGGTAAAATTAGATTCTATTAATAAATATTAATAATATTAATAAATTATTAATATATTATTATTATTATTATTATTATTATTATTATTATTATTATATTATTATTATTATTATTATTATTATTATTATTATTATTATTATTATTATTATTATTATTATTATTATTTTACTATTATCATAATCACAAAAGGTCCATTTAAATTACAATTTATCCTCTGAATGATATATTTAGCTTATACATGTACACACACACACACACACACACACACACACACACACACACACACACACACACACACATGTAAGCATGCTAAATGCCGCAAATGTAAATGTTAATGCATGTAAATAAATACATAAATATAAGAATAAATAGATAGATAGATAGATAGATAGATAGATAGATAGATAGATAGATAGATAGATAGATAGATAGATAGATAGATAGATAGATAGATAGATAGATAGATAGATAGATAGATAGATAGATAGATAGATAGATAGATAGATAGATAGATAGATGCCATGGAAATATTATAATGAGAAAAAATCGAGATGTCTCTGATTCAAGAAAAAATTCCTGCATAATTCTTGCAATTTCTCTCTCTCTCTCTCTCTCTCTCTCTCTCTCTCTCTCTCTCTCTCTCTCTCTCTCTCTCTCTCTCTCTCTCTCTCTCTCTCTCTCTCTCTGTCTTTCTTCCTTCTCTGCTCATTTGAACAAAAGAAAAACGGACAAGTGCCAGCAGCAGTGGAATAATATGTCAAGAAATTGTAACCAAGTAATATCATTTCCTCCAAATAAAGCTTTCTTTTTTATTTATTTTTTTATTTTAATATGTAAAGTTATTAAAAAGTGACAAAGGACATTCCCATTAATTCTGAAGGGAAAAAAAGCCGGTAGAGGTGGAGGGTGGAGAATGCAGAACGTGCACAGAGACGCAGAAATGTGTTGTGATTTGATAGTATTTAATGATGTATAGAGCAGTGATAAGTCCGTGTAGAAGGTGCAGAGCTCAGGTTTGGTCTGAATCCAGGTCTGTTTATTCTCTAATTCATGCCTTCAAACATGAAACTTCCAGGCTACATTTTCTGGATTATAGTTATAGCTTCAAGTATCAGTTAAAACTCGGCCAAATATATAATCCTAAGGCCTGATGCCATGGCACAGCTGGAATAAAATAAAAGACATTTTTATGGATGAGGACTCCTGCAGGTGAGTGTAGAAAAGTTATTTATTTGTTCTGACCTTAAAGCTGCAGTGAAAAACTGTCTTACAAGAAATGTTTCTAAAACAAACTACATTAAATCCCCACAATCGCTTTACAGAGAACCAGTTCTTTTAGGAGATTCCAACATTATATTTTATTCCTTTCAAGCTTTTTAATGAAAAGCTGCTGCCACTCAACTCTTCTTTTTCTGTTCATATAAGCAGAGGAGGAAGAAACAAAGAGAGAGAGAGAGAGAGAGAGAGAGAGAGAGAGAGAGAGAGAGAGAGAGAGAGAGAGAGAGACAGAGACAGAGACAGAGACACAGAGAGAGACACAGAGAGAGTTATAGATGTAGACATGTAGTGTATTCGACAGTGTTGTGTGTGAGAGAGATGATCGAAGACGTAAAAAAGAAAATCATGACCCATTTCCGTGCTCATCTGAAAGCCATCAGCGTCGGTGCAGCAGTACGAGTTTAATCACGAGCAGAACAAGGAGGAGCGCATCATGGGTACGAGGTAAACTACCTCACGCCAGAGCCGAATATAATATTCCTTTAACTGTCCCATAGTGACACATTCTCATTACAGAGGCTGCGTGCATCTAAAAGCTTCTCAACACCCGGTCATGCTGCGCTTATTGAAAATCAAACGCTTTATTATGCCGCGGTGAGTTTTATTTCTCCTCCAGCGTAGCAGTTTGGGAATATGTAGTCACCGTCCTCATAAACTCGGCGTAACAAGAAAACTGAGAACGGAATAATAACTCTGAAGATTGCCCTGCGAGTGTGTGAAAAGAGCACACAGGGGGACAACTAGCAGACGCGCCTCAAACTGAGAAAATAAAGTACGCTTTAGCTTTATTGAAATTCCCAGTTCTTTCTGTGTTCAAATCAGAGGCTTTACTTGTGTCTGGGAAATCAAGTTAATCTCTATTTCAACTGTGAGAATTATGCTAACTACCTCTCTCTCTCTCTCTCTCTCTCTCTCTCTCTCTCTCTCTCTCTCTCTCTCTCTCTCTCTTCATCTCTCTGTCTCTTTTTCTTTTTTTTTCTCTCCTTATACGGCATGTCTCCTTTTCCTCCTTTATCCTGTTCAGGAGACAGCACTGTCCAAAGGCCCTTAGTTAGTTCTGCTTGGTGAACTGGGCCGTCTTTTTTTCTTTCGTTCTTGGCTGAGAATCTCAGTCGTCCAGATGACAGTGAACAAGACAACAGCGTCTTCTGCATGCGAGAGATGAAGCAGACGAAGAAAAGAGAATCTGAGAATGAAATATTAAGTCAGTCTGGATCACAAGCTTCCATTCAATCAGAACAAATCATTATTACCTTATATATTTACCTTCTTCTTCTTTTCCTTCTGCTTCTTCTTCCTCTTATTTATTTTTCCCCCCGAAATATATTTACCTTCTTCTTCTTCCTCTTTTTATTATTATTATTTATTTTTCCCTTTTATTTTTTACCTTCCTCTTCATATTCTTCTTCTTCTTCTTCCTATTCTTTTTTTTCCTTTATATTTTTACCTTCTTATTATTATTATATTCTTTATTTACGGTATTTATCTTTTTTCTTCTACCTCTTGCTTTTCTTCTTCTTTTTCTTCCAATTATAATTTTTTTTCTGTTTGTGTTTACTCTTTTCTTCTTCTTCTTCTTCTTCTTCTTCTTCTTCTTCTTCTTCTTCTTCTTCTTCTTAATTTTCCTCTTTATGTATTTACCTTCTTCTTCCTCTTCCTCTTCTTCTTCTTCTTCTTCTTCTTATTATTATTTTCCTTTAATTTTTCTCTTTATGTATTTACCTTCTTCTTTTACTTCTTCTTCCTCTTATTGTTATTATTATTATTATTATTATTTTTATTATTATAACTATTGTTTATTTAATTTTTTTTTCTTCTACTTCTTGCTTTTCTTTTTTTCCTTTTCATTATTTATTTTTTCTCTTTGTGTTTAGCTTTTTCTTTTTGTTTTTCTTCTTTTGTATTTTTTTATCTTTAGATTTTTACGTTCTTCCTTATCAAAGTCTGCTTCATCTTTTTCCTATTACTTATTTTTTTTCCCTTCATGTATTTAACTTTTTTTTCTTCTTTTTTTCCTTTTTTTTCTATATAATACACTATATTTCTATAAGTCTTGTGTGCTGTCGAGCATTGTGGCATAAGAAATGATTTATGCTGTTGAGTGTACATTGAGTGCACTGTGGGTATAAATGAATGAATGAATGAATGAATGAATGAATGAATGAACTCAGAATTCAAAGACACTACAAAACATCTGAGTTCCGAATGTTTCAAAAGGTTTCTGTAGCATACGCGACACAGTCACGGTGAAAAACTACATAAAAAAACAGCAGAACGTGCAGATCAAGAAACAACTAAATGTTAAGATGACTACACACACACACACACACACACACACACACACACACACACACACACACACACACACACACACACACACATACGCACACACAAAAACACTCTGCAAGCAAATCAACCTCTTTGACATAAATAAATAATAAAAAATTTAGCATTCATTTAAAGCCCAGTGTGATTTGCAGGTCAGTCGCCCCTGTAGAGGTGAAAGAAAAAAAAAAAACAGATTATATATTTTTTCCAACATCACAACTTATTATTTGCTCATATCTTTTTTTCCTAATTGAGATACAACATAGTAAGTATTGTCACAGTGTCATTTTGTACCTGAGGAAAATGCAGAGGTGCTTCAGCAAAGGTCATTCCCTTAAGCTCTTTTATTTATACCCTGATCAGACAGGTGGGTGATCAGATGCAGAGTGATCAGACAGCAGGGTGATCAGACAGCAGGGTGATCAGATGCAGGGTGATCAGATGCAGGGTAATCAGTCAGCAGGGTGATTAGACGCAAGTTGATCTGATACAGGGTAAATAGACACAAGGTCATCAGTCAGCAGTGTGATCAGATGCAGGGTGATGCGACAGCAGGGTGGTCAGATGCAGGGTGATAAGTCAGCAGGATGATCATATGCAGGGTGCTCAGATGCAGGGTGATCAGACACAAGATGATCAGATGCAGGGTGACCAGATATAGGGTGATTAGGTGCAGGATGATTGAATGCAGGGTGATCATTCAGCAAGGTAATCAGTCAGCAGGGTGGTCAGATACAGGGTGATCAGATGCAGGGTGTTTAGACGCAAGGTGATCAGATGCAGAATGATCAGTCAGATGCAGGATGATCAGTCAGTAGGGTGGTCAGGCACAAGGTAATTAGATGCAGGGTGATTAGATGCAGGGTGATTAGATGCAGGGTGATCAGTCAGCAGGGTGATTAGACACAAGTTAATTTAATACAGGGTAAATAGACACAAGGTCATCAGTCAGCAGGGTGATCAGATCTCGGATGATCAAATGCAGAGTGATTAGTGAGCAGGGTGATCAGATGCAGGATAATCGGATGCAGGGTGGTCAGATGCAGAGTGTTTATATGCAGGGTGATTGGACGCAGGATAATTAGATGCAGGATGATCAGTCAGCAGGGTGATCAGATGCAGGATGATCAGTCAACAGGATAATCAAATGCAGGGTGATCACCAGTAGGGTGGTCAGACACAGGGTAATTAGATGAAGGATGATCAGATGCAGGGTAATCAGATGCAGGATGATCAGAATTAAGGTGATCAGATGCAGGGTGATCAGAAGCAAGGTGATC
This sequence comes from Silurus aristotelis, assembly GCF_946808225.1. Taxonomy (NCBI): domain Eukaryota; kingdom Metazoa; phylum Chordata; class Actinopteri; order Siluriformes; family Siluridae; genus Silurus; species Silurus aristotelis. Next base: position 33,284,322 of record NC_139577.1, on the reverse strand, counting down.
AGATGCATAGTGATCAAATGCAGGGTTATCAGACACAAGGTGATCAGTCAGCAGGGTCATCAAATGCAGACTGATCAGTGAGCAGGGTAATCAAATGCAGGGCAATCAGATGCAGGGTGTTCAGTGAGCAGGGTGATCAGATGCAGTGTGATCAGATGCATGGTGATCAGATGCAGCATAATCAGTCAGCAGGGTGATCAGATGCAGGATGATTAGTCAGCAGGGTGATCAGATGCAGGGTGATCAGTCAGCAGGGTGATCAGATGCAGGGTGATCAGTCAGCAGGGTGATCAGATGCAGGGGGATCAGACACAGGATTATCAGATGCAGGGTGGTCAGCTGCAGGGTGTTTATATGCAGGGTGATCAGATCCAGTGTGATCAGATCTCGGATAATCAAATGCAGGGTGATTGGACGCAGGGTGATCAGATGCAGGATGATCAGATGCAGGATGATCAGTCAGCAGGGTGATCAGATGCAGAGTGATCAGCCAGTAGGGTGGTCAGATACAGGGTGATCAGATGCAGGGTGATCAGTGAGCAGGTTGAATAGATGCAGGATGATCAGTATGCAGGGTAATCAGACGGAGGGTGATCAGTGAGCAGATCTCCTGTTTGTCCTATATTCTGGATCTATTCTGGCATTTTAAATGGACATAAACAATTTGAAGTGACATTCTTGTGTTTCTACTGTAATATTGCAGTGACTTATACTGTATATCTAAAATAAACAGGAAATCCCATTATAGCCGAGTTGCCATTGCTGGACACTTAAGCAAGGCCCTTAGCTTCTCATTAGAAAGATGTTCTGGATAAGAGCATCCACTAAATGCCATAAATGCAAATGTAGGATACGTATAGGTTACGTATGTAACCCTAGTTTCCTGAGGGAACTCAAGCTGCGTCGAAACTCTTTGGGAACGCGCCTGAGTGTTTATGCTCTAAATAACGTGTGTGATCTGTCAAAAATTTTACGCTGGCCGTCACTGATGAGGTGACGTCACGACCAGAAGTATAAAGCAAATATGAGAGAAGCCAGCGGCAGCTTCTGTAAGGGAAATTGAAGTGCTGCAGGGATGCCGGAGGTGTGGCATAAAGACGCAGCATCTCGTTCCCTCAGGGAACTAGGGTTACGTACGTAACCAAGAGACGTTCCCTTTCAGGAACTCGAGCTGCGTCAAAACGCTTTGGGAACGAGTGTCCAATCACGCCAGACTGACCAGTTCCTGCCTAGTGTGTGTCTGTCACCACAGCTAGAGAAGAACTGAGGGGGATAGGAGCAGCACTGCGGTCTTGGTTGAAGAACCGCAAAAAAGGTCAGTGGGGTGGACCAACCCGCAGCGTCACATAGGTCTTGGAGGGAACTCCAGAGAACCAAGACATTGAGGCAGCCACACTCCGGGTAGAGTGAGCTCTGACCCCAAATGGAGCGGGGAGACTAGAGGACTCAAAAGATGCGATTGCATCAACAATCCATCTGCTCAGAGCCTGCTTATTAGCAAGGAGGCCTCTCCTGGGAGGGTTGTAGCAGACAAGCAGCTGATCGGTCCTTCTCCGAGGACCCATCCTGTGGACGTAGGTGTCTGGTGCGCACAGACAGGGCCTGCAGGTCCCCTACTCTTTTGATAGAGCAGATGGCCAACAAGAACGTGGTCTCGATTGAAAGGTGCCTCCAAGATGCCTCGGATAAAGGCTCGAAGGGGGGTTCAGAAAGAGCCACCAAAACAACGGCCAGGTCCCACCCAGACACTCAAGGTCGCACCCAGGGCCTCAGCCTCCGGTTGTTGCGGAAAAAAGCGCTTTACCATAGGGTCTCACCCAGAGATGGCCCGGCCACGGAGACATGATAGGCTGAAATGGCAGACGCGTAGATTTTTAGTGTGGACGGAGCCAACCCTTGGCGAACCGTCTCTGGAGGAACTCCAGCACTGAAACAACCGGGCAGTGGACTGGATCCAGCTGGTGGTGCTCACACCACGAGCAGAACAGACGCCACCTGGCGGCATACAACCTCCTCATGGAGGGAGCTCAGGAGTGGAGGACGGTCTCTACCACCTTGGTGGAGAGACTAGAACCTCTGAGCTGTGCCCCCTCAGGGACCACAGCCACAGCCCTCACAGCTCTGGGTGGGGGTGAAATATGGCACCCACTAGCTTGGAAAAAAGATCCCTCCTCAAAGGAATCTTCCATGGAGGATGCTTGAGGAGTGCTTGAGGAGACCAGGTCCTTGAACCACAGTTTGCGTGGCCACCATGGCACTACCAGGAGGAGACTGACCAGCCGGGCTAAAGGAGTAAGGAAGAACCAGAGGGGACAGTGTGACGTCTCTTGAGATGCAAACAGATCTACCTGGGCTCTTCCGAATTTCTCTCAAACCTGCTCCAGTGCTAGAAGCATGGCCAGCATCTCTAGGCAATCAATGTGCCAGCGTAGATGGGGCCCCTTCCACAGACCTCTGGGGGGCAACCTCTCATGACCACTCCCCACCCCGTGAGGGACGCACCCATCGTTAGCATTTACGACGACCGGGGACTCCCAGCACAGGGCCCAGAGATAGGAACCGGGGATCTCTCCAAACATCTAAGGCACGTAGGCATCGCCAAATGACCTTAACAGTGCGGAGGGGGTTGCCCCTCCATTAGATCCGGCGGGTCTTGAGCCACCACTGAAGGGGACTCATGTACAGCAGGCTAAGTGGAATCACACAGGACGCAGCTGCCATAAGCCCTAGCAGTTCCTGGAACTGCTCAGAAGTGAGAGGCTGCCCTTCTCTGACCTTTCTGATGGCCGTGAGAATGGCCACAATGTGGGCCGGAGAAGCTGCGCACACAAAGTAGTTGAATCCCATATGACACTAAGATAGGTGGTTCTTTGTAACGGAGAAAGCACACTCTTCCCAGCATTCAGCCGAAACCCCAAAGCCTTCATGTGGGCAAGAACGACATCTTGATGCCGGACCGCCCAAATGCTCAGACTGGGCTAGGATCAACCAATCGTTAATGTAGATGTAGTCTCGTTCTGATGGAGGGACCACCTCGATGGCCCCCTTCCTCAGGAGAGTGTCTACTTCCTGTCCCATGACCAGAGCCTGCTGGCTTCTCACCAGGGTGAGAAGAACCGCGTGAAAAGGGGCCGGAGGAGACCCGAATTGAATCGAGTAGCCTTGCTATACAGTACACAGGACCCACCGAGACACATCTGGAAGAGCTTGCCAAGCTGTCAAAAAGCGCCTTAGGGGTATTAGTCTCTCGAGACCGACCTGCAGTATGTCCAGAGCCAAGGGAGCACCCTAAGACGGCTCTAGGAGAGGCGAGATCTCCGGGACCACTACGATGCCGGGTGGCAACCAAGGAGAGAGCTCGCTGGAGCTGGCTGTGCCCTGAAGCACCAAGAGGTGACAGGGTTAACGGACCAGGTCCCTGAGGGGGCGGGTCAGGGTAGACCGGATAGAACGGTGTGGCATGCCCCTTCACGGCCAAATCCCCAGAAAGGTCTGTGATGGAGGGACTTTCAACTCATGAGCTGGCCAAGTTATGTAGCTCGGCCAGGGCTCACATGCATACATACACATATATAGCTTTCGCTTACTGCTGAAAAAAAAAAAAAAAAAAGGATAAAAAGAGGATATTTCTAGCATTTGTTTGGGCTTTGCATGTCTCAGAGGTGTAAAGAGTACCGAAAAAAAGAAAATCCTACTGCATTAAAAGTATAGATACCTTACATGTACAACTTACTTACATGTCACAAATTCCAGATGTGTTTAAATATTTGATTTGAACTGGAGTGTTTGACTCATATTGAACGCAGGCTCACAGATCCACTAGTCCTTAACACAGAGACACGTGTTCGTGAAAAGCTAAAAAAAGATTGTGTGGTTTGATTTTCTAGAGTACAAATCAAATTGTACTCCTCAACACTACATTCACCATCAACACAACAGTGGCTTCAACACACCAGAATGACACAACTATCAAATATCAATATCAAAGTCCTTCTTAAAAAAAAATGACAAAGTATTAAAGCGATCTTTCAAAAAACATGTTTAATTAACAAATAAAATGACAGGATCATGAGATTTTTATTCAACAAAAGCTGGTTCTCAAAGTTTTTTGAGAATTTATTCGAGCTTTTAAGGCTAAAAAAGTCGCTCACAGGCAGCAGATGTGTGTAGGGGAGTGTTAATAACATCTTCAACAGAGGTGCAAAAATGTAATTGGTAACGATCATTGTGTAATTAAAATATAGTAGAGCAAAAAGTACAAACCCAATTCCAAAAAAGTTGGGACACTGTACAAATTGTGAATAAAAACAAAATGCAATGATGTGGAACTTTCAAATTTCAATATTTTATTCAGTATACAACATAGAGGACATATCAAATGTTAAATTAAACTGAGAAAATCTATCAATTTAAGGGAAAAATAAGTTGATTTTAAATTTCATGGCATCAACACATCTCAAAAAAGTTGGGACAAGGCCATGTTTACCACTGTGTGGCATCCCCTCTTCTTTTTATAACAGTCTGCAAACATCTGGGGACTGAGAAGACAAGTTGCTCAAGTTTAGGAATAGAAACGTTGTCCCATTCTTGTCTAAAACGGGCTTCTAGTTGCTCAACTGTCTCAGGTCTTCTTTGCCGGCTCTTCCTCCATGTGATGTGCCAAATGTTTTCTATGGGTGAAAGATCTGGACTGCAGGCTGGCCATTTCAGTACCCGGATCCTTCTTTTACGCAGACATGATGTTGTAATTGATGCAGTATTTGGTCTGGCATTGTCATGTTGGAAAATGCAAGGTCTTCCTTGAAAGAGATGGATGGGAGCATATGTTGTTCTAGAACTTGGATATACCTTTCAGCATTGATGGTGCCTTTCCAAATGTGTAAACTGCCCATGCCACACAAACTCATGCAACCCCATACCATCAGAGATGCAGGCTTCTGAACTGAGCGCTGATAACAACTTGAGTTGTCCTTATCCTCTTTAGTCCGGATGACATGGCGTCACAGTTTTCCAAAAATAACTTCAAATTTTGATTCGTCTGACCACAGAACAGTTTTCCACTTTGCCACTGTCGATTTTAAATGAGCCTTGGCCCAGAGAAAACGCCTGCGCTTCTGGATCGTGTTTAGATACGGCTTCTTTTTTGACCTATACATTTTTAGCCGGAGACGGCGAATGGCACGGTGGATTGTGTTTACCGAAAATGTTTTCTGGAAGTATTCCTGAGCCCATATGGTTATTTCCAATACAGTAGCATCCCTGTATGTGATGCAGTGCCGTCTAATGTCCCGAAGATCACGGGCATCCAGTACGGTTTTCCAGTCTTGACCCTTACGCACAGAGATTGTTCCAGATTCTCTGAATCTTTGGATGATATTATGCAATGCAGATGATGATAACTTCAAACTCTTTGCAGTTTTACTCTAAACTCCTTTCCGATATTGCTCCAGTATTTTTTACCGCAGCATTGGGGGAATTGGTGATCCTCTGCCCATCTTGACTACTGAGAGACACTGCCACTCTGAGGCTCTTTTTATACCAATCATGTTGCCAATTGACCTAATAAGTTGAAAATTGGTCCTTCAGCTGTTCCTTATATGTACATTTGACTTTTTCGGCCTCTAATTGCTACCTGTCCCAACTAAGGTGGTGGAATTAACTTATCCTAGGTGTCCAAATGGCAAGTGAAGACCTACTTCTTCCTCAAACCCTTGATCCAGTGCTTATTTTCCCCTGTTTGTTTAATGTTATGTAAATTGTGCTATAATTCATCCTAAGTGAGTTGTGTGGATTAATTCATTGATGGAGACTTCAAAGCACTTTTGTACATTGTTCTGGATAAGGGCATCTGCTAAATGGCGTAAGTGTAAAATGTAAATATATATTCATCTGTATTGGTTGCCCTTTTTACCCACAGCTTTTATTTGTATTTCAGATTTGTTGTTCTTCTGCCTCCATCATAACTCAGATCAGATGTATCTGAGAACCACGGAACCATGACTGACATTTCAGCATGCTTTTTTTTCTAGACATTATATATTTTTCCAAATGCTTTTTCTTTTAAAATTAGTCTTCTCACCCATCAGTCAGGTCATCCCTTATTAAACCACAAACCTACAGTCTAACCAGATGATGGTGAAGGCTTTCACATGGTTGCTTTGAGACCTCTGGTTGAAATCATTTTAAATAACTGCATTATGATTTTTCACACAGACTTACACACTCTGGGGAAAATAAACTTTTTTTTTCACATATGACATTTGGCAGACGCCCTTGTCGAGAGCAAATTACCAATATCTGATTTATACAAGGTTAAGGGCCTTGCTTAAGGGCCCATGGCAGCTTGGTGGTGCTGGGATTTAAACTCTTAACCTTCCAATCAGAACTGATGTCTTAAACTGACTAGATCTCAAAAAATCGCTTACATTCTAATTCTTATATGCTCAAAATGATATTTGATTATGATGACCAGATTAAAATAAACCAAATATGGCACAATGTGTGATATTTAAACAAAAGTTTGCGGACACCTGAATATAAGATTGGTATGTGCTCCTTTTTAAACATCACATTTAGTCTCCATTATATAATTATAATTATATAAACCATTATAATGAGCTCCACTCCCCTGGGAAGATGTTCCACTAGATTTTGTGGAGATTTGTATGCGATTTCTTCAGCCGCAGGGGTGTCGGTAAAGTCAGGAACTGATGTAGGTGAGGTGAGGAGGCCTGGGGTGCAGTTAGTATTCACGTACTTTGTTCAGTAGGGTTGAAGGCAGAGCTCTATAGCAGGAGATCTTCCACTCCAACCTTCCACAGAAAGCATATTTTCATGGAGCTGGCTTCATGGTTTGGGCTTCCAAGTTAAGTGAAAGTAAACATTTGACAATTATATAATTGTGTCCCTCCAAATTTGTGGTAACAGATTTATAATTTATAAATGTATATTTTTTGATACAAAATATGTAGTTTAACATAAATCTTGAGATCACTGTGTATCTGTACATTCTGAGATTTTTTTATTTTTTTAAAGAAAGAGGTGGTTGAAGAGGAAACAGTTTTAAGGGGATAAAAGTCATCATTATTGCAGTACTTGTTTAAATAAATGTAACAATAGACTGGAATTGGGATCGGTATCGATGATACTGGTCTTGAGTGTAATTGCCGTTGTATAAAAAAAATAATAATAATAATAATACAAAATCAGCCATCTCCTGCACTCAATTTCCCTGCCTCCATATTCTCAAAGCAAAACCCTTTCATTTATTTTTCAAGCTTGACAAAGTTTTTTTTTTATTTTTTATCTATAGTGATGATGCATCATTCATTCATGGCAGTCATTATTTATTGAGAAATATTTTTTATTACAAATTACCTCACTCATGGTATTTCTTAAGCACTGTCTGTATCTATTTCATCTTCTCCGTATCACCTATCTGCTCCAGCAACAAATCCTAAGATAATATCTCAATGCCATAACTGAGACAGAAGTACAGTCTGGCCACCACACCGTAGTGAAATTAAACCCTTCAGGGCAAAACACGGAAAAACATGAAGTCTTACTGTAATCCCATTTCCATGATATTGATGTTGAGAACTCCGTATAATAACTTACAAATTGGACATTACTATTCCCGCTTCGCTCACACAGCCTTAAACTAGCCATGCGTCCCTACACGCTACACCCTAATTTAACACATATACACCCATATACACTGTGCTGTCAGTTTATTAGGTACACTGTATTAAACACCTCAGGCCATTAGAGGAAAATACAATTATTTGGGAAACAATATTATTCGGATGTTTATTGGATATAAAGGAGAAAACACACTGTATAGAATTAGAATAAAAAGTGTGATGCAATAAAAAAAACCCACTGCGTATGTGGGGACATGAGAGGAAAATAGCCAGTGACAAGAAAACTAACGTAGGTTAGATGATTAAAGGTTACTGTTAGTTGATTTTTTTAGGAACAGAATAAAAAAAGTATTTTAAATGTATTAACCTTATGCACCTTATTTACTGTTGGATTTGGAGTGAAGACAAATGTAATTTATTTTTAATTATTATGACAAAATTATAAACAGACCCAAATTTTTAATAACTAGATTATGATCTTTTGATAAGTAGATAACAATCTACTTGTAGAAATTGTTTTGGCTGGTTAGAAACATTGAGCACACATTTGGCCATGATTAGTTTAGCAATTCATTTCCAACATATTCACCCTCAAATACTAATAAAACCAACATATTTACCCTCAAACACAAGATATCAACATTTTTACCCACATACACTATTAAACATCAACAAATCAATATGTTCACTAGGAAACAGCAACAAATTCAACATATTTACTAAGAAACAGCAACAAATTCAAAATTTTTACTGTAAAACAAACAAATTCAACATTTTCACTATAAAACATAAACAAATTCATCATATTCACTATAAAACAAACAAATTTAACATTTTCACTATAAAACATCAATAATTCCAACATATTCACTATAACACAGCAACAACTTTATCATATTCACCGTAAAACCCCATATGATTATTAGTATAAAGACCAATAAATGTGCACAGTTTTGTTTTTAAAGTTATTGCTCAAAGGTTATAAAGAACTGATAACATTAAAACAGCAGGGAACACTTTGAATCCTGTAAAAACAAGGAAAGAAATCTGACAAAAATGAATCCCGTGTTTTATCATTTTCTTCTACTATTTCTTTCCTTTGTCTTTTATTAATGTCAATGCCACCACAGGTCACATTAGAACAAGTACACAAGGGAATATTAAATTCAATTTCTATTAAATTAAATATTTAATAGTAAAATGCTTTAATAATAGACACTGTCCCAAAGTAGTTTTATGGAAATCAATGCAAGAACATTTGAAAAATTATATCTATATATTTATTATTCAGGTAAATGAAGATCCATTCAATCCTTCATTACAATTAGAATTTGAAAAGCTCTCCATATTCTTCTGCTCTTTTTACAACAAGCTGTTCATGTAAAAGTGGAGAGGGCGTGGCTGCAAAAGACGTCTCGTCCACATATACCTCCATGTATAAAGCCAAGATTTTACCCTGTTCACCTGAAATAAGCATGAGCAGGGCTGAGCTTGAGCAATGTTGCTATGACATTAACTCCAGGATGAGTTTTGAAGAAACAGACAATCCTAGATCAAGTCAAATCCTCAACAATAAGATCCGGAAACAGAAACTTGACAATACATGCTGAAATAAAGTGCTACTGAAATATCAGTGCTACTCAGGTAAAAGCCGACACAGGTGCCAGTGATCACAATTTCATTACACCCATGACATGTGACATCATATGTAAGAATTTTGCATCTAATATAACAGTACAACATGCAGTAAAATGTTCTGAACAACCGGTCTGTGAAAATGAAATGGAATTTTAATATATATAGAGTTGTATAAAATAAAAATTTGATTAAAAAAAATAAAATAAAGGAAGAAAAAAAGCATTTTTGATGTAACAATAATGTAAAATATATTGTAATTGCAATGAAATAAAATGAAATAGCAATTGCATTAACAAAAATAAATGCAAAAAAGAAACCCCATATTTCAAGAATCAGAAATTAGACCATAATTAATAATTAAGAACTGCATTTAAAATTGAGTAGTTATTGAACTTTTCCCTGCAACATTTGATGTTTTCATTCTTATTGGAAAACTACAAATGTATACTTAAGAACAGTATTCATTATATATCATTTAGTTATTATATTATTATTATTATTATTATTATTATTATTATTATATATCAAAATGTGTATATTCAACTATCAGAACATTTTATTTATAGCTCACACGTTCATTGTCACGTGTAAAAAGTGTAAAAAAAACAAACAAACAATAAAGCTCTTAAAATTAGTTATTAATGGTTTACAGAGCAGTAACTAGTCGCTTACAAATGCAGTTATAAGCCATTAATTACTGACTAATTTCTGATTCTTAAAATAACTTGATACATAAATACAATCTAAATGCACTAAAATAAAATTTACAAAATAATAAAATAATCATAGTGATGAAATAAAATAAGATAAAATATGACATAAACAAAATATTATAAGTTTGAGGAAATACAAAAAAAAAATTACAGTACAAAAAAAAATAAATAAATTAAAGCCAAATGAAAAAGTGAAAATATTTAAATAGGATATAGAATATTTATGGAATTCTGTTGGGGGCTGCTGTTTTAGACAGTTAATCAATGTTTTTTTTTTACCAATCTGGGGTACAAGTGAGACATTTGTTTGTTAATATATAATTTTTTGTTTACAGACAGTCCAATAATGATGACTCTGTAAAGTTGCGTACGTGAAATAGACAATTTGTAGTTAGATATATAAAAGCTTGCTATGATTAGTTTTTTTCAGCTTGGTGATATTATTAGGATTGAGGTGATTTGATCGATTTACAGTTTAAAGTTCCTGGTCTTAAAGTTGTAATCGAGTTAGCTGAGTGTTCTGGGACTCATTATTGTGCTGAAAGACTTTTTTATTATTATATATTTTTTTTACCACTTTAATATACAGTGATGCATGAGTCCTGTCTGGATCCTCATCACCTCCGGAGGTGTGCATTACATATGATCAGGTGCACCTCAGGGAACACAGGAGAAGGTCATGGAGCTTCCTAGTTCGCCCGGAAGACACTTCACAGACGAAGCATTAATAATGCCGGCGTTTGCATTCCTCGTTGTCATGGTTGTCGCCATGGCAGCAGTCAAGTGCAGGGAAAAAAAGTTAAGCAGAAGCGAAGTCATCAACGCTCTTGCAAAACTTCGGATCCCTGTGGAGTGAAGGTTATGCTTTAAACATTAGATTTTTTATTCTACTTCAACAGGTTTTTTGACTCCTACAGTTTCAGAAGGATGTTTGCACACTCACTTCGTGAAGGACTTTTTACTCAAAAATGTCCTGCGTCTCTCCAGAAACCTTGGCTGCATTTCTTTTTCCTACGTTTGCATTTTTTTTATGACTCAAGTGCACTGCATATATATATATATATATATATATAATAAAAAAATAGCACATGTAACTTGCTGCTTGGCTCCATGAGCTCTACGGTATAAAGCAACTTCTTTGTAAGTGGAACGTCTCCAGGGACTGCTCGCTCTTCTTATACTCGTACATAGACTCGTTTACCTTTTTAACTATATTTTGCTTAAATGGAACTGCCTCCGTAAGCATCTAGGAGAGACAACACAAACGAAGTTTGCTTAAGCTGTCCCACTTTCTACGCATCTGACGTCACATCTCTTTTCGGTGGCTTTCCAAATATATGGACATTACCATAAGATTGGTATGTGCTTCTTTTTGGACATTCCATTCCACATTTAGGGCCCATTTGCTGTTATAATAACCTTCACTCTTCTGGAAAAGATGTTCCACCAGATTTTGGAGTGTGCTGGTGAAGAATTGTGTGAGCCTCATTCAGCCAGTTAGTAAAGTCAGGTAGTGATGTAGGTGAGGTGAGGAGGTCTGGGGTGCAGTCAGCATTCCAATTCATCCCAAAGGTGTTCAATAGGGTTGAAGCTCTATAGCAGGGGACCTTCTCCTCCAACATCCCTATGTAAAGCAGATCTTCATGTTGCTGTCTTTGTGCACTGGGGCATTGTCATGCTGGAACAGATTTTGGGTCTCCTAGTTCAAGTGAAGGAAAAATTTCATGTTGGACTACACAAAGAAGTCGTTTACAATTGTGTGCCTCCAACTTTGTGCTAAAAGTTGAAGGAAGAACCTGAATTTTTTTACATGTCTTGATATTATATTGGCATATTTTCTTATTAAAAAAATAATTATCTATATATTTTCATATTCCGATAATCAACTTTGAATAATGTATTGATAAATACTGTATGTTGAACCAGAATGTAAATGCATTATATAACTTTTGCTCATTTATTTAAATTGGTATAGTTGCATAATTGGAAATGTTTATTTTTCATTACCGGGTCATAAAAAAAAAATATTTGTTTAAAGAATCTGAATATTTATTTTTTTTTATTAATGTGTATGTGCAATGCTTAAACATGAAGAGGAATTATTTAAGGGGATCGTTTAAAAATATTTTAATATTTATTATTATTATTATTATTATTATTATTATTATAATTATTATTATTATTATTATTAGTTTTGTTTAACCCTCATAAGGTCTTCGTTTCCTGTTTACAAATCTGGTCTTTGGGGTCTATATGACCCCAACAATTGATAGAGAAATTATACAAAAAATATTCATTTTTAATTATACAAATAATATATATATTTTTTTGTTTACTTTTCATCTATTCATTAATGCTGTGTTTTGGGAGATATGAAGTACTTTTGTACCTATTTACCACACAATTCCTCAACTACACCATAAGCTTGCATATGAAATATTAATTTTTTATGAAAAAATCACTTAAATTATGATCTAAATTTCTGATTTATGCTGGATTTATAGTTTTTTTTTTTGACAAATGAAGAAAAAATATTGAGTTTTTTTCACATTTCCCATTCATTTCAATGTGGGGTCATATTGACCCCGAAGACCAGAAGTGTAAAAAATCTTTTTACATACCTTCAGAACAACCGAATCAAGCCCAGTTTTTTTGTGTGTGTATAGATAGATTATGTGGGAAAAGTCACAAAATATTATTCCACTCAGATGAAGGGAACCTTTTTTTTTTTTATCAAGGAATAGTCGATTGGGGTCATATAGACCCCAAGGACCGATTAAAGGTTAAAAAAATATATATATAATATCTCAATTTTCATTTACAAATTTTTTATTTTATCTTTTGCAAAACGGAGATCTTAATATGATTTTGTTATATATACAAATATAATTTTTCTTTTCTTGACATTTTTGTTATTTATAATTATTTTATAATGTTATATTGCTCTGTGGAAACTGATCAAATTTGGATTAAACACTGCAGTTTTACACCTACTGTTTATAATAATTAACACAACGTCCTGTCTAGAAAGTAATTATAATAATAACATTTATTTATTTATTTATTTATTTATTTATTGTTTGTTTGTTTGTTTGTTTGTTTGTTTGTTTGTTTGTTTGTTTAATATCTAATATGTGAAATTTAGTAGTAGGTAAAGAAAAGGTCTCTCTTTCATTTTAATGATACAGAATGTTCTCACACACACACATGCGCACACACAGAACAATATAAATGATTGCAATTTTTAAGCATTTAAATAACTGTACACATTATATTATTTTTTACCTTTTTATTGTTTTTGGCTGATTTTCAAAATGCGTGTTTAATATTTTAAAAAGTAAACTTGCATAATCTGACGTTACTCGTAATTTTATTTTTTTTCTATCGAATTAGCAACAGGACCTTCCACAAAGTCGAAAACAATGTGAGTGGAGTCCTTTCTGTATTCCTCTACTCTATCCTTCTTACCACTGTCATTAAAAATCAAATGGAAGTGCGTCGCTTTAGTGTGAGTGTTGATTAATATCATATCGTCAGATCACCGTGGCTCAATCAGGAGGACGTGGATTCAGATTTACATCCTGTTTGATCGGATAATTGAAGAAAGCGTCCCTGAGGCCGCTTGGAGGAAGAC
>NC_139577.1:33213194-33265694 GCF_946808225.1 Silurus aristotelis | reverse complement strand
TATATATATATATATATATATATATATATATATATATATATATATATATATATATATATATATATATATATTCAGCATATTTATTCCAGACCTAATCTGAAACTCTGCTTATGAAATCTTACTAAGAAGGCTGCAGGACTACAGTATGTAAGAAATAGGATTTATTTGAAAGCGAATACGTTGTTTAGTTGTCGTGTCGGACTGAATGCATGAATAACAATTGGTGCACATTATGATCCGATGTCTCATTGTCCCTGTCCGACTTCTGTCTGTGTGTAATTCTGTATACAGAGCATCTGGAAATTATTCACTTTTCCCACATTTTGGTCCGTTGCAGTTTTATTCCAAAATGGATTAAATTCATTATTCTCCTCAAAATTTTACAAACAAAACCCCATAATGACAACGTGAAAGACGTTTGTTTAAAATCTTTGCAAATTTATAAAGAATAAATAAATAAATAAATAAATAAATAAATAAATAAATAAATAAATAAATAAATAAATAAAAAAGCTCAGGTGCATCCACTGATCATACTTAAGATGTTTCTACAACTTGTTTAGAGTTCACCTGTGGTAGATTTAGTTGATTGGACATGACAGTGCATGTCAGAGCACAAACCAAGACATGAAGTCCAAGAAAATGTCAGTAGACCTCCGAGGCAGGATTGAGCACAGTGGCCTCCATCTGTAAATGGAAGAAGTTTGGAACCACAATGACTCCTCCTAGAGTGTAACCGCCCAGCCAAACTGAGTGATCGGGGGCCTTAGTCAGGGAGATGATCAAGAACCGATGTTCACTCTGAAAAAGCTCCAGCGTTTCTGTGTGGAGAGAGGAGAACCTTCCAGAAGAACAACCAACTTCGCAGCACTCCACCAAACAGACCTGTATGATAAAGTGACCAGACGGAAGCAACTCCTCAGTAAAAGGGACATGACAGCCCACCTGGAGTTTTCCCACAGGGACCTGAAGGACTCTCAGACCATAAAAAACGAAATTCTCAGGTCTGATGAAACAATGAAGAATAAACTCTTTGGCCTGAATGCTAAGCATCATGTCTGAAGGAAACCAGGCATCACTCATCAGACTTTGTGGGAAAACTCTGTGAATGTCCTTAAGTGGCCCAGACAGAGCCTAGACTTGAACATCTCTGGAAAGATCTGAAAATGGCTGTGCACCAACTTTTGCCATCCAACCTGTTTTAGCTTGAGAGGTTCTGCAAAGAAGAATAGGAGAAACTGCCTAAATATAGGTGTGTCAAGCTTGTAGCATCAAACCCAAAAAGACTTCAAAAAAGTTGAGATGAGGGTTGTGAAAACTGCCCACTGAATCATTGGCAGTCAACTACCAGGCATCTTCACCGCAGGAGACATCTGTGCAGAGGACAAACAATCATCAAGAACTGTTTTAAATAGTTTAGGGTTGAACATCTCCTGCTACTGTATAGAGCTCTGACCTCAACACTACTGAACACCTTTGGGATGAATGTGAACTCTGACTGCACCCCAGACCTCCTCACCTGACCTACATCACTACATGAATCTCCACAAACACACTCTAAAATCCAGTGGAACATCTTCCCAGAAGAGTGGAGAGAATCATAAGAGCAAATTTGGAATAATGTGGAATGCAATGCTCAAAAAGCACGCACTGTACTTATAGAGTAATAAAACGCGTTAGGAGAAAGCTCGTCCTGAACCTGCTGGAAGTTGAAAGGTTGGACGTTAGAAGTTTGTGACTGGGATAGTAGGAGTTACACAACAATTTAAGAACTTTAAAACTGGATTTGGACTTGCAGTCTACAACAATGTATTAGGATCAAAGGTTGCATGAGCAGATTTGCATTTAAGCACCATCACTGAACACCTCATCAATGATGGAAATGTTAGAAATGGACATTTGTTGTTGAGGATGAGGGTGGGTTCTATTTTGAGTCTGGTTCCTCTCAAGGTTTCTTCTACAATCTCAGGGAGGTTTTAAATACCACAGTCACCACTGACTCACTCATTAGGAATGTATTTACAATTCTAAGGATTGAACCTGTACACTCTTTCATACAACTTTATAAACGATTTATCTCTGTGAAGATGCTTTGGGAAAATGTCCAGTGGAAAAGGTTCTATACAAAAAAAATTGAATTGAATTATATGTTGAAAAAACACATAGTTTTTAAAATGTCATTATTTTTACTTCTAGTGAATTCTAAACCTTTGAATCCCATTGTGGTCCCGAACAACATCCCAAACATCTCACCTCTGCGTGGAGTCTCAGAGCTGGCTGCTGTCTCAAAAAAAATAAATGCCAATGCCCCCAGTGTGGAGCTTTTCCGAGTTTTTTTTCTTTTTTCACCACCAGCAGCAGCAGCAGCAGAAACAGGAGCAGAAGCAGAGGTTGGCTTGTTTCCCTCCTTTAATATGCCATGAATGTGAAATGTGACCTTGTTCAGGCCCACGTCGCTCTCCCCAGGTGCAGCCGGGGCTCAGGGACATTAGCGGCACTGCTTAATTCATTATTTCTCCCGACATGCTGAGGACAAACCTGGCACGGGGCAGAGCCGCAGCAAAACTCGGGCCAAGCGAGAGCTATTTAAAGTCTTACTCTCGGTGAAAAGAGAAAAAAAAGACGAGCTGAAAAAAATGGGCTGAATTTAATTCATGTAATGTGCAGGGTTTTTTTGTTTGTTTATTATTTATTTATTTTATATCAGCATCGGGCCCTTCACATCCAAGATACACACAACAGAGGATATATATATAAAAGAACCTAAGGACATTTGGAGGCAGGTAATGCTAGGGTTTGAACTCACAACCTTTTAAATCAAAAGTCTAGCGTCTCATCCACTGAGCTACCACTTCCCACCATTACATCTATGTGATCTACTGTATGTGAAAGGATGAAAATGGGCATAACAGGCACTACATCAAATTGAATTAAAATATATTTAAATATTAAATATTTAGAATAAATATTTTTAAATGTATTAAAGGAAATGAAGGATTTTTATGACATTAAATCCTGGGCAATTAAGCAATTAAATCTATTGATAATTGACAATCTAGGGTTACCACTCCGGCCTCAGCAGAACTTCTGCACTCTTCAGGACGTGGACGGATCTAAACCCGGTAAACTAGTAAATACCCTGGATTTCAGTAATAATCGAAATTGAAGTAAAGCAGAAATACAGAAGTTTTCCAGAGAAGACTTACTTTTCTTTTTTTTTCTTTTTTTTTTACATATAATCTTTATTTTAGATAAAATAATAATTTTCTGGGTTTAGGAATGTTGATGAATTCAGCCTGAGTATTTTTTTATTAACCACAACCCTACAGAAATGCAGAAATATTGCAGTAAATAAAGCAAAATTATACCAAATTTAATCGTAATGAGCACTTCTGTATTTCAGTGCATTCAATTATTAAATATTTGTTGAATTGGACGAAAGAAAATTATTTTATTACTATACATATATATATATATAATTTTTCAAACCCTAAAGAAATCGGCTAATCATCTTTCACTGAATATTGGTAAAGTTTATCTGCTAACAAATGATCAGCAAATAGGGGCAAGAAAAAAAAATCTATATACCCCAGTAGCAAAAGTAGTGAAAACTACTGGAAAACACATCACATACATGTGAACTCTGACCTCTTCTCTGAACTCCTTCCTGTTTTCTGTTCTGAGTCGATTCCTTTTTCCAGGATGTTAATTCCTAAAGTTTGACTGTGAAATTCCTGGATGAATTTTTTATAATCCTCCTGAAGTGGGATTAATGTTGTGCTGTAATTGAGCCTGAAGGGTTTTGTGTGCAGTTTGCGTGCCATCTGGCCGCCTCGTCGCCGTCGCCGCTGCTCACCTGGACTCCTCACAGGCGCGTATACAAAAGAAACTCATGTTCTGCCTTGTCACCTTGTATTTTCCTAAAGCTCAAATTGATGGAGTGTTCTTGTCAGACATGACAGAGCAGATGTTTAAAAATCAATCACCATCAAACAAAAAAACCTCGTGTAGTTCGGACAGGCCCAGGAAACAAAAACAAGACACGTAGACAAAGTAAAAAAAAATCCATGAAGTTCTGTCCTGAAACCGAAGGGGAAACTTTTTTTTTTTTTACAGGCTTTCAGCAGTAATTTGGAATGGATTAATTCAGATATTGTGCTTGGTGTAATTATTCATTTTTGAAATGGCAATTAATATTTGTAGCTTATTTTTGTGAAATCTATTAATTTCTATTAAATCTATAAAAAAAAAAAATAGAAAAAAAATAATAATAAAAAATACTCCCAAATCAGGCTTTTTAGCAAACAACTGCTTTTTTTCTTTTAATTATTCATGTTTGAAAAATGAAAATGTGAATCACATCACCCTCAATTCTTTTCTGGTTTAACACCGAAAGCAAAAAAACATCTTTTTATTGTTTCTGAACACAAAAAAAGACAAAATGATTTATTATGTTTTCTATCTGTTTAATCACAATTTTTTACAAAAACAAAACAAAACAAAAAATTCATGTGTAATCCAAATTTTTACAATAACAAATATAATCAATGCACTAAACTGCATAATATGTCCAATCTAATATCCAATTTAAACTGGAAGTAAACAGAAATTGAATCATAGGTCTTTTCTGAGAAGAAAATTCCCAATCTGGAGCAGAAATGATACAAATTCACAAATGATAAATGATAAAAACTAGAGCAAAATATTCAGAAATCCCAGACAGTCCAGTAGAACATGGTATGGAGCAGGCAGGAGCAGGGTGGAGAAGGTCAGGGTTGTTCTGCAGGAAGTATGTGAAGATTTCGTGCATGATATAATATTATAAGAAGAGGACGTGTGTGAGTGTGTTTCATTTCCTGTCTTTCTTGTGTTTCTGTTGAAAAGCACATTGTGATCCATATGAACATCTTGGAGTATAACCATTGGATAAAGCGTATGATCATAAGTACCATACCATAATTGATAAACAAATACAATGAATTACTTTATAAAATAAATAATTATCATACATTTAGGAACAGATCTATCTATCTATCTATCTATCTATCTATCTATCTATCTATCTATCTATCTATCTATCTATCTATCTATCTATCTATCTATCTATCTATCTATCTATCTATCTATCTATCTATCTATCTATCTATCTATCTACCTGTCTGTCTGTCTGTCTGTCTGTCTGTCTGTCTGTCTGTCTGTCTGTCTGTCTGTCTGTCTGTCTGTCTGTCTGTCTATCTATCTATCTATCTATCTATCTATCTATCTATCTATCTATCTATCTATCTATCTATCAGAAACAGAGAAAAGTGCATGATTATATTTTAAACTGTTGTTAAAATAGTTAGAGTTTTGTCTTTTTTTTCCGTTACAACACTCTCAGTGTGCAGATTGTTAATAAATAATAAAGGTTTTCGTGCATCTTTGATTTGAATGCATTATGAAGACGAAGAGAAAGAAACAGATAAATCTGGAGAGAGAAGTTGCAGGAGCCAATAGCAGATTCCTGCTTTAGCCCTCGCAGTCTGCACTCTTTAGGTTTGAGCATATGCACGCCGCAGGCTGCTGAACAGCTGAATTGCTCAGAGATGAATACGCTAAAGGTTTTCCCTGGCATCCTCCACCCTGCGGTGCTATCGGCGTTATTAGCATCACCGCATCCCGCTCGCCATTCTGCAGGCGCAGCACTTTTCCAACTGACTGTACTCACGCACGCTGATGGTCGAGGTTGATTTAGCAGCCCTATGACTAAATTATTCCCCCCTCCAGCTGCGTGAATTCCCACCTGCCTCCTCTTCTTTCCGACAAATTAGTTCCCCAACCATGACAAGCTCATTCACTGGCAGAGCCGGCCTGAGCTAGAGCATTAGCACGCTACAAAATGCTAATGCCGCATTCCAGTAAATAAGAGTGAATATTTGTAAACGTTAAAGTGTTCATAAAGTGACAGGCTGGCTTAATGAATTTGTCACATGGTGCAGATTCGCTACGGCGCCGGTCGGGAGGAAGTTTTCAGAGACACTGATGACACGCTGGTATGCTAATTAAATTCCTACAAACTTTACAAAGACTTTTAGATAAGCACAAAGAAGTTTCACATCAATCTATCTATCTATCTATCTATCTATCTATCTATCTATCTATCTATCTATCTATCTATCTATCTATCTATCTATCTATCTATCTATCTATCTATCTATCTATCTATCTATCTATCTATCTATCTATCTATCTATCTATCTATCAGAGAAAAGTGCATGATTATATTTTAAACTGATGTTACAATAGTTAGAGTTTTGTCTGTTTTTCCGTTACAACACTCTCAGTGTGCAGATTGTTAATAAATAATAAAGGTTTTCGTGCATCTTTGATTTGAATGCATTATGAAGACGAAGAGAAAGAAACAGATAAAGAAGTTATGGAGAGAGAAGTTGCAGGATCTTGCAGAATCTATCTATGCGATAATATACATAATGTCGATATTTTTAAGTAACAGTTATAATTGGATTAACAGCAGTAATATTACTAAATACTAAATATACTGAATATTTGAAGTAATATAACAATTCTGAATATAATTTTAAATGATATGTTTTCTTAGAGATTAAATATCTGTATTAATATTGTTTTATATATATATATATATATATATATATAGTGGTTGTTTGTTTGTATCATATTTGTCTATTTACATAAATAATTTTAGATACATGTAATATAGAAATTGTTAATATTATTATTATTATTTGATAATAATTAATGTCATATTATTATTATTATTATTATTATTATTATTTAGAGATGTTATGTATAATTGTGGAATGTTTTGTAGACTTTTTATATTGGATAAATTAATAATAAATAGTCCATGGTGTGAGACGCTGGTCTCTCTATTGATTTTTGACCTTTATTCCATATGTCCTGCACTCACTGCTGAATGTTCCATCCTCCAGGGGTCAATCTGAGGCTCCACACTGCTCTGTACACCTCTTTAAAGTTTGATGAATGCCGTGAGCTGTAGAATAATTGCTGTGATTAATTAATAGATTGGGAGCGGATTCATTGCAGTAGTCAGTAGATTAAACATCAGAAGTGCATTCGGCTTTATTTCTTCTCATGATTGTAGATTTAGCAAATAATATAATTATAATTGGAAATATAAATATGTCAGCATGAAGTGTAAGGGTGATGAGTCATTAGGATTCATTAGGATTAGGGTTTGTGTTTAGTACTGGTAGTTCTTTTTGTAGATCGGTATGTACAGTATCTTTTCATCCTGACCAGTACACCTCCACTACAACCCATATATGTCATTTTTTATTTTATGCTGCCATATATTTATACCCACCAGGTAAAAATGTTCTCCGGACCACCAACGTCCACCTCTTGTCACATCTATATGAACAAATCTCCTTTCAGACCACCAGAAGGATTGTTCTGTCATGCCCACTTTGGACAGTTTCATTCCAGACAACCGAACTGCACCCCTGGTCACAACTATATGCCCACAATTTGACTCCAGACCACAAAAAATAAATTTCTTGTCATAACTACATGGACAAATTCCTCTCCAGATCACTATAGGGTACTTCTTGTCATGGCTACCGTAAACAAATTCCTCTCCAGAACACTAAAGGGCACAAGTCTTTACAGCCTCCTGTGGAGGAGAATGTTGTTGCCATACTGTAGTTACAAATATGACTGTCATCATAAGATGAATTCCATATTGCATTTCAGCTTTTATTAATAAAATTATTCCTTGTGTAGCGTACACCATAGAATTCAGTTGACTATTCTCTTGATTTATTTTTCCACAATTGATTTAGACCTTAATAAGAATTGATTTAAATCCATAAATGTGAAAATGCATCAATGTTACACTCATCAGCCATGTTTGCAGGGTGCATTCGCCACAGACTCCAACCCCTCCAAGCACAGAAATCATCTCCAAAGTGTCCATCCATATATCCATATATATATTGCCAAATGTTTGCAGACACCTGGTCATACGTGCTTTTAAAGCATCGCATTCAACATTTAGTCCCAATTTGCTCTTTTGATTCTGGAAGGATGTTCCACTAGATTTTGGATTGTGCTTGTTGATTTTTATGTTCATCACCCACAGGGGTGTTAGTAAAGGCAGGTACTGATGTATGTGAGGAGACCTGGGGTCCAGTCAGCATTCCCATCATCACAAAGGTGTTCAGTAGGGATGGGATCAGAGCTCTATAGCAGCAAGATCTTCCTTTCCAAGGCATGTAAACCAGATCTTCAAAGAGCTCACTTTGTGCACAGGGGCATCACCATGCTGGAGCAGGTTTGGGTTTCCAAGTTCAAGTAAATGCATAATTTTATTATAGCGCCATCTAAAGACGTCCTGTACAATTGAGTGCCTCCAGATTTGTCATAACAGTTCGGAAAAGAACCACGTACAGCAGGAAAGGTCAGGTGTCTGCAGATATTTGGCAATTTGGTGTAAATAATATACATGAAAACTCAAAATCCCTCAATGCTACAGCATATAAAAGGCAATCAAAAGCTAGAAATCTGAAAAGTGAATTGGGAGCATAACACTGGCTAAAAGAGACGGTTCTCCAAGTCGTCAATAACGGAGTCACAAGCAGTGAGTAATTACCTATCGATCCGTGTATTACAGCTGTGTATTGCCTTCTACTCCTCATCTCCGCTGTACTCAATACACTCATGTTCTCTAGTCATTCTGCAGTGATTGTATAGCACGCCATCTGTAACCAAACACAAGCGGATTCAGGGTATTTGAATAAGAATTTAGCCTATAAACCTATACATATTATAGCGAATATTTATCTTTTCTGTTTTATTCTGTGTTTTATGAACTTTTATAAACAATTAAATAGTAGCTCAGGTGTTGAGGCTCTCGATTAATGAGTAGAAAGTTATGAGTTCAACCCCCAGCACTGCCAGCTGCTGCTGTTGGGCCCTTCAGTAAGGCCCCTTAACACTATATATACGATGGAGATGGTATTAGGCCTGGTTTTAGAGCAGTCTAGTGATATGTATACTTTAAAAATTCAGTTTAAAAGGAGAGAATCCTGACAATTCCACATATCGAGGAATCGAATGAATGCAGGATAGAAGGAATTAAGACATGAGTTCAAGTATGGTGCAATAAGTAGAACTGTTAAATAGATCATTTCTTTAGAAAAGTTTATATTAAAATGTAAAACACACACACACACACACACACACACACACACACACACACACACACACACACACACGCATCAGTATTAACCAACTGTGGTCAAACAAATGTATAATATGTAGTAGAATTTTTCTATTTGTTTAGTTTTATTTAATAATTTTTATTTGTGCCAATTTCAATTGATTTTGATTGATTATTATATATTTTTATTTTTTTTATTTCAATCAGATATCATACAATATGATTTTATAAATTAAATGCATTTCATTTTAAATTGTTGTTAAAATGTAACATGTTGATGTTCAATAATAATAATAATAATAATAATAATAATAATAATAATAATAATAATAATAATAATAATAAAAACGAGAAGCCATTTTATGTTTTGAATTTCTTCCCCCTTAACTAAAACCGCACCGAACCGTGACTCAAAAACTAAATTATGTAAGAATTTAGTGTACCACTACACCAAAGCTGTATAGTGGAAGATTTTCCACTTTTACCCATTTAAACCATATCTTCATGGAGCTGGCTTTGTGTACAGGGGTATTGTCATGGAGCAGGTTTGGGTCTCTAAATCCAAGCAAAAATCTCATGCCAATGCATCCAAAGGCATCCAAGACAATTGTATTCCTCAAACATTGTGTTAACAGCTTGGTGAAGAACCACATATGGCTGCAAAGTCAGGTGTTAAAATACTTTCTTCAATGGTGTATGTCTCATTGTGGCTCATTCAGGTGATGTTCAGTAGTATGTCCTTTTTTTTAATATAATATATGACTATACTATATATTTAAATATGGCTTCTCAAATAGGAGAATTTATATAAGGTATAAATATAATACTGCCTGATTCTCCCAATCAAAGCGAAAAATTCACCTCCGAAAGGATACTATAATGGTGACTTGTCATGATTAAGGAGAATTATATACAGCACATACACACCAGTGCTTGAGACGAACCAGACGTCGTGACACACTTACACGTTTTGACGGATATACAGCAATTCCCCTGCTATTGCTTTATAAAAGATTTATGCACTGCTCATGAATGTCTAATGAAGGTCCAATGCAGATGAGGTTTTAAATAAAGTGTTAGTGGATTTGGATATTGTGATGAATTATGACAGTATTCGAGTCGTACTTGGGTGAACATTAGCGATCGGTTCGAAGATTTACAGTGAAGGAAAAGAATTATTACCAATTTCTTATTGACATTCAGAGTAATAATGTACCATAGCAAACGGTTTAAATGCTCTATCACATGCATCTCTGTGCCTATTCGCTTTTTTATGCATGAGGTGTGAAAACGAGGATCATTGCAGTGCTGTTTATTACTTGGGTTTAGCTTCTGTTCCTGCTGCTTTCTGGTTATCCTGCAACTCATTTTGAGTAACTTCTGGCTTTTGTCGATCTTTGCAACAACTAAACAAACGAAAAAAAAAAAAAAAGTATGGCTAAGCAAATGCTAGGCAAGACGAGACAATCAAAATAAATTCCATTCCAATTCCACAACAACATAGAAATGACCAAAACTGAATGAGGGTGCCCGTTAGTGGTAGGGAGGGGAAATGTCTATGCGGACATGACATTGAGTGCTTTCTGGGCAACTTGAGGGGAATTATCCTTGGTGCTCATGACAAGGGGTGCCCACTGCTGGTCAGGAGTGGTGTTGTTCATGTGGCTGTGGTGAGGAGTGCCCTTTGGAAAGTCTGGAAGAGAATTGTCTATTAAAGCAATGACAAGGAGTGGTCTTTGTTGGTCGGGAAAGGAATTGTCAATGTGGCAATAACAAGGAATGCCTTTTGCTGGACAGGAGAAAAAAATATCGAATAAGTTGTGACAAGAGGTGATCTTTAGCAGTCTGAACAAGAATTGTCTATGATGGTTATGACAACATGTGCCATCTGTTGGTCTGGAGGGCAATTTGACCCTGGTGGCCATTACAAGGGGTGGCCCCTGGTTGTCTGGATGATTTTTTTTTTCCATTGTGGCCATGACAAGGGGTGTCCTCTGGTGGTCTGGATGGAAATTTCCATGGTGGCCATGATATGGATGGTGGTAACTGTTCTGGGATGATTATTAGTCTTTCAGATTAACAAAGGAAATTATCCTGACAGGGATGTTTAAGGTCTTTGCTAATGTTTTTGATTTTTGATTTTTTTTTTATGCATTTGACAACAGGTGCTGTGGGCATAGTTATGGGAAGATATAATAATATATACAATGATTAAATATATATAATGCAAAATGAAAAAAAAAATACCATTTGAGTACAAACAGATATTACAAATGAGATTTATTTATATTATTATTAATGTTCATGTTAAAAATCTAACTGATAATTAGCATGATGCATCAGATTAAGAATAGTTCTTGCAGTTGTATTTATTATTTTTACATTTTCTATGAATATTCCTGCCATTTCTATTCATTTATTCTATTCATCTTCCACACTTTTGAAATCTGACTTTAGCCTCCAGTTATTTTATTTAATAAATAAATAATCACTTTAGATTTACAGCTTTTAGCTAACACCCTTATTCAGAGGAAGTTATTATTTACAATATCTTTTAATCTTATTTATACATCTGTACAGTTGAGGAATAAGGGCCTTTGCTCAAGGGCCCAGCAGCAGAGAAAGATCATAAACGTATGATCCATAGTCATAACAAATGTCATAAACGCTGTGCTACTATTTCACACTTAAAGAAATAAAAAATACTTTTTTCCCACATTTTATTCTTCACTAAAAATAAAAAGAAATTACTGTTTATCCCTTTATATTTACATCTAGTAGTGCCTAAGAAATAAGCCTGGTATTACTCTGTTATGTAATGCACTCATTGTATAATAGCAGAAATGGATACAAGTGCAGGGCAAAAGCATTTTATTAAAACACTAACATATCTAAATGAGCAGGCAAAAATCAGACAACTGAAACCTTCTACATTCTGAACAGCAAACAACCATACACATGGCAAGAATAAAAAAAATGAGAAATAGAATCAAGTAAAAAACAACAACAGGAAAACAATGAAGCATAAACAGCCTGATAAAATGACAGTTACTTTGCAACCAGGCAATGCAAAAACAGTGGTTAAGGCTCTAGATTACTGGGAGGAAGGTTAGGGGTTTAAGCCCCAGCACCGCCGAGCTGCCACTGTTGGGTCCTTGAGCAAAGCCCTTAACCCTATCTCCCCAGCTTCCTGAAAAGCTGGGATATGCGAAAATCTAGGGAGGTGGTATCTCAGTGGTCATTACTCTGCATTACTGATCGGAAGATTGGGGGCTCAAGCCCTGGTATCATGAAGTTGGCACTCTTGGGCCCTTAAACAAGGCCCTTAACCCTCTGTGCCCCTCTGACCACAATGTTCTAACATTGTACATATGAAAGAAAAGCACACACATATACAGTATGTCACTATATTGCCAAAGTATTCAGTCACCCAACCAAATCATTAGGTGTTCCATTTACTTCCATGGTTACAGAAGAACAAAATGAAGCACCTGGGCATGCAGACCGCTTCTGCAAATTCTGCAAATCTGCTTCTGAAAGAATGGGTTGCTCTCAGAAGCTGTGCAATAAGTCCAGTCGTGAAATGTTCTCTCTACTAAATATTCCACAGTCAACTGTTAGAGGTATTATAACAAAGTGGTCCAGGGGCTCCAGATTCCTAACATAGCTTTTTAATATTTACTCCTATACCTTCTGACCAATCAGCATCCAGAATTGAACAACACTGTAGTAGAAAGTGCATGTAATAAACATAATATTATAACAAATTCTCCATCTGGATGAATTTTATAAACATCACCCAGGAAATCGTACAATTTTGCTAATCCGATTTCACAAATCTTTTATATCAGGCACACATCATTTCAATCCGACCTTCCAAGATCCTGGTTTGTTTTTAAACACTGCAGCACACAAATTAATTCCAGACGACGGCACAGGAATCTGAATTGCCACTGACCTGCAGGTCTGAAATGAAATTGGAATTGACCTGGGACATCTCCGCTGCATCGTTCTTTCAGTTTGTGTTACAAGGAAACACGAGGAAGGAAAAGTGTTCGGTTTTGGGGAAAAGAGTCGATGGGTGCTTCCTCTGTGAAACTGTAGCTTTGTGTTTGATCTAAGTAAAAAAAAGAAAAATGGAAAAGCAGCTTTGTACACTTTTTTTATTATTATTGATTTTCATAACACAATGATCAAAGTAGGCATTATAGCGGGCATCTGGTGGAGACTCTTTTTGGTGTTTCTCATACCTTAGAGAATGTAGGGCTTTTGTTACACTATACTGTATATGTATGCATTCTCTTTAAAAAATTCAAGACAGAAGATCAATGATCTTCAGAAAAGTTCAGAAAAGCATTCAGACCTTTCAGTCTCGGCCTTGGTGGGGAAAAAAAGAATCTTCTTTCTTCTCACTGTATTTCTCATGGACTTTTCATGACGCTCCTCCTTCTTTGTGATTGCACTCTTTAATTCAGTTCTACGCCTCTTGACATTTGTTTATAGACTTATATACTGCACTCATTTCCAAATGCATGGATGAACAGACTCCATGGACACAGTGAGTTGAATGTGTAGCACATGGTTGTAGGTCACTTCATTATGATTATGCCAGTATTCTCTTTGTGTAATTACCTAATCTCCCGGAGGAAATGAGAGCTTCCTAGCGTTTCAGTGCTTACCTGGCCTTAAGCTTCTGCACACAGAGCTCGGCCTCATGGGAGATCCGGCAAAGACGACAAACATCATCCTCATTTAAACCGAAATGGAAAGTGTGAAACACGGAGGCATGAAAATTCAGAACACAGGTAGTTTGCGGTCAGTTTCATGAGCGTTCTAAATCAAAGTACTGCTTATAAACATGTAACCATATTAACATCCGGTTCCTGTACCGTAGAGAGTGAAACAGGTATCATAGACTTTCCCTGATGATCTTACTGAGCTCCATGAAGGTGATTTTGAGAAAAAAAATTTCATCAAGCGCTAACAACAACAGCTTCATTGTTAGTGTAAGAGCTAGTATAAAAGAGTTAGTTTAACTGAAGCTTCTCATATATTGTGAGCGGTGATTGCTTACACAAGAGTGTGTGTGTGTGTGTGTGTGTGTGTGTGTGTGTGTGTGTGTGTGTGTGTGTGTGTGTGTGTGTGTGTGTGAGTGTGTGCTTAGAGAAAAAGGTGTGAATATTTAGTAATCAGGTGAATGTAAACAAATGGGACATGAGTCTGGTCATGGGAACCTCTTCTGAGGAGTGTTCTGGAATATCACGAAACGTCAATAATATGCCACAAAATAAAAAAGACTTCTGTTTGAAAGTTTATCAGTTCAAAAGCCAACACTAAAAACGCCACTTGAGCAGGCTTTTAACCCTCAAATGTTAAGTAGTACAAATGAGATCATTGTACGTCACGCTGGGTCAGTTTT
Source organism: Silurus aristotelis (assembly GCF_946808225.1). NCBI lineage: Eukaryota > Metazoa > Chordata > Actinopteri > Siluriformes > Siluridae > Silurus > Silurus aristotelis. The sequence continues at coordinate 33,251,073 of NC_139577.1, read as the reverse complement.
TATAAATGTAAATGGGTTAAACACAGAACAGGTGCACACAAATAGAGAACAAGCCAATTGGGAGGATCAAGCAGAGATGGGACTGAGACTGAGATAGTAAAAATGTAGGTGACAAAGGGCAAGCTGGTGAAAAGTCTCTGTGATTGAGCTGTTTTGTAGAAATCATAACTAGAAACTATAACTCAGAATTAGAATTTGAATGTTAATATAAATCTGAAGATACAGTAAGAGCTGCTATGATAGAAATTTCATCAACACCAATTATAATCTATGATTCAACAGCGGTGTGGTATAGATACGGTACACCAGACATGTATATTATAGTAAAAGTCAAGAGTTTGTTTGTCAAATACACTATTTGTATAACAAAATTGGCAAACAAGACCAGAACTATATCTGGTTCCTTTTCAAATTTGTACCACAAAATTGAAGGCACACAGTTGTACACAATATCTTTGGATGCAGTAGCAGTGAATTTTCTCTTAACTGAAGCTAGGAAACCCAAACCTGAACACTTTTGGGATGAATGTGAATGCTGACTGCACCCCAGGCCTCCTCACCACATCTCACCTACTTCACTACCTGACTTTATTAACACTATTGTGGCTGAAGGAGCACAAATCTCCCCAAAATCTAGTGGAACATCCTACTAAAAGACTGAATTCAGTGTATCTAAAGAAACTCACAAAAGTCTGATACTCATATACGCTTATATGATTTTGTGCATGTGGTTGTTCTAACATGTTATTGTATCTTTGTGGTACAGAAGGCAAGAAAGAAAAACGTTGGGATGATTAAAAAGTCAGCTACGTGTTTAGGACGCATCACCGCACCCCAGCATGGGTTATATGTGTATCACTGAGCAGTCAGGAGTGTGTTGCAAAGTGTATTAATTCATTTATAAGCAGGGATTATGCAAGTAACCAACTTACACACAAGGGCCTAATGAATGATTTCGATGAAATCTTTTCTCTCCCAAGGTCTGAGCACCAGGACAGCACACTTTGAGGAATCGAGGGTAGCTGAAGGGCTGAACACCACCAGCCAACTCTGAAACTTCTGATAAATAACCCACAACCACAACCAACACAGAGGCTCAAACAATTCGAGAAGTGATGTAACTACCTAAAATCTACTTATTCTACTGTATATATATATATATATATATATATATATATATATATATATATATATATATATATATATATATATATATATATATATATATATATATATATAGAGAGAGAGAGAGAGATTATATAGATTCACATACAGTATATACTATTATTATATAGATTCATTAAATAGATTAATCACACACACACACACACACACACACACACACACACACACACACACACACACACACACACACACACACACACACACACTGATATATTTCAAGTGTTTATTTCTTTTAATTTAGATGATTTTGGCTCACAGCTATTGAAAACCCAAAATTCAGTATCTCAGAAAACTATAATATTGTGAAAAAGACTCGTGGTGTCTCACTCTAATCAGCTCAATAAATCCAAACACCTGCAAAGGTTTCCTGAGCATCTAAATGGTGTCTTAGTCTGGTTTAAGCGACACAATCATAGGGGAAGAATGCTGACGTGACAGTTGTCCAGAAGACTATCATTGACACCTTGTACTTGAAGAGTAATCACTAAAGAAGCTGCTGTTCACAGAGTGCTGTATCTAAGCACATTCATGGAAAGGTGAATGGAAGGAAAACATGTGGTAGAAAAAGATGAAACGAAGCTCAAGAATGTGGGCCTCCACACACAGACGTCTTCATGGGCTACAACTGACTCGTTCCTCATGTCGAGAACCCAGAGACAATGTCAGAGGTGTCTTACCTGGACAAAGGACAAAAAGGACTGGACTGTTGCTCAGTGGGACAAAGTCGTCTTTTCAGGTGAAAGGAAATAGAATTTTGCATTTCATTTGGAAATCAAGGTTCCAGAGTCGGGAAGAAGAAGAGAGAAGAGGCACAGAATCCAAGCTGCTTGAGGTCCAGTGTAAAGTTTGCACAGTCAGTGGTGGTTTGGGGAGTCATGTGATCTGCTGGTGTTGGTCCACTGTGTTTTATCAAGTCTACGTTCAGCACAGCCGTCTACCAGGAGGTTTTAGAGCACTTCATGTTTCCTTTTGCCGACCAGCTGATTTCATTTTCCAGCAGGATTTGGCACCTTCTCACACTGCCAAAAGCACCATAAGTTGGTTAAATGATCATGGTGTTGGTGTGATTGACTGGCCAGCAAACTCACCAGACCTGAACCTCATAGAAAATCTCAGGCATATTGTCAAGAGGAAAATGAGAAACAAGAGACCGAAACATGCAAATGAGCTGAAGGTCGCTGTCAAAATTTTTTCTTTATTTTTATTGTCTTATGAAGTTTTCAACATTTTTTTTTTTATGAATTTGTGGGTTTTTGTTAAATGTGAGCCAAAATCATCACAATTAAAATAAATAAACACTTAAAACATATCAGTCTGTGTGAGATGAATCAATTTAATATACCAGTTTCACTTTTTGTATTGAATTACTCAAATAAATCAACTTTTTAATGATATTCTAATTTATTGAGAATCTATTTATAAAATACATGTGTTACATAAATATGGTTATTTATATATTATATGATTATGGTTATTAATTAATAATGAATATGGAGTATATATATATATATATATATACACTATATTCTCTCTACAACTATATTATTTAATTATTTTATTATAAATCTATAAGGTATTAATCATTGAATATATATGAAAGAACTATATATAACACTATATGAACAATTATACTGCATGTGTGTGTGTGTGTGTGTGTGTGTGTGTGTGTGTGTGTGTGTGTGTGTGTGTGTGTGTGTGTATATAGTATATACTGTATAACTGTTTGTGTACAGTATAGTGTAGTATATCAATCGAAATAATACAGGATGTAATGCTGTAATAATAAATGCTGTTAAAATAATAATAATAATCAGAAGAAGATTAAGAAAAGAGAAAGAAGAAGAAGAAGAATACAATAATAACATTTATTACATTTAATAATAATACAGTAATTTGATGCTGTTACTCTCCCAACATAAAAAAATCTGTTGGTGTGTCTCTTGCCTCTGATTATTATCAAACATAAATCAGAAAAAGAATGACAGAGCGGCTCTGTGTCTCGCTGAGAGAGCGAGGCAGAAAAAAAGAGAGAGAAAAGAGAGAAGAGAGATGGCAGGTCTCTGGGCCACGACTGCGTTACATGACAGAAAAGATCAGTGACACGAAAGAACAAAGCCCAAGTTGAATGTACACAGTGTAGCAGCTCAGGGAAGCAGAACTACTCTCTCTCTCTCTCTCTCTCTCTCTCTCTCTCTCTCTCTCTCTCTCTCTCTCTCTCTCTCTCTCTCTCTCGCTCTCTCTCTCTCTCGCTCTCTCTCTGTCTATCCCTTGTGCCCTTGTGATCCCCCATAATAGACTAGTTTTGCGAGCACAGTCCTACATGCCACGAGCAAGACATGAAAGCCAAAGATGACGAGATCAAATCTGAAGAAAAACCTCCTGAATTTCTGCTGATTTCACCAATCATCAAAAACATTACACACACCTCATTAACCATCACATCCAGAAGCCAGAGATTAGCGCTCACACACACACACACACACGTGCGTGCACACACACACACACGCACGCACGCACGCACGCACACACACACACACACACACACACACACGTGAGCAGAAAAAAATAAAATCCTGAGCGCTCGCAATTATTGGAGCTGAAGGTGATTTGCGATGAGAGCGAGTGTGTGGGGTTTTAACCGCCTCTGAAGTCGGAGAAGATACGAGCGGGAGATTTTTTTATTGAAGACTCCACGAGGCTCGTCCAGGCCTGACCCGGCGTTTATCATGGAACTGTTACTGTAAGACTTTTAGCGCTTGGAAAAATCCCTGGGTGCCTGAAGGCCTGAGAACATGAAAAGCATAAAGAGCATAGAGTGCATAGAAAGAGTGAAGATGATGAGGAGCATAAAGAACATAAAAAGTGTCAAAAAAGAAAAAAGAAAATTGAGATGAGCAAGAAGTGCGTGAAGAGCATGGAGAATGTGGCGATGACAAAGTGCATGGAAAGAGGAATGAAAATGCAGAACCTGAAGAGTTTGCATGAAGTGCATGAAGAGTGTGAAGAGCATAAATAACACGTAAAAGGCAAAACGCATGAAGAGTACAAAAAGCAGGAAGAGGATGAAGAGGATGAACATGATTAACAGCATGAAGAGCATCAAAAGAGGGACAACGATGAAGAACATGAAGAGCAAGATGAGCCTGAAGAATGCAAAAACAATGACGAAGATGAAGAGCCTGATGAGGATGAAGAGCATGAAGATCATGATAAGCATGGAAAGCATTAAGACCACGGAGAACATGAAGAGCATGGAAATAGGGATGAAAATGCAGAACCTGAAAAGTTTGCATGAAGTGCGAAGAGCATAAAGAACACGTGAGATGAGAACACAAAGATGAAGAACCTGACGAGGCCTGGGGTGCGGTCAGTGTTCACATTCATCCTGAAGGTGTTTTACTTTATCTCCATGTAAAGCAGATCTTCAAGGGAACATTTCATGTTGCAGCATCCAGACACGTCCTGAACAGTTGTGTGTTTATTTGTGTGAACATTTGTGGAAGAAGCACAAACAGTCAGAAAGGTCAGGTGACAAATCTTTTGTCCATGTAGTGTATTTTCAGGTCAGTGTGTGTTTGTTCTGTCTTTTACTTTCAAATGTTATTTGTTTCTTTCCTCTTTTCTTACCAAATAGAGAAGATATGATTTGATTTTGTGTCTCAATTGACAATTACAGATCAGCTTTATCTTTTTAAAATCACAACAATTACTTAACAAAAAAAATAATAATAATTTATTCATTCAAAAACTCATCTAAAACAATTATTTGAATTACGGCTCAGTTTCCATGCGGAGACATTACACTGAAATAGCACAGCTAACATTATTATTATTATTATTATTATTATTATTATTATTATTATTATTATTATTATTATTATTAATATTATTATTATTAATATTATTATTTATCATCATCATCATCATCATCATCATCATCATCATCATCATCATTATCATTATTATTATTATTATTATTATTATTATTATTATTATTATTATTTATCATCATCATCATCATCATCATCATTATCATCATCATTATCATTATTATTATTATTATTATTATTATTGTTGATAATAATTTATTCTATTATTTTTGTAACAGATTAGTGATTTTTAAAAAAAGTAGTGCCTGGTAAAAAAAAAAAAGGAGAAAAAAGTAAAGAATAAAAAAGAAATAAAAAGAAATGAAAAAGAAAAGAAAAAAGAAATTAAAACAAAAGAAAACAAAACAAAACAAAAGAAAGAAGAAAAAAAAATAAAACTAAGAATAAATGAAAAGAAAAGACAAGAAAAGGAAGAAGAAAATAACAATAACAAAAAAGTAAAAGAAAAGAAAAGAAAAGAAAAGAAAAGAAAAGAAAAGAAAAGAAAAGAAATGAAAAGAAAAGAAAAGAAAAGAAAAGAAAAGAAAAGAAAAGAAAAGAAAAGAAAAGAAAAGAAAAGAAAGAAGGAGAGAGAAAGCTGGGGGGATTGTGAATGGGAGGTTTATTGGTTTCTGGACTTTAACAACATGAAGGGAAGAGCAATGAGAGAGAGGTTCATCAAATCAGAGTTACATTTTTCCTTATCGCTTATACAGTCTACACACAGAATCTCTCTCTCTCTCTCTCTCTCTCTCTCTCTCTCTCTCTCTCTCTCTCTCTCTCTCTCTCTCTCTTTCTCTCTCTCTCTCTCTCTCTTTCTCTCTCTCTCTCTTTCTTTCTCTCTCTCTCTCTCTCTCTCTCTTCTTTCTCTCTGCAGTGACATCATAGCCAGACGGAGAAGAAAAGAAGGTGCAGCGAGGAGTCTGGAGTTAGAGAACAGAACAGCATTTCCTCCTTCTCTGCATGACAGAAATCAGGAGAAAAGAAAAAAACAGACAGGAGGCTCATAAAATCCAAAAAAAAAAAAGGAAGGAAAGCGCTGATAAAGAAAAGAAGGCTGATATGGAAGAGCAGTTGCAAGTCTTGTGATTGTTGTTGTCCCCTTTGTGTGACCCAAAGTTCATCTCCAGCAGCGAGTGTGTATAGTGGCGCACAGCCAGCGGCCGGGTGTGGAGCGTTTCTCCGCAAATGAGACCCATCAGAGGCTTGTTCCACTTTGTAAACACTCGCGAACAAAAGAGCGCTCGCTGCTGGAGGAAACGCACCTGAACGAGGCGCGATGTGCCTGAATGTCAATTCCAACCGCCTCTTAAACACCAAGCCAACGGCCTTTGTGTTCGACGCGCCGTTTATTGACTTTAAGCCGCCCACCTGCCGCCCCCCCTTACCTCACCTCCACGCCCCTCCCCAGCCCCCTGCATTCGGGCAGAGGGCAATAATTCCGCAGATCATTTGCGCTGATTGATGGTAAGTACATTCGCCGGCTTGACGAATGAATATGAACGCCTGCCTATCTCTGACCCAGATCTCGGGTTATAACTCACGCCCAAGCCCATGCATCACGGCCAAATTGAAAGGTCACGAGTTTATTGGAATCTGTCAGCAGGTTGAGATTGATAAGAATAATACTTGCTTAATTCTGTCTGTACTTTGCAAAAAAAAACCTCCCAATGTATAAATCTTTCGTCTCTCCCGAGTCCAAGGCGTGACGTTTTGTCAGCACTGGTTACTTCTAGGCTGCGCTCCGTCTGGAGGAAAGGCATTAGCGCGTTTGGAAACGCGGTTAGGATGATGGCTGATCTATGAACCTGGCTGAAGTCTTCTTTTTTAACTTCTTCACCTTTTCACCTTCAGTGTTCATGAGCTCCACTGAGTTCCTGCTGACTGGACGTTTTTCTGTCACGCTCCGCTGATGCGAAGGTCAGGTCGAGACCCCGTGCTGCCGAACCGAACCACATCCTTTTAATTATTTGGTTATGAGTTCACTCTGTACTTATATATGTTATAAGAGTTGGTGGGGCATTGGTTCTAATGTCTCTCACACACACATATGTAACCTTTATACACATACACTGCCTTCAGAAAATGTTCAGACCCCCTTCACTTTTTTTAATGTTATGTTACAGCCTGGTACTATAATCATCCATCTTCTCATTAAGCCACACTCAGTGTTTTTACATTTTGTTAAAATTAAAAAGAAACTGAAATGTAACTTACCACTTAGTTGAAAACACTTTGGCATCAGTTACAGCCTTCGAGACTTTTTGGGTTTGATCTGGATTGGGTGAATTTCTGCCATTCTTCAAACGAACATTTTTATTAAGGATATTTCTGTACTTTTATCCTTTCAGCTTTCCCTCAACCCGGACCAGTTGCCCAGTCCCTGCTGCAGAAAAACACCTCCACAGCATGATGCTTCTACCACCATGCTTCACTTTTGGGTTGTTTTGTGCAGGTGGTGAACAGTGCCAGATTACTAGATTGAACAAACAGTACGGTAAAGAGAATAAACATTATTGAAGGCCATGGATTGAGTAGTCAGGTGGTAGTTCGGTGGTTAAAGGCATTAGACTTTGGCTTGGGAGGTCACAAGTTCAAATCCCACCACCACCAAGTTGCTACTGCTGGGCCCTTGAGCAAAGCCCTTAACCCTCCCCTGCTCTGTGGTAAATCGCTCACGATAAGGGTGTTAATGTAGTCACAGATGAATAAACTGGAGTTTTAATTAAATCTGGGCAGTGTTAATTGAGATTGACTGAGATTCTTCAGTTCATTTAACTGGATTATACAACAAATCAGATCAGATCAGCTCAAGTAGAAAAAGCAAGAAAAACATGGAAATACAACAGTTTTTAGGGTCCAGAAGTATTTTCTATGACTTCCACTGGTATCAAGGATAGAAAAATATACAAAGAAAATGAAATTTTGCTCTATTAATGGTTAGAGAATTAGTTATATTAGCCGTGATGGTGTACACTCCCAAACACATAACCAAAAAATAAATTAATAAGTTAATATTTGAATCTAATAATCCAGAAAATAAGCAATTATCCAATCTATTCAGCGAAGGATAGCAGGCTAACAATAGTTTGCTGGGTATTTGTGAAATCTAGCATGCCAAGTACTCCCTTCCTCACACATCATCTTCTCAACATTAGTATATTTACTGCATGATTTACACACCCCCTGTACCTCATTGCACACTCAGAAACCTGAACAGTACACACTCGATACACGTCAAATCGAGTTGAAGAGTTTGTCAGCGTCGTATTTTTTCCCATAGAATATTATTTAATACATGATTTTTCCTCAAACACATGGGAATATACATATATTTAATTCATTTCAAAATATGTCAGTCACAATCGTGCAAATAAAATCAGCATCGAGCAGAGAGAACGCAAACACTGATATAAGGGATGTTAACGCAAGAAATACATTCTAATCGTATAAATAACACAGTGCTTATTGTTCTTTGATGATTGGTTGTGTGATAATGCAGGGAAATAAAATGATGTAATCCGTTCACACATATTTAATCTATATGTGAAATACACTATATAACCTCCACTCTTCTGGGAAGATGTTCCACTAGATTTTCTTGAGATTTGTGGAGATTCATTTACGGGGGAGTGTGTGTGTGTGTGTGTGTGTGTGTGTGGGGGGGGGGGTAATATAGATCAATCACTTCAACATTTCAACATTCCAATGTTACCTGGTGGTCTAGTGGTTAGGATGTGGCGCTCTCACCGCTGCGGCCCGGGTTCAATCCCCGGTCAGGGAACCAAGCCCAGCCATTAGGGTTGCACAAGCCAGTGCACTCTTAGTGCCGGTCCCAAGCCCAGATAAATGGGGAGGCTTGTGTTAGGAAGGGCATCCAGTGTTTGTGACATATCAAACATGCGGATCATGAATACGGATGATCCGCTGTGGCGACCCCTAAAGGGAGAAGCCGAAAGAAAGTCTCGTCACTTCAACATTCCAATGTAAAGCAGCTCTTCGTGTGGGCAGTATTATACTGGACCAGGTTTGGGTCTCATACAAGTATATATATAGTTAAAACTTTGTACCAATATTTTAGGGAGGAAGCACATTAAGACTGGACAATTCAGGTATCCTAAAACTTTTGTCCATATCATGTACATGTGGATGCAAAATTGTAAGATAAATAGATTGTAAAAAAAGTGAAATAATGTCTGGAGACATTCTCTAAGGTACAAATGGGGTATGCAGGGGTGTTTCCAAAATTTGCGGAGTTTCGGTTCCCGGAGAGCACTCTACATAGAATACCATTTTTTTGGTGGCGTCCATTTATTGCGGTCGCTTTTAAACGTAAACACTGCAATAAATTGTCCGTTACTGTTTCTGCACTCCCCGTCCCAAAAAAAAGTCACACTTTAATATTTTGTCAGACCACCTTTAGCTTCGATTACGGTAGGCATTCCCCCTGGCATCGTTTTGATGAGCTTCTGCATTGTCATAACATTTATTTCCGTGCAGTAATTTTTTTTACATAAAGATCTTGTATTGATGATGGGAGAGTCGAACCGCTGCACAAAGTCTTCTCCAGCACATCCCAAAGATTCTCAAAGTCTGTGGCGGCCAATCCAAGTGTGAAAATGATGTCTCATGCTCCCTGAACCACTTTTTCACAATTTGAGCCCGATGAATCCTGGCATTGTCATCTTAGAACATGGCCGTGCCATCAAGGAAGAAAAAATCCATTGATGGATTAACCTGGTCATTCAGTAGATTCAGGAAGTCAGCTGACCTCATTCGTTGGGCACATAATGTTGCTGAACTGAGACCTGACCAACTGCAACAACCCCAGATCATAGCACTGCCCCCACAGGTTTGTACAGTAGGCACTAGTCATAATGGGTGCATCAGTTCATCCACCTCTCTTCTTACCCTGGTGCACAAATCACTCTGGAACAGGGTCAATGTGAACTTATCAGACCACATGACCTTCTTCCATTGCTCCGGAGTCCAATCCTTTATGCTTCCTAGCAAATTGAAGCCTTTTTTTTTTTCAGATAAGCCTCACTGATACATGGTTTCTTAAGGCTACACAGCTGTTTAGTCCCAATCCCTTAAATTCTCTTTGACTTGTGCGTGTGGAAATACTCTTTCTTTCACTATTAAAAATAGCTGTGAGTTCTATTGTTGTTTTGATTTCACCAAACGTTTAAATGATTGCCGATCAAGGTCATTCAAGATTTTTTTCCGACCACATTTCTTCCTGGAAGATGATGGTTCCCCACAATCTCTTCAGTTTCTTAACCTAATTTTAGCAGTTTCAATATTTTGAGCCTTCTGAAACAGATTTACCTCTTTTCCATGACCACAGTGTTAGCTGACATGGTTAATAGGAAAATGGAGAGATAGAAAGATGACCGAGAGAGAAAGGAATGGCAAGTTTAAACTCAAATGACCACAACCTAATGAGAATCATCAAGGAGTGAAAAGTCACCTAAATAAAGAGGCTTGAACGTAAACACGCATCTAGATAGTTGGTAAACGGTTACTTGCATCGGCTTTGTTGCTGAAAAGAGTCCGGATGTGGTAGACAAATGAGATTCTTGATGAGTCTGTTAGGAGGAAGTTGGATGTTACGCCAGGTTCTCCTGAAGATCAGAGTTTCCGAAATTCTTAAAGGTAAAGCTGCCGGAAGCTCCGAGATTTTGAGAAAATCTGTCCTGTCTCAAAGGAGGGTTTAGGCGACGATTGATGGGTTTTCATGGACTTTAAAGGTCCCCTAATCACACCCATCTTTGGTGGAATGGCCAAGGCATGAACATTTGAGAGGGAAAAACTTTCTTTGTCTCCATTGTTGGCCCATTTGCATGTTTATAGCTGGTCTGGAGAACTGATGACGTTTTACCCCAAAGTGTATTAAAAACAGTACAGTACACTTCACAATCACATACCATGCACTATTGTTTAAGAAATATGAGCCGATCATTGTAATACCAAGAAACAACAGGTTGAAGTGGAGACTCAGTCTTTAATGTATATGCAGATGTTAAGGGCCAAAAGGGGGGTCTGGGACATGAGATCCAACTAATCAACAAATGATCCCATGCAGACGCCACAGTGTTGTATGTTTTATTTTATTTTTATATATTTTTTTAATTATTTTTCTTTTTTAAATATTCCCAATTATTACATTTACCTGTTTTTTTGTTTGGTAGAATATCGTATTAAAGATGTTTTACATTTATATTGTTGCCATTTCTGTCATTTATTTGTATTTGAAAGCTGAAAATTAAGAGGAATTTCCCATTTCAACATGACAATCAAGTCAAGTCAAGTTTATTTCTATAGCGCTTTTTACAACAGACATCGTCTCGAAGCAGCTTTACAGAAATCAACAGTCAAGGTGAACGGTGTGTGTTTATCCCTGATGAGCAGCCGTGGCAACTGTGGCAAGGAAAAACTCCCTTAGATGTTATGAGAAAGAAACCTTGAGAGGAACCAGACTTAAAAGGGGAACCCATCCTCATTTGGGTGACATCAAGAGTTTGATCATAAATCTTTCAACAATACAGAACACTGGAGAGAGAGAACTAACATGAGGACTGGAGTATAAGATTATAAGTTAATGTTCTTTCTACAGTCTTATACAGTCTTTATGGTTATAAAACTAGGAGCTACTAAGCTCAACATTTGTGATCATCACAGATGAACCAAAGCACATATCAACATCAATAAAGACATGGCTTTAGAAAATGATAATTAAAGTCCTGGAATGGCTCAGCCTTTTTTTTTTTTTGCGATGAAGAATGGGATAAGATTCCAAAGTGGACATGTATAATGATAATATAAACAAATTCATAAAGACCTGATCCTCTAATATAGACAAGAGGAGCTTCCACATGGTGTAAGTTGTGGTAGGTCTTCTGTGGTAAAATAATACTAGTATTTTTTTCTCTATAGATTTTTGTTTGTTGGAATATTGCATTAAATATGTTCAAAGTTTGGCACATTGTTTCTGTCTTCATGTTTTATTAATATATTTTTTTATTAAATATGTAATATGTTGGAATATTTTATTGTGCATAATTGCAGTATGTATTTAATTCTGCATTGATGGTTTTAAGGTGTCAGTGAGGCAGATCTCAGCTCTCGCGTTCCCACTGCACATGGAGTGGATTTCCGTCTCGTACAGTAACACGAGTGCTGCAAGAGTTTCCAATAACTGACCAAAAACAAGAGCAGGACTGTCAAAATACCCCGAAATAGCTCTTGCACACTCTCACACTTACACAGTACACCAAACACACACACACACACACACACACACACACACACACACACACACACACACACACACACACACACACACACAGGTGGTATATCAGCTAAAAAGAAGAGTGAGAGCAAGTGAGACTATTCAGGAGTGCAAGACACACACATGTGTACACACATACACGCACACACACACACACACATTGGAACACACACACACACACACACACACACACACACACACACACACACACACACACACACACACCTTTTACAAATACACACAAACATGCGACAGTCACATACATATCTTTGTAAACACAAAATACACACATACACACACTGGCACACACTTGCCCACACATACATATTCTCTGTCTCTCTCTCTCTCTCTCTCTCTCTCTCTCTCTCTCTCTCACACACACACACACACACACACACACACACACACACACACACAAAATACACACATACACACACTGACACACACCTGCACACACATACACATTCTCTCACACACAGACACACATATACACACACACACACACACACACACACACACACACACACACACACACACACACAAAAACACATTAAAATTTAAAATGACATTAGAGATTCAGTGAGCGAGGGTGAAATCAGGAGCCCACCTGTCATCACCGACACAATCAATCACTTTTCCTCATGAGCCTGAGGCGGCGTGAAAACAGCCGTTACCTGCAATTAGTCCCAACTAATCACACACACACACACACACACACACACACACACACACGTCCTGTTCAGGATACATGACAGGGCTGCGGATGGCAGCCGGGACTTTGCAGCCATGTGAAAACCCTTACACAGGAACAATTCAGACAAACACACACACACACACACACACACACACACACACACACTACAAAAAGTTGGAATAATAAAAAAAGTAAAAAAATCTAACTGACAAATTTGTAAACAAATGAGGGAAACAAAGAAGAGTGTAATATAACTAAATAATAAAATAAATTTTAGTGGTATGTGTGCAAGCAGTGTGTGTGTGTGTGTGTGTGTGTGTGTGTGTGTGTGTGTGTGTGTGTGTGTGTGTGTGTGTGTGTGAGAGAGATTATAGCACGTGTTTTGCTCTTATCAGTCTGCTAATTAAACAATTATCCAGCAACATATTAGCTAGCAATTCAATAGCTACAAACTTTTTTCCAGAAACCTCGTCCTTGTGCCACAGCGTCGACACTCGACGTCCCAAACCATATGCTGCCGTACGCTGCCTCGACAGGCGTTACTCGTTAGCATGAATTCTGTCTCAGCTACTAGCATTCGGGGCTCACCTCAGAGCAAGAGATTTCCAAAGTGTAATGAAAGCGAGACATTGTTTCTGTTTTGCTCCACCCTGAACGTCACCGCTCGCACCTGTTCCCTGTAATTAGTCTTGTTGTGTCTCATTTGCAATGCACACTGGGAAACATTTACGCTTTAAACCCTAAACACTTGGAAAGTTCAAGAAACAAACACTGCTGCAGTTAAAAATATTCAAGATAGCCGATAACAAACATTCTTCAAAACAGACACAAAGTTTTGTATGGACTTTTAATTTGTAAATAGATTCTTATGAAGAACTTTCATGTGTGTGAATGAGTGTGTAAGTGTGTGTAGGTCTGATGCCCTGTGATGGCCTGGAATCCCATTCAGAGTGTATTCCTGCCCTTTGTCTCAAAGAGTCCTTGCCAAACAACAAGAGTACGAGAAGTTCTTTTGGAATATCCATGACCTAGAATCCTACTGGACTTGCTGAGGCCTCAATGAAAACTATTGACTTCTGAAAAATCACAGCTTACCAAGCTTCCAGCAGCAGGAGCTCCATCAATCTGAAAGAAGAGCAGCTGAAACCTGGACATGCACCTCAGCAATGCATTGATTTTTAGGAGATGTGATGCTAATTCCAGATACTGAAGGGTGAAACAATAAAAGACAATCCCCTATACCAGGAGTCGGACCCAGGACACTTAGGTGTAAACCAGCATTTCTAGCCACATGGCCATATGAGACCACAAAAAAATCTGCCTATGAAGAATTGCATTTGTCAGTGAAAAACCAGGAGTAGAAGCAATGTTTTTGAATCGGTTTGTGCTCTGTGGCCATGTACAAGAAGAACATTGGATGGGGAAAAAGATAGTTGAGCCAGCTAGGAGGCAAACCTCGAGCCATCTAAACTATAGTACAATGTAGCCCTGGATAATTGTATATCAAAATCCTGCCTCATTCTACTTTCCACCTGCTGGGTACAAGGCAGACATTCATTTAGGGTACAAGAGGGTTTTTGATGCTAAGATTTATATCTGAATCAGGATTTCTATAGCCACAAATCAAGTATTATCCAATAAATGATCATGCGTTATCAGACATCTGGCAGCCTGAGCACCAAAATTATCTTGCTTGATTGCTGAACCCCAATCAGCTTGCTTGATGAACTCCAACTATCTTACTTACAGAAACCCCAATAGCTTGCATGCTAAAACCAAGCCTACCTGAAACCCAACCCTCGTCCCCATGCCAAAAGTCAAAGACCCTAAGTAAAAACCAGAAATCTCTGTGATTAGTTCATATGGAACCACAAGGAACACCTACCGATGAAGGGTTGCATCAATCAGAGTGAGGCCAGCGCCTTTACAGCTGAGTAGAGGGCTGTTCTGTGCTGTGTGGCGTCTACAAGTGCCGTTATCCAGAACATAAGAAGCAGTAAAAGAGATTTGAGGCAGCAAGGCAGAACTGCACTGTTCTAGTCCGACACATTATCTGTTGTACTTGTGGTCCAATGAAATTCATAATCCTGCCATAATAATCCACACTGCTGCTTACAAGGCAGACCTTAAAGGAAAGTGGAAAATCCATGCCATGACACAGATCTGAATCAGAGCTGCTCTGTCCACAATGCAGAGTACGAACAACTATACGATATTTTAGGGGAAACAATTTTTCGAATAATTTTAAAGGTTTGCTCATTTTAAGGCCGAGTTCACAGTCGAAGCAGAGCCATCTGGGTAAAAAACAGGCATCCTAGCCACTAGACCATATGGAACCTCATGAGGGATGTGGAGAATACATGCCATGACCCACATTGCAGAGTACTAACCACTTTATCATCTCTAACTTCAGTTATTATGAGATCTGTTTCTCTGCTGGATAAAACCTATAAACCATAAGCAGTCTTTAGGTTATCAAACGCATGTTTCTTCGTTTATCATTACCAGAAGATACCAAAATGTCAAATAAATCCTATTAATCCCATCAGCACAAAGTTATTTCATATTTATTATACAACATCCTAAATATTACAATAAACTCAAATACGTACAAAAACACACTCATTTTTTCCACTTTAGTTTTTATCAGTCTTTCTTTCTTTCTTTCTTTCTTTCTTTCTTTCTTTCTTTCTTTCTTTCTTTCTTTCTTTCTTTCTTTCTTTCTTTCTTTCTTTCTTTCTTTCTACTTTTTCTATGCTACAGTTTAAAATTCTGTTCTTGCTTTTTTTTTAATTAATTAAGTAATTCCTTATATATATATAGATAAGAAACAATATAACAATCCAGAGAATTAATTAATTAATTCATCCATCTATCTATTTATTCATTAATCTTTATCTTTCTTTCTTTCTTTCTTTCTTTCTTTCTTTCTTTCTTTCTTTCTTTCTTTCTTTCTTTCTTTCTTTCTTTCTTTCTTTCTTTCTTTCTTTCTTTCTTTCTTTCTTTCTTTACTCAATTTTTTTCTCCGTTCAATTAAATTATTTTCGTATTTACTTTTTTTTTATAATTTTTTTCTTTCTTTCGTTCTTACTTTCTTTATTTCTCTTTTTCCCATGTTCCTTCATGCTTTTTACCTCCTTTTTGCGTTATACTTCTGTTCTTGCTCTTTTTTCAGGCAAGCAACAATATAAATTCTTTAATAATTCTTTCTTTCATTCTTTCGTTCTTTCTTTCGTTCTTTCGTTCTTTCTTTCGTTCGTTCGTTCTTTCTTTCTTTCTTTCTTTCTTTCTTTCTTTCTTTCTTTCTTTCTTTCTTTCTTTCTTTCTTTCTTTCTTTCTTTCTTTCTTTCTTTCTTTCTTTCTTCTAAATAAAAGTTTGTTCATTGGAAAAGCATGATTATTATACATGTTCAATAAAACCTGGTTAATATCATTCCATTACAAATGACGAATGTTTTAATTACATTCTCATATAAATCCTTCCCACACTCAGATTTGATGTTTTCTGTAATTTGATCTGTACATCTTTAAAGCATTAATTGTATATTATATTTAGCTGAGCATTATAAGAGTATAATTGGTGTATAATTACTAGGTGGCACAGCGACATTACTGATTGGTGTTGAAACACCTGATTACTGGAATACTTGGGTCTTTATATGGTGGAAAATATTATTTAAATCATGATGTTTTACTGTATTCAGTCTGTTACAGAGAAAAATATCTTCAGCAGGTCAGGATTCTTCAGTTTTGTTCATGGTGGGGAGGTAATTTCAGATAAAACTCCTAACTAATATATATATATATATATATATATATATATGCTTTGCAAACACATGGAGGTAAAAAAATAAATAAATAAATAAAATGGAAAACGATGCCTTACATTTTTTTTTTTTGTTCTGCAATTCATGATGAATAAACTTCTTAAAATATTACCTTCAGATCATGAATGGGCAAACCCATAACACTGCTAATACAACAAGTCATTTCATAGTTGCGTACTGCATTTTAAATATGCTAATTTAAACAAACACCAAAAATAAAACACAAATCCATTCAGATCTATCATAATTCATCATGGAACGAATATCTTCACACACAGCAGTGTCTCCTTCTCAATATAAATCAAATATAAATAATATAAATATAAAAAACATTTGCCCTTTTGCAGTATGGAAAGACAATAACATACAACCAAAAATGGCTCCTACAATGGGTTTGTAATATTTTTCTTTGCTAATAAAATGTAATAATAATAATAATAATAATAATAATAATAATAATAATAATAATAATAATATTAATAATAATAATACAAATAATAATAATAATACAAATAATAATAATAATAATAATAATAATAATAATACAAATAATAATAATAATAATAATAATAATAATAATAATAATAATAATAATAATACAACTTAAATCCTACAACATTTATACAAAAAATAAAAAATATATATTTTTGTAGGATAAATATTATTTCCAATCTTAGTGATCTGGATAATTGAAAAATATCACCAATTAGTTTAATTTGCTGTTGCAGTACATGGACATAGGTGTAGAATTACTATTTCATTGGATGTTTGGGCGAAAGTGGGCATGGAGCAAAAACAATTTTTTTTTAAATATTTTGTAAAGGAACAAAGACGTGCAAATTCAAGGTTAAAAAACAAAGAATTCTGGATATGACTGCTGGTCGTGGTCAACATGGAGAAGGATTTTTTGCAGTTTTTAAGCTACAGTGGGTTCAGTGGGTGTGAACAGCATTAGATCTCATATGTAGTCTGATGGGGGGCAAATCTGCTGTAATAGACAGACAGCAATGAACTATTGCTGGTTACTTTGTCAGTCAGAATGATAGAAATTAAAGTTATAGCTGTAGGAGGTCAGGTGTATTCGATGGTGGCACAATTTACAGAAATGAAATCTAAGCAGATTTTTTTTTTTTTTTCAGCTTTCAAAATCTTTTATTTTTATTGTTTTTTGCTAAATTTATTTGGAATGGTTTGGAAACAAATGTGTATTCTTTGGCATTAAAGATGCTAAAAATAGCATTAAAAATGATTAAATCTGACTTCTACCTGCAGAAACCCCTACATTAAATGCGCAAATGTTTGTGGTGGTAGATCAGTGGGTTACTGTCACTTTAGGGCCCTTGAGCAAGGCCCTTAACCCCTCTGTTCTCTAGGGCTGCTATCTCATGGCTGACCCAGCACTCTGTCCCGAGCTTCCTGAAAAAAAGTCTGGGATATCCAAAGAAAAGAATTTCACTGTGCTGTAAAGTATATGTGACAAATAAAAGCTTTTCTTCTTCTTCTTCAATCCTCTGGGAAGATGTTCCACTAGATTTTGGAGTGTGCTTGCTTGTGGAGATTTGTGCTCATTCCGCCTTAGGGGTGGTAGTAAAGTCAGGTAGTGTAGGTCAGGTGAGGAGGCCTGGGGTGCAGTCAGCGTTCACATTCATCCCAAAGGTGTTCAATAAAGTTGTGGTCGGAGCTTTACAGCAGAAGATCTTCCACTCCAACCTGTGTAAAGCAGATCTTCACGGAGCTGGCTTTGTGCACAGGGTTTGCATTGTCACGATGGAACAGCTTTAAGCCGTGCTATACAATTGTGTGCCTCGAAAAATAGTTGTAAAAGTTTGGGGAAGAACCACATTTGGCTGGAAAAAGTCTGTTGTCCCAATGTTTCAGTTTGAAGGTAATTGTTTGGTGTATACTAACAATCCCATTACTGAATCTGCAGGTATTCGTTAAACCCTGAGCGTTGTTATGAAAGAGCTGTAAACTTTCCGTTCTGGGAGCTTTTCTGAAAATATGGCACCTTTTTTATTACTTTGCCATTAGAAATGAAATGCATTTGGCAGCATTACGGACGTGTTTATAAATTTGCCTTAAGGGATTTCACCCAAATTTCTCACTTGAGTGTCAGTTAAAAGGCTGCCAGGAAACACCCTAATCACCCAGGAACAAACGAGAGCCTGCTTTCCAGCCAGAAAAGAAAAAGAGAGCGTGACAGAAAGAGAGAGAGAGAGAGGGAGCATGTATAGGGTAGTCGGATAAGCCGTGCTGAGAAAAGACAAATAGGACGTGGCCTAAATGCAGGAGAAAATAGGAGGAAGGATACCTAAGAGACTCGATGAGAACGGATATTGAATTTCAAGCCTCTGAACTAAATCTGCAGTCTGGCGCTCTCTGACAAAAAAGCTTTTAATTGACGGTGGTGTACGCGCCCCCCGATCCTGAGCTGCCAGCCACCTTCACCTGCGCACTACAAACTTCCCCTGGATGACAGAGCTCATTTAGGCTTGGTGTTCGATTATGCAAGTGATAAACTGTAAACAGAAACCTGCAAACTGTTCCGGAGGTGACAATTACCCCGACCTGGCAGGGAAGACTCGCAGGTGAGAGTCGGAAAAGCAAAAGCAATCTTTATGATTAAACGCTGTTATGGAGAGGAGAAAGGAAGGATGGCAAGCGAGTGTGTTCGTGTGTGTGTGTGTGTGTGTGTGTGTGTGTGTGTGTGTGTGTGTGTGTGTGTGTGTGTGTGTGTGTGTTCACATCGAGGTTCCCGAGGTGAAGGTATGTAAATGTGGAGTATTTGTATTCATTTATGGGAGGCTGTAGATCTAGAGAGGAAGCCATGGGTAATTCGAAACAATCCAAGCCTTTTTTCTTTTATTTACTCTCCACAAAGGATCGCACCGCCTCGGGAAGCTCGGCAGCATCGACGTTAGAACCGCTCATTCATAATTACTCAGCTTTTCCCAGCAAGGATACAAATCCAATCGTCCAAACCGCATCGTTTTAACCGATGAGAGAGAGTGAAAGAGAGCGCGCCAAAAAATAATATCTGTCAATCACTAGATGCAATAATGAACAGCTTGCGGATAATTACATCATAACATGATGCAAGACGAGCCTTGATTAAATATACCGTCACCTGAACAGCTTCTTTCCCCAGGCCATAACTCTCAGAAATGAGCAACCTTCCCACCTCCCTCCTGCGAGACCCGTCACGGCATATTGTTGCGTTTAACAGCACACACTCTTTCTTTCTTATACACACACACACACACACACACACACACACACACACAGACACACACACACAAACGGTACGCATCCTTTAACTCTACACCTACAGTAAAATGATGTTTATATTGTTACTTATTACCTCTCATTACTTACATTCTTTCTGTTGTACGTAAGTGATCATTTCTATATGAACACTGCCGCATTTCCTACACTGTATATGAGTACGATTCCATTTCTCTAGCTGGCGTAAATTCTTTTTTTCTTAGCATCTGTCAGTGCGAGAAAACTAATATATGTAATATAATTTTTATTTATATATATATATATATATATATATATATATTTTTTTTTTTTTTTTCATGTTTACTGTATGGATTTTTTTTTTTTTCAACATCCCAATCCACACATAGTCCCCGATTTCCGTTTCCTATTTTGCTAATCTCCACTATTCTGGAAAGATATTCCACTAGTTTTGTGCTCATTCAGCTTGTTAGTAAAGTGAAGTCAGGAGACCTGGGGTTCAGTCACTGTTCCAACTCTTCCCAAAAGTGTTCAATAGGGTCAGATCTCTATAGCAGGAGATCTTCCACTCAAACACATATAAAGCAGATCTTCATGGAGCTGCTTTGTGCACAGGTGTATTGTCACGGTGGAACAGGTTTGGGGCTTTTTGTTGAAGTGATGGAAAAATGTCATGCTCCTGCATAAATTGTGTTCCTTCAAGAAATACATACGGCTGGAAAAGTCAGGTGACCCAATACGTTTGGCCCCACAGTGTATTTTCTTGTATTTATATGATTATTATTGTATTTCATGGCATCTCTTCTAGCTCTATTTTTTTGTTAAATTTTTTCTTTTACTTTATTTATTTATTTATTTATTTATTTATTTATTTATTTATTTATTTATTTATTAATCTCTAAACTACCTTTTTTTATTTCTTTATGTCAAAAATTAATCTCCATCAGCGCCTCCTATCCTAATATTATGGGATGAAAATAAAATCCTGTTGGGTTTTTTTTTCAGTCCTTTAATGCGAAAATGTTCATGCACATTGAACCTGCATGTGTTCTTTTCAAAATCTTTCCATTTTTAACTCCACACTCCTAAAATCCTAATAAAATTTATGATTCGAATTTGCATTTTTTACTACAGTGAGTCCAGTTTTCCTGCTCGTTTTACACACAAAAAGGGGACGTTGGCCGTCTCCACAGGAGCGTATTATGAATTCTAATGATCATTACTTATTAATTTGGGGATGGCAGACTATTTAGTCTGTATATATAGTTTTAATTTTGTGTTTGCATATAAGATTTTTTTTTTTTTTTTATCTTAGTATTATTAGAGAAGAAAACTGGACTCACTGCTCTGGTTGTTAAGATGTTGAATATTTCTTTAGCAGGTTTAATTTCTTTTTGTTTATTTTTTATTAATTTATTAATTTATTTTTTTAGAGAGAAACGTGGGACTCGCTCTCTTCCCTCCCTCCGTGATTAAGGAAGTCTTTTGGCTGAAATTCCCGGTTTTTGGAAACGGCTGAAATCAAGTATGGCCCAAGGCGTTTATAACCTCACAGAGTTTCTGAGACAAGTGGAAAAAAAAACTGAATAAACATGTGAACCCCTCTGACCTCCTACAGACATTAAACACCACTCGATCTCTAAACAGCCAGGAAGGCAAAGGAGGAAAATGCAGCATCATGGGATTAGTGATGGTTGCTGATGGATGATAATTACCACCGATCGATAAATGTGCACAGTGTCACTGTTTGTCTTGAAAATAATTTATATATATATATATATATATATATATATATATATATATATATATATATATATATATATATATATATATATATATATATATATATATATATATATATAATTCAATAAAAAAAAAAAATTACAGATTATCCTGGGATGAGAGTCCTACTGAAGATTGATTTGGGATGCATTTATTATTTTATTTTTGACCCTCAGCACACATTAGATAAAAAAGTTATTTTGTTATATTGTTAATTATTTCCACTGTAATTGCATTTGTCTGGATGATATTTATATATTTCTTTTTTTTTTTTCGTTCCTAAAGACGATTCATGTTCCTTATTTATTTATTTTTTTCTAAACAAGATGTAGGATTGATCGAGACATAATGAATGTGTCCTTATTGATTAGTGTTTGTTTAAGTGGGTAAGTGAATCTGTGTGTGTGTGTGTGTGTGTGTGTGTGTGTGTGTGTGTGTGTGTGTGTGTGTGTGTGTGCGCGTGTGTGTGTGTGTGTGAGAGAGAGAGAGAGAGAGAGAGAGAGAGAGAGAGAGAGAGAGAGAGAGAGAGAGAGAGAGAGAGAGAGAAAAAACACAAAATAAATCCATGAACCTGTTTATTCGTTTCACCCTCTGAGAGAGAGCATGTTAGTGTGTGTGTGTGTGTGTGTGTGTGTGTGTGTGTGTGTGTATGAGAGATAGAGAAAGCGAGAGAAAGCAGGCGCTGCATTGCCTCTGGCCTTCCCTTAGGGTCATATGTTATGCTGTTTGACCACATCATGACTTTCTCTCCCCAGTGTGTGTGTGTGTGTGTGTGTGTGTGTGTGTGTGTGTGTGTGTGTGTGTGTGTGTGTGTGTGTGTGTGTAGGTGGGAGCCCTGGTCGAAAGTCCTGTTAAGATGTAGTCGTCTATGCTGTATTCTCCAGCGCCTGCGTAAATAATTTAGCAACAACACACACTGATTCCATCCGATCAATTCTTGTGGTAATAAAGCGCGAGGAAAAATAAAACGAAGACGAAACTCCTCGGAAAACATCAGCGGGGGGAAAAAAAGAAGAAGACGAAGAGCTGTAAAATGCACTCCCCTTATTGCTAATGATTGCAGTGTAGTGCACGTGATAATTACCAGCATATTTCCTTTATTTATTATATTTATGCATTTTATATATATTTTATAGAATGTATTTTTTTTTAGCATTTCGAATAACGCACACTGACACTGAGCAGTTTTACAGAATTATACAGGAAACTTTTTTGTTTTCATTTTATTTTCATCAACTTGATCGCACTCACCATCAGGAGGTCGACATGCCTGAGCGATACACATGCAAACAAATTGTAAAAAATGTACTTTCAATACTTTTATTTATGAATGACTGCAATGCTGGACTGCCATTAAATCCACTGTGCTTTCCGAAATTAAATAATAATAATAATAATAATAATAATAATAATAATAATAATAATAATAATAATAATAATAATAATAATTATTATTATTATTATTATTATTATTATTATTATTATTATTATTATTATTATTATTATTAATATATATTTTTTTATTACAATTTAATTCTTACTATCAGGTTGTAAATGTTGTAAATACACTTTTTTTTTGTAGAGCAAACTCCATTTATTATGTATGATCCAGATGCCCTTTTCCATGCATTTACCTTTATCTTATTCATAGACATGAGCTACTCTGGGGTTAAGGGCCTTGCTCAGGGGCCCAGGAATGGCACTTTGTTATGCATTGGATTTAAACTCATGACCTTTGAATCCAACGTCTATCTATCCATCTATCCATCTATCCATCCATCTATCTATCTATCTATCTATCTATCTATCTATCTATCTATCTATCTATCTATCTATCTATCTATCTATCTATCTATCTATCTATCTATCTATCTATCTATCTATCTATCTATCGTTTAGGCTCACCTTTATATATTTATTTTATTATTTATTATCACGGCATATATACGCTCAGTTGTTAGCATCACCACATACTCGAGGATTATTGACTGTCAACACTTTTCTTTCTTTATTTATTTATTTATTTGACTAAACATGTAAAAGTGCTATTTAAATGATAATATATTACAGGATCTAAAATGATCGGGTCTGTGAAAAGCACAGCTATTAATAGTAAGAGGGAAAAAATATATACATCTATTTGCGTTATATGCAATTATAACCGAGGTAATAAAAATGAAAAAAACAAAGTTCTATAAATATTTAATAGCATAGTCATGGCGGAGTCACTTCCCGAAAATATTTATACAAAAACTCATCAAGTCGAAATGTGCTGTACATAAGCAGAAAGTCAGACAGAGGCTTATCTTGATTGGCAATTTACATTTATGGCATTTGGGAGACACCTTTTTCCAGGAGATAGGGGCCTTATTCAAGGGCCCAGCAGTCGCAGCAATGGTGGTGCCTTAACCACTAAGCTACCACCTTCCCTTAATTAGATCGGTAATCAGACTGGTGATTGGTTTGTCTTATAAATTAGATTAATAGCATGCTAATTAACTCTAATTAACTAATTAACTAACTAATTAACGAATAAATACCCTACATAACATAGCTATCTACTCTGTTTTTTTAAACCATTTTAGACAGTATTAGTGTAAAAAACTGCGGTATTATTCAATAAACTCTAACCAATGACACTCTAGATTTGCCAGCACTAACTTTTCCAACTCCAATAACACAGAAGTGCACACCTTACAGAAATATAAATGATAGATATATAAATAAATATTGCAGGATCGTTCTATACGTCCCAACCTCTTGCTCAGGTAAAGGAGCCTTGGCTGTGAGACGTATTGACATGTGTGCCGGCTGCAGACAGACATCAGCGCTGATTGGGGCGGACAGGTTCGCTCTCGCCCAGGGATTAATCATTAAAATTACATGAGCTCATGCAGGACCAGCGCTGGTCAC
Organism: Silurus aristotelis; assembly: GCF_946808225.1. Taxonomy (NCBI): domain Eukaryota; kingdom Metazoa; phylum Chordata; class Actinopteri; order Siluriformes; family Siluridae; genus Silurus; species Silurus aristotelis. The sequence continues at coordinate 33,226,266 of NC_139577.1, read as the reverse complement.
TTCGAGCCGGTCCGGGAGAGGATTTCCGCTCCCCCCGCTTTCCCTCGGCCTTTGTTGATTTCCTATTAGTGACATGGCGTCTGTGAACTTTGCCAGCTTTGCCAGCTCCACTCTTCCAGCCTGTCACACCTGAGCCGTACTCCTCTCGCTCTTCTTGCTCTCCTTCCTTTTCTCTCTCTCGTTTTCTCTCTCTCGCTCCCTAAAGTCAATCTGCACTCACTTTCCCCCTCCACTCTGAGCAGACGAGCGCTGTCACCATCGGCCCTCTCGCTCTCCCTTTCAGCCTCTCATATACTTTTAGACCTAATCTGAGTGAGAGAGAGAGGGAGAGAGGGAAAGAGGGAGAGAGAGAGAGAGAAATGAAGTGCAAGGGAGGTTTTATACACTCACCATTGGGTATGTCAAGCCTTAAGGAGTCGAAAGACCTCCAGAGCCTGTCACAGTCACACTCTCTAACTGTGTGTGTGTGTGTGTGTGTATGTGTGTGTGTATGTGTGTGTGTGTGTGTGTGTGTGTGTGTGTGTGTGTGTGAGAGAGAAAGAGAGAGATCCATGAGAACATCCAAGAGAAACAATGTGTATTTGAATGGTGTGTGTGTGTGTATGTGTGTGTGTCACCAGAGCTGCATGTCATTTCTCCACCATCTTCACTCCATTTTCTAGCCGCAAACTGGGCCTGTCACTCTCACGGCCCAGTTCATTAGCCTTGGCTCTGATGCCAACCACTGACAGCCACTCTCTCTCTCTCTCTCTCTTCCTCTCTCTCTCTCTCTCTCTCTCTCTCTCTCTCTCTCTCTCTCTCTCTCTCTCTCTCTCTCTCACACTCTCTCTCTCTCTCTCTCCCTTTCTCTCACTCCCTTTCTCTCTCTTTCTCTCGTTTTTACCACAGTCGGCCCACAGTCTGGAGAACAAGTGCCACGTGAACGCAGGACCAACATTTCCCCAGACTTTGATCAAAGCTTCACATTTTCAGAAAACTAAAAGCTGCTGCTGTTATCATAAACACTTTATTCTTCTCATCCTGGTTTTCTTCTTCACAAAGTGCTCATGCTGTAAACACACTCTTCTTCACCTTCAGACTCAACTTATTTTTAATCACACTTTATGTTTTCTTTCAATCTTCCTCATGTTATTTTAAAGACTTCCTTGACAGTGTTTGCTCTGGAATTAAATCTACCTCAGTAATTTGTCTAAGGAGTTCAATTGACCAGAAAATGGACCATAAAGATGTTCACCTTGACCATGAATGCAGTTTTGCTCTAATGCAAATTACCAATCAAATTCTCACATTTAGCTCCCAAACTTTGGAATAGTCTTCCTGACAGTGTTCGCGGCTCAGACACACTCTCCCAGTTTAAGTGCAGATTAAAGACGTGTCTTTTTAGCGAGTTCTACACATAACACACATCACATCATAACCTTGTGCTCCAGAACATCTGATCACATGCACATTATCAACTTGTGCTGTTAATATCACAAACAGCAGCTACGCTAATTCCTCTCCACTGCTTCTCTTTCTCTTTTCCCATCCCGAGGCATCCCACGTCCCACCTCATGAAGATTGTGGACCTTTAAAGAAGTAGACGCTGCAAACATCCATCTAGGAGATGTACCAGTGCCAATTAGATCCAACCTCATGTGGAGTTTGGACACTGGACCTCTTTGAGTGTGTAAAGGCTCTGGCATGGAGAAGCTGGTGTTGGATCTGTGATGATCACAAATGTTGAGCTATTTTATGAGTTGCTCAGTAGCTCTTAGTTCCATAATCTCAAATGACTGTAAAAGACTGTAGAAAGAACATTACTTATAATCACACACTCCAGTGCTCATGTTCTCACTCTCCAGTGTTCTGTATTGTTTAAAGACTATAATCACACTCTTGATGTCACCCAAATGAGTTTGGTTCCCCTTTTGAGTCTGGTTACTCTCAAGGTTTCTTCTTAAAAACATCTAAGCGAGTTTTCTTGCCACAGTCGCTGCTCATCAGATAAACACTAACCAAGTTAATATGATACGATAAACACAAGTCCTGTAAAGCTGCTTTGAGACAATGTCCATTGTGAAAAGCACAATAGAAATAAACTTCAACTTTAACTTGAACCACAAAATCTAATCAATAAATCATGAATATGTATATATAAATCATAAATACTTCCTTCAGCTCCAGACCACTGCTTTCATGGGATCTAGTGGATTATTTTCCATTTGCTTGGTTCTTTCCAAACCAAGTACCAAAGACTTTATGCTATTTCTCATTTAAGATGATGAGAAAGTGGATTGAAGACAGGCTTGATGAATAGTTGAGAAGATATGATCAGACTTCCTCACCCTCACAGTCACACATGGAGGTGGAAGCTTAAAGGTTTGTTGTTTTGCAGCAGGAAAGATCCCAGAAAGTGAAAGGAATCGTGAACAAACATGGTTCCCATTTCATACTTCAACACGATTTAATTGCATCTGGACTGCGGCTCATTGGAACCGATTTCACCGTACAACAAGACGATGAGACAAAGCGTACTGTATGTATGAGTTCTGTGTTATTTAAAGAACATCTGGAGTGATATCTATCATGGACCTAAATGCACCTAAATTTTTAGAATTGCCCTGGGATGAACTGGATCACAAAGAAAGGAATCTTCAACTACAACATCATTGGCAAGTTTTACCAGAGGCACAGCTAAAATGTTGCTTATTTCACTTAGGTATTTTTTTTTATATATATAATATAAAAAAAAAACATGCATTTGTATCTGAAATTGGAAAAAAAGGTTTTCCAAATTTTGACCCTGTAGGTCATGGTTATAAAGGAGAACTTCACCAGCCTGTTGATTCTATTGGCATCAGAGGGAACGGTTCTATACTAAGTCCCCATCAATAAAGTACTTAGATCACATACCAGTTTGAGCAATTATCATGTCTGTAAGCCAACTCCATTAAGGTCTGGTGGAACAACCAGCTTGCCATCATCCCCTGAAAGTTTGAGAGTTTAAGTTCAATCGCTTTTACTAGATGATAAATTGCCGGATGTGCCAAATCATATATATATATATATATATATATGATTGATTGATATGATGATTTATATAGACTTGGTTTGGAAAGAACCAAGCAAACGGAAAATAATCCACTAGATCCCTAGAAAGCAGTGGTCTGGAGCTAAAGGAAGTATTGTAACAAGCAAAACTTAAACATCATGATTTATTGACTAGATTTTCTGGTAATAAGGGGATTGAAAACATTTCTTTCTTGTCATGTGTAACCTGGCTAAAGACCCTCAAGAGGTGTTTGCTTCACATGGCTAGTATTTACAATCCAAGTCTCTATTGATTGCTGTCAGGTCTCGAGACTTTAGAGCAGCACGAGAATTCACACCAACGTGGGTGCTTTGAATAATTCAGCTCATTGTAAAACATCTGTTATGCCCAATAACACCTCAGTATAGTCGATACAAACAATTTTGTATAGTCTGTCACTGTGGCTGAAAGCTGGAGCTCGGCGCTCGGGCGTGATGTGGATGTAAAATCTAAATCAGTTGAAAAGAATGAGAAATAGAATGCAGAATCGGAGAGATAGGATAGTGGGATGAGCACATGAAGACTGGAAGGACGTTAGGTGAGAGCTGGGTGGAGATGGAGGTGACAGAGGTGATGGAACAACGAATTCCAACATAGTCTTGTAATTAGAGATTCATAAGAATAAATTAAAGTAGCTATAATTATTTCATTTATTTTATGTGATAGAATTTTTTATTATATATACACACACACACACACACACACACACACACACACACACACACACACACACACATATACATATATTATAATTATAAATATAAATAATGATAAATATTTTAACTATATATATATATATATATATATATATATATATATATATATATATATATATATATATATATATATATATTTTATATGCACTACACATTTGCCCTTAAAAATTGAGGATATTACCTTCAGCCTCTGCCAATTTAATTATGTATTTATTTATTTGTTTGTTTTTTTTGTTGGTTGATTGTTTTTTTTTTTTTTCTATGTATATTTTAAACACAAAACAAAGAAACAAACAAGTTTTTGGACACCTGACCATTATATTGGTATGTGCTTTTTGAACATCCCATTCCACATCTAGTGACTTTGTGCACATGGGCATTTGTGTCTCCTAGTTCAAGTGAAGAGAAAATTTTATGCTACAGTATTCGATCCGTCCTATACAATTGTGTGGCTTCAGTTTGGGGAAGAACCACATACGGCTGGAAAAGTTATGTGTCCAAATACTTTTGTCCGAATAGTGTATAAACATACACGACTGTGCTGTGGCTGATAGGATCCGTAGTCCAGGGCCATAATTGTAACAATTGATCAAATAAAAATTTTCTTAATTGAATTTGGATTGCAGCTATAAGAATGCTCATGTGATGTAGCTGAGGTCGAGAAACTGTCCAATCCAGAATTTACTAATCCTGCTGCCGCTAATGGCGTTTCGACAATACATGTGGTTTTGACCGATATTGCAGTATGTCAGGTTTACATCCATACACAACTCCAGATACAGATACATTGTGTTACACCCCTGCATGCTCGTAAACACCTTTGCTGATATTGTCAAATCGAGCGGAAGGAGATACAGCAATGACTTGACGGTGCTACGCGGTGTAGCTAACGCTGTAAACTTTGCATAAACAAAAACAAAACAAAACAAACAAAAACCTCCAAAGGCGGTTTGATTGGTGGCGGAGTAAATATTGGTCGTCGGAAATTGTCATCCTTCGTCAAAGGAATCTCACTGATTAATTTGAACAGGTTGTACGTGGACAAAACCAGTTTGTCGGGAGGAAAAACAGCAGTTTTAAGTATTAGCAATAAATATTAATAGGGCCCTGATTTACCTTATCCTGTGCGAGAGTTAGTGGTCAGAGACACAATTTCCATCGCATTTTAATTATTCATGATGACCGTAGCATCTCCTCCAATCACGCGGATATACACTGTTTCTTATTTTTCCAGTCGACGCAACCCAAAAAAAAAAAAAAAAAAAAAAGAAGAGAAAAACGTATTCAGAGGAGGCTTTGGCGTTGAAGGCTTTGCCGTATGCTTAATTATAACCTGCTGCTGTGGAATATGGAAAGGTGCTGAATACATTTTAGGGTTCAGTGAAAAGAGGGAACAACATTTGCATCGCTTTATGCAGGTGCTTTCTTTGACCTGTCAAAGTCCAGTCATGTTATTGACTTGTAGACTTACCACACTCCTGCTGCTATCCTTGAGCCTCAAACAAAATGCCCTTTTCCAATTTTACACATTTTTCTCACTAATAAATACGCTTTTGAAATTTTTTTTCTTTCCGAAAGCATGCAAATTGGAACTGTTTGTTTTTTTGTTGTTGTTGTTTTTTGGCAGACAGAGAAAATATTTGCTGGAAAAAGAAAAGAAAAAAAATGCCAAACTGTATATGTATATATATATTTATTTATTCACCATAAAATAAATGGAACATTAGCATGACATTATCATACGCTCGCCGTTCATTAAACCGAACGGAAGCAATTAAATCAAATCAGTTTTGTACTTTTTTGGACATTACGCTGCAAATTCCAGCCCTACAGGATGAGAGCAGGAATGATCCCGAACTCATTTGAGACCTTCGGAGCGAGCGTAGCCTCTGGGTACGCTAGGAATCATCGTTTACAGTCTAATTTATAACAGAAAATGATCCCATTTTCCAAAATGGAAAAAAAAAAAAAGTGAAATGGTTTCAGCAGATCTATTATCTCTAATGATCCCAGAGACAAATGGAACGGCCGTACTATTGAATTCTACATCTCGATGATTGCTTTAACACAATTTAATGTTAAAAAAGGCACTAAGGAAAACAAAACAATCATTAGAAATGAATGAACGGCTGCCTCGGTTCATAATTGTGCACGCGGGGCGATATTAAACGTGGTTGCCAGAGAAATAAACGTCTAAATGAGCGAAGGACAATTTACTCCTAAACTCTCATCATCCTGGATGTATATAAGAACGACAACAACATGTTGGAAGTGACAGAAACCTCAGCAGATCATGAGGTGAGGAGAAGCGACACCTCGGAGATTACACGCCGACGATAATCTCGGATTATAGATCACGCCGCGGAAAAAAGGTGAAAGTGTGTTGTAATCTTGACCTCGTTTTTCTTCTTTTCCTCCGTTGCCGGTGCCACTTTTTATTAAATTGTGCAAGTGATGAAGTGAATCGAGGCCTCATTTGCCTTCATTACCACACCGATTCTGAATGATGGCCTTTCCCTGCCCTCGTTAATCGTATGGTGGTAATTATAGCGTCCTCTAGTGAGCTGCTGCAATCTGCCTCTTCTTTTTTTTTTTTGCCAACCTTGTTTTAACTCGCCCTCATTCACTTTTGAATTTAACGCAAATGTGCGTGATTGTCATCATATAAGTGGCTACTTGAAACCTGAGAGGATTAATCTGTGTGTGTGTGTGTGTGTGTGTGTGTGTGTGTGTGTGTGTGTGTGTGTGTGTGTGTGTGTGTGTTAGAAATTCGTTTTTTTAATCCTTTTAAAAAGTGAAGAAGGGGTCGCTCAGTGGTTAAGATGTTGAACTTCGGATCAGAAGGTTGTTAGCTCAAATCCCACCATCACTGCTGGGCGCTTAAACAAGGCCCTTAACCCTCAACTGCTCAATTGTATGAATGAGATCATTGTAAGTCGCTCTGGATAATGATAATGGTATCTGCCAAATGCAATAAATGAAATGTAAATGTGTCCAGTATAAATGTTCCAAATAAAATCTATACCAGTGAGAAAAAGGTCGCTAATTACCTAACATGCTAAATAGCATGTGTTTACATTTTTTATTACATTCAATACATAATTGTTCAATTAAACAATCTTTTTGCAAGGTGCTATAGTTACCTCCAGGTCAAACAAATGAGAGAAAGCGTTCACTGTCTCTAGGCATCCAGGCAGATGCAAGTATTCTTATATTTAACAAAACGTAAAACACGAGCAATAGAAATCAACCCGAGCATGAGCAAGGACATGGAAAAACAAATATAAGACAATGAAGTGCTAATCAAGGTGACAAGGAATAGAGAGTACCGGAAAATCATTCTTGAGTAAAAGTATAAATGCCTTACTGCAAAACTTACTCCAGAAACTCCAAGTTAAAGTCAGCAATCCCAAAATGATTCGAGTAAAAGTCTTCGAGTATCTGATTTGAACAGTTCTTAAGTATTTGACTTGTATTGAATATGAGCTTATAAATGCACAGGTCCTTCGACACCAAGAAACGTGTTAGTGAAAAACCCAAAACAGTTGATTTTTGAGGTTTTATTTCCTCAAATTCTAATCCAATTTTCCACCTGATCACTGCATAAACCATCAACACAACATCCTTTTCAACACTCCAGAATTAAACAACAATCAAACAAGTCATTTAAATAAAATGACACAGGATTAATGCAATCTTTTAAAAAGGAGGGATCTTCATTTAATATCATAAAAGAACTGTTAGTACTCAATAGACAAATTAAGTCTATAATTGTAGATAAAATAAAAAAACGATCATTAATAGCTGACTGTGATTTGAGGGTGAGAGGGTGATATTTTTATCAATATGGTATCGATATGGATTCTTTTGCCTTTTATGTACAACCTCAAAAATGTCTCTTAAAATAAAAAATTATTAATAAAATAAATAAATAAATAAATAAATAAATAAATAAATAAATAAATAAATAAATAAATATTGTGTGTTTCTCAAATGTATACATATCAACAGTTAATGCTGATAACAGTTAACGTTCATATTTTTGTCTTCTTGACTGAACCATACAAATTTGTGTATATTGTATTACAGTAGCAGTTAAGATTTGGTGTTTTAAATTCAATTCTCTTATACTGACCACTGGATTTCTACATGCACTTCATAGTTAAGAGTCTCTGAGGATTTGAGAATTAGAATTGTTGCTTTTCACAAAGTACAGTAATCAGGATCATACAGAGGTTTTCCAAGATGGGTTCCACTCGGAACAGCCCTCACAAGGGTCCATCAAAGAGCTTCCGTCCTTGTGCTGTGCATCAGGTGCAGAAGCTGCTTCAAAAAACAGATGCATGAGTGCTGCAGCACTGCTTTAGAGGTTGCAGAAGCTGAAGGTCCACTTGACAGTGCTCAGACCGTATGCCACACACTGCAACAAGTCGGTCTGCAGGCCGTCGTCACAGCAGGAGCCTCTTCTGAAGCTGCTTACAAGAAACCCGTAAACAGTTTGCTGAAGACGACCTGTCCAAGAGCACAAATTACTGGAATATGTCCTGTGGTCTGATAAGACTACGATAAACTTGTATGGCTCAGATGGTGTCCAGCATGTGTAGCGACATGTAGGAGAATGCTGAGGATAGAGAACCCAGGAAGGAGGGAAAAAAGGAAGACCAGGGAGGATGTATTATTGATGTGATGAGGGAAGACATGCAGGTAGTTGATTTGAAGGAGACAGATGTATAGGACGAATGTATGGAGACGGATAAACCTCTGTGGCGCCCCCTAATAGGAGCAGCCAAAAGAAGAAGAAAATAGATAGAATGGATAGAAGGACCACTTGAAATCGAAATAGCAATGGATTAACATTTACATTTAGAGTTACATATCTTTGTCCAAAGGGACTTACAATTATCTCATTTATACACCTGAGCTGTTGAGGGTTACGGGACTCACCCAGGGGCCCAGCAGTGGAAGCTTGGCAGTGCTAGGATTTCAACACACAAGTAAATTCAACATTTTAAACACTAGCCTACCTGGGCTACTGGGCTACCACTGCTTCCTGCTGGATCTTCTCTTTCTAAGATCAGACCAGATGATCCACTGCAACTTCACATTTCAGTAGTGTTGTAGCATTAGTGAAGTGGATCATTGGATGCATTGAGAGCAGATGAGCAGACGAGCAGGTCACCAGTACTATACCACTGAAATCTTTTATTTAGCAGAAAACTAAAGTTTCTTGAAAATGGATTTAAAAATGAGGTGAGTTTAATGATGATCAACACACAAATAAACCACGTCACATTAATGGAGCATTCCAGTGGCCTATTAGTGGAGTAGAACCTGAAAGCCTAGTAACAGGCTTGCAACTTTTACAGTTAAACAAAAACATAAAAAAAAAATCTGTTATTTGTATTTAAAGTTAATCGAATGTTATGCTAATTCTTAAACTGGAAAGTTCCTAGTATTCAGGTTATGAAGCTGCCTAATATCCGTTACTGTTAAAAGTAACTTTTTAGTTACTTATTTAAAGAACGTTCTTAAGTGTTCGCATTAATGCCCTTTTATGCGTTATGGTCTATACAAACACAAAACTGACTTAAACACAAAGTAATTTTTAAACACTATTTTATTTAAGTCAGACCAGCAGAAACGTCTCTAGGTTACGTATGTAACACTAGTTCCCTAAAGGGAACGAGACGCTGCGTCGAAACGCTTTAGGGACGCGCCTGAGTGTTCACGCTCTGAAATAATGTGTGTAATCATTCCGGTGAGGTAACGTCACGACCAGGAGTATAAAGTGCATATGAGAGTGGACAGCTGCAGCTTCTGCAAGGGAGAAGGAAGCGCTGCAGGGACGAAAGTGTGGCAAAGAGATGCAGTGTCTCGTTCCCTCAGGGAACTAGGGTACATACATAACCTAGAGACGTTCCCTTTCAGGAACTCGAGCTGCGTTGAAACACTTTGGGAACGAGTGTCCAATCATGCCAGACTGACCAGTCCCTGCCTAGTGTGTGTCTGTCACCACAGCTAGAGAAGGACTGAGGGGCCAGAGGTGGCACTGTGGTCTAGGTTATAGAACCGCACAAAAGGTCAGTGGGTTGGACAAACCCGCAGCGTTACATAGGTCTTGGGGGAGCTCCAGAGGACCGAGACTCTGAGGCAGCCACACTCCAGGTGGAGAGAGCTCTGACCCCGAATGGAGCAGGGAGACCAGAGGACTCGTAAGAAATGACCGCATCAACAATGCACCTGCTCAGAGCCTGCTTATCAGCAAGGAGGCCTCTCTTGGGAGGGTTGTAGCAGACGAGCAGCTGATGGGTCCTGCTCCCGTGGACGTAGGTGTCCAGTTTCTCCTGGTCTGGGGCCTGGAACAGAGGAGGAAAGAATGCCTGTAATCTTATGGGTCGTGGGATGACCGAGGGCACCTTGGGGATGTAACCCCCTGTGCAGGGGTACAGGAGGCACCAGCCATACCTGGGGTAAACTCCAGGTAGGAGGGGGGCCACAGACAGAGCCTGCAGGTCCCCTACTCTTTTGATAGAGCAGATGGCCAACAAGAACGAGGTCTTGATTGAAAGGTGCCTCCAAGATGCCTCAGCTAAAGGTTTGAAGGGGGGTTCAGAAAGAGCCCCCAAAACGACGGATAGGTCCCACCGAGGCACTCTAGGTTGCACCGGGGGCCTCAGCCTCCGGGTGCCGTGGAGAAAACGTGTTAACATCGGGTCTTGCCCAGAGATGGCCCCGGCCACGGGGGCATGATAGGCCAAAATGGCAGACGCGTAGACTTACTCGTGGAGGGAGCTCTGGAGTGAAGAATGGTCTCTACCACCTCGGTGGAGAGACCAGAATCTCGGAGCTGTGCCCCCTCAGGGGCCACTGCCTTCACAGCTCTGGGCAGGGGTGAAATATGGCACCCCCTAGCTGGGAAAGAAGATCCCTCCTCTGAGGAATCTTCTTTATGATCGCTCCCCACCCCGTGAGGGACGCATCCGTCGTTAGCATTAAGCGACGACCGGGGACTCCCAGCACAGGGCCTGGAGATAGGAACCGGGGATCTCTCCAAACATCTAAGGCACATAGGCATCACTGCGTGACCTTTATAGTGCGGAGGGGGTTGCCCCTCCATGAGAACCTGTGGGTCCTGAGCCACCACTGAAGGGGTCTCATGTACAGCAGGCCAAGTAGAATCACACTGGACGCAGCTGCCATAAGCCCTAGCAATGTCTGGAACTGCTCGACAGTGAGAGGTTGCCCTTCTCTGACCTTCCTGGCGGCCGTAAGGATGGCTACAATGCGGGCAGGGGAAAGCTGCGCACACAAAGTAGTAGAATCCCATATTACACAGAGATAGGTGGTTCTCTGTAATAAAGAAAGACACCTCGATGGCCCCCCTCCTCAGGAGAGTGTCTACTTCCTGTTCCATGACCAGAGCCTGCTGGCTTCCCACCAGGGTGAGAAGAACCCCGTGAAAATGGAGCAGAGGAGACCTGAACTGAATCGAGTAGCCTCGCACTACAGTACACATGACCCACCAGGACACATCTGGAAAAGCTTGCCAAGCTGCCAGAAAGCGCTTTAGGGGTACCAGTCTCTTGAGACTGACCTCTGGTCCAGAGTCAAGGGAGCATCCTGAGACAGCTCTAGGGGAGGCGAGATCTCCGGGACCACAACGATGCCGGGTGGAGACCAAGGAGAGAGCTCACTGGAGCTGGCCGTGCCATGAAGCACCGAGGGTGGCAGGGTTAACGGACCAGGTCCCTAAGGGGGCTGGGACAGTGCGGGCACTGGATAAAATGGTGTGGCATGCCCCTTCACGGCCAGATCCCCAGAAAGGTCTGTGTCAGGATCTCTTCATCAAAGTCATCCTGTTGAAGATGACAGTCCTCAGATCTGTCACCTCACGTGGCCTCGACACGAGCGCCACGCAGGATCCCTCACAGGTGGAGAGCGAGTCGCGACACTTTTTCTGCACCGCCCGAAGAGAGACGAGGGCTGCAGTCGGGGCTGTGCCCGCCAACAGGGTCTTGAGAGAGGAAGCGATCCCGGGAGAGAGATAGCTCGCAAGCGTCTCTCCAACCCGCAGCATTGCTCCATACCTTTCTACTTCCCAACCTGTAATGTGAACACAATGTTTAAAGGGGCCGAAGGGGCCATGCCCATAACCATGACACTTAGAGTACACGCCTGGAAAGGACTGGAAAATCCCGACATGAAGGTTGCGACCTGGTATCAGAAAAAGTGCTCGTCCAGCTGGACGGAGGGACTTTTCTGCTCATGAGGCGGCCAAGTTGTGTAGCTTGCCCAGGGCTTACATATATAAATATACACAAAAAAAAATAAATAAATAATAAAAATAAATATATATATATATATATATATATATATATATATATATATATATATATATATATATATATATATATATATATATATATATATATATATATATTTATACGGCTGATGGCCAGCGTCCAATTTTCGACTGATTATTTCAGAGCGTAAACACTCAGGCGCGTTCCCAAAGCATTTCGACGCAGCTCGAGTTCCTGAAAGGGAACTAAATATATCACAAGGATTTCTGAAATAATTAACAAAACAAGCTGAATAATATATTTAGAATAAAAATAGTTCTTAAAAATTTTCCTTTCACAGCTGAAGTATGAAAACTATCAACAATGTAGAACAGAACACCGGGTTAGCTTCTAGGTTCTAGTTTCTCAGGCATGGAGTTTCTGGAGGAGCTTCGACAGATTGGAGTTGCTGTTTATCGCAGTAGATACGACCTTCGAACCAGAAAGTCACAGCTTACATTTGACTAAAAAGTTTTTGTCTTTATACTCAATTAAAGTGAAATAATGAGCATATTTCCACTTTGAGAAACTCGTCTCACTCTCGCCTCGACTCGCCATTATTGCCGCACAGACCTGAATAAATAGAGACACGCCCACATTGTGTCTTCTTCATGTTTACAGTTGTTCATCCACCAATCCTACATTGTGTCTCTGCTGTAAACAGGTTAGACTGTAGGCTACACTTCAGCCCAAATTCAATTCAATTCAATTCAATTCAATTCAATTCAATTCAATTCAATTCAATTCAATTCAATTCATTTTTATTTGTATAGCCCTTTTAACAATGAACATTGTCTCAAAGCAGCTTTACACAGATAATGCGGTGATTAAAAATGAATATGTTCTTTATGAGTAAGTTTGTCCCTGATGAGCAAGCCGGTGGCGACTGGCGACTGTGGCAAGGAAAAACTCCCCGAGATGGCATAAGGAAGAAACCTTGA
>NC_139577.1:33140694-33208194 GCF_946808225.1 Silurus aristotelis | reverse complement strand
TTTATTTATATAGTGTATAACAGTTATTGATTGTTCATCCTGCTTTAATTCTACACCTCCAGCAAGAGGATCTTCAGAGAGATGGAGTATAAACTAAAATGAATTGGAGTACAGGTCAGATTTGTACTCTTTAATCTCAGCTCTTTGTCTCTTATGTCCTTCTTTTTTATATTGAAATCCATTGAAATTCATAAGATGAGTTTCCCGGCTGTGGTCAGACAAGGTCGAACACCTGGCTCTCTCTTATCCAGATGTGTAATTATTAATTGTTCATGTACGGCTCAAGAACAGCATATGAAGCTGAGAGAAGTGTGTGTGTGTGTGTGTCTGTGTGTGTGTGGGTGAGGTTTTGAACCTTGAGTGTTATTAATGAGACGCCAAATAGCCGTGTGATAAGCTTTTTTTTTTTTTTTTTTTTTTTTTTTTCACGAACGATTAGGCTATTTTTCAGTTCTCCTCAAGGGACCTGACTGAACTTTAGAAGACGTAGAGACGCGGGGTCTCATGGGACACACACACACACACACACACACACTCACACACTCACACACACACACACTCACGTAGACATGCAGACAAATACAGAAGTGGAAAAGGAAAATAAAATGCCATGCAGCATCATGTGTTTATTTATGACCGCTGTCCTGTTTAACTCATTTAACCGTGGCCTACTTGGAGGTAATAGATGACGCGAGGACGTTGGATAGCACTCGCATTAATAATAATATATTTATTTCGTCCTCGCTATGACTTTCTAAATGTATCGTAACTAGATACACTGTACGATTTGTTTCTGGTTTTTTGTTTTAACAGCACCAGACAGATGGTTAAAGATTGAGAAGCACAAAAAAACGGATAATAAATAAATGATTGTGGAAAAATACGAAAGCAGAGCTGTTGAGGTCTGCTGGTATTGTTTGGTTAGTGTTATCGAGTTTTTGTGTCTCACTTCCTTGAGCACGTACGTCTACGCGTTATAAATAACTAATACTTCCATTCATACATTCATATGGAGCATAAGATTGTTATGTGCTTCTTTTTCAAACATCTCATTCCACATGTAGCCTTTATGTGCTGTTATAATCACCTCCACTCTTCTGGGAAGATGCTGCACTAGAATTCTGAGTGTGTTCATGGAGATTGGGGTTGAGATTCCTTCAGTCAGGTCGTGATGTAGGTGAGAAGGTGAGGAGGCCTGGGGTGCAATCAGGGTGAAAACTTCTTTATACTTTCTTTCGTTTCTTTCTTTCTTTCGTTTCTTTCTTTCTTTCTTTCTTTCTTTCTTTCTTTCTTTCTTTCTTTCTTTCTTTCTTTCTTTCTTTCTTTCTTTCTTTCTTTCTTTCTTTCTTTCTTTCTTTCTTTCTTTCTTTCACTCCATTCCTTCTACTATTTTAATCTCTGTCTCATACTTCTTTATACCTTCACACTTCTTTCTTTCTTTCTTTCTTTCTTTCTTTCTTTCTTTCTTTCTTTCTTTCTTTCTTTCTTTCTTTCTTTCTTTCTTTCTTTCTTTCTTTCTTTCTTTCACTCCATTCCTTCTACTATTTTAATCTCTGTCTCATACTTCTTTATACCTTCACACTTCTTTCTTTCTTTCTTTCTTTCTTTCTTTCTTTCCTACTTTCTTTCTTTCTTTCTTTCTTTCTTTCTTTCTTTCTTTCTTTCTTTCTTTCTTTCTTTCTTTCTTTCTTTCTTTCTTTCTTTCTTTTTTCACTCCATTCCTTCTACTATTTTAATCTCTGTCTCATACTTCTTTATACCTTCACACTTCTTTCTTTCTTTCTTTCTTTCTTTCTTTCTTTCTTTCTTTCTTTCTTTCTTTCTTTCTTTCTTTCTTTCTTTCTTTCTTTCTTTCACTCCATTCCTTCTACCATTTTAATCTCCCTCTCTTTCACACTTCTTTCTTTCTTTCTTTCTTTCTTTCTTTCTTTCTTTCTTTCTTTCTTTCTTTCTTTCTTTCTTTCTTTCTTTCTTTCTTTCTTTCTGTTGAAAGCCTGAAACTAGACTCCAGAACTGTGAAATATTCACCCTAAAACTCAAATCCCCCAAATCCCCCTGAGCAAACTTTTACTATAGAAACCAGAAAAGACCAAAACAAGCACATATCGAGAAAACCGTGATATCTGACCAATCACAGTCCAGGATTCAGCGGCACTGTGAGATATATAACATGTTCTTTAGATCTTTCACTTTTTCACTTGGTGTTTTACTTCCTGTCCCTTCGTCCTGCTCAGAAATCCACTCTGTGTATCGGTGTAGTGTTTAGTGTGAGACCTTCACTCGTTCACTCCGCCAGCTGCTGGGAAACAAATCTCCATTTCCACTTCAGCATCCGTATTAGTATTATTTCAGCCTGCTGCCATTATCAGGAGCAGACGGAGTGTGTCCATGTCCATGTCCGTGTCCGTGTCCTCGGCTGTCGAGTCTCAGGAAGCTGCAGGCAGCCACGCTCATGTGTGAGACGTCTGAAGACCATAAAGGTCGTCTGTGTTTGGGGCTGCTGTTTTGGCTGCAGTGTGTCAACTCTGCTCTTCACACACCGCTGCAATTAGCTCCAATTAGCCTAACTTCCCTCCATCTATCCATCTTCATCCCTCCATCCTTCCTTCTTTATCCCTCCATCTTCCCTTCTTCATCCCGCTCGCTGTGACCTTTCTGTATCCGGACACCACAACTCCTGCTTCTGCTCTGCCTCTGAACATTGTTCTTTTTTATTCTTTCTTTCTTTCTTTCTTTCTTTCTTTCTTTCTTTCTTTCTTTCTTTCTTTCTTTCTTTCTTTCTTTCTTTCTTTCTTTCTTTCTTCATATTTTATACTTTATTGCTTTCTTTATTATGCTGTCTATCTCTCCCTGTTCATCTCTCTCTCTCTCCCTTTCTGTCTTTATTTTGTACTCTCTCTCCTTCTACTCCTTCTTTCTTTCTCAACGTCTTTAATTTTTCCTCCTTCTTTCTTTTTCTGTCTATCTTTCCCTGTTCAACTCTTTCACTTTCTATTTTCTCATACTCATTTGTCTTTCTTTTTTTTGTTTTTTTTTTATTTCTTACTGTATCTATCAATCTGCATAGGTTCCTTTCTTTCTTTCTTTCTTTCTTTCTTTCTTTCTTTCTTTCTTTCTTTCTTTCTTTCTTTCTTTCTTTCTTCATATTTTATACTTTATTGCTTTCTTTATTATGCTGTCTATCTCTCCCTGTTCATCTCTCTCTCTCTCCCTTTCTGTCTTTATTTTGTACTCTCTCTCCTTCTACTCCTTCTTTCTTTCTCAACGTCTTTAATTTTTCCTCCTTCTTTCTTTTTCTGTCTATCTTTCCCTGTTCAACTCTTTCACTTTCTATTTTCTCATACTCATTTGTCTTTCTTTTTTTTGTTTTTTTTTTATTTCTTACTGTATCTATCAATCTGCATAGGTTCCTTTCTTTCTTTCTTTCTTTCTTTCTTTCTTTCTTTCTTTCTTTCTTTCTTTCTTTCTTTCTTTCTTTCTTTCTTTCTTTCTTTCTTTCTTTCCCTTTTTTTTTAATGCTGTCTGTGTTACCTCTCTCTCTCTCTCTCTCTCTCTCTCTCTCTCTCTCTCTCTCTTTCTCTCTCTCTCTTTCTCTCTCTCTCTTGCTCTATTGCTTCCTTCATATATGATTCATTTTTTCCTTCTCTCTCTTTTTTCTTTTTGTCTTCTTTTTGCTTTCTCAATATTTCACTCCTTCTTGATCTCTTTCACACTGTCTATCTCTTCCTGCTCATCGCGCTGTCTCACTCTTTTTTCCTTCCTCGATCTTCTTTACCATTTGATCTATTTTTGTCTTCTCTCTCATCCTGTCTCGGACTCATCTTCCTTCATATGTCTCTCACTCTTACTTTTTGTTTTTCTTTCACTCTTTCTTGCTTTCTCTCTCACACACACACACTCTTCCTGTTCATCTCTCTCTCTCTCTCTCTCTCTCTCTCTCTCTCTCTCTCTCTCTCTCTCTCTCTCTCACCCTCCCTCATTTTCTTTGTTTTCATTTTCTGTTGTCCATTTTTCCATCGTTCTTGCTTTCTCTCTGTCTGTCTGTCTGTCTGTCTCTCCGTGTTCTCAATTTATCTTTCTACATCTATCTCTCACTTTTCCTCTTTCTCTGTCTCTCACACACACACACACACACACACACACACACACACACACACACACACACACACACACACACTCTCGGCAGGGGCCAGTAAATAAGCGAGAAGTATGATGTGGGCTTTTCAGAATAAGCAGACACGAATTCGGCGGCTCGTGTGAGGCCACAGACTCGTTCCGACTGCAGCTGTGCGTTCATTTGAGACAGACTCAGAGCGCTGCTGCATCCAGGAGTCATTACGGAGGAGTGACAGAGATGCACTCTAAGCAGAACAGGAGGAAGAAATAATGTAAACACGACGAATTTGGAAAGAGGAAATATAAAATAATAATACAATAAAAAAAAGCAAACCCACTAAAGTCGAACAACAGGCCTGCGCATTAGGCAAAGTATAACAATCATTTATTTTTTCTTTCTTTCTTTCTTTCTTTTTATTTTAAAGTGCTGAGCAATTTCAAACGTTCGGCTGAACGAAAGAAAACGCTTAAAAAACATTTTTATATTTATTTAATTTATTACATTTTTATTACTTAAATTATTTTATTATTAGATTTATTTATTTATAAAAGAAGGGTGAAAATTAAGCCTGGGGTAATCGGTGACTCCGAGAGGGCTGGAGAAACAGAGTGGAAAAAGTGTGAAATTGGCACAATTTCCGATTCGTACAAAAAAACTTCTGCATAATATCAGAGAAAAAAACTATAATCCCTTCACAAAAGACAGGCTGCAGGTCAATCAAGCATGAATAAGTGTCATCATTAATGCACACACACACACACACACACACACACACACACACACACACACACACACACACACACACACACACACACACACACAGATGCTTCAATCGGTCCTCGACGCTCAGATGATGTTGTGATGCGTTCCCTCTTTCGGGTGTTTAAATAGGTCAGAGTTTACTGTCTTTTCTACCCCTGGAAAAAGTTTACTTTTTATATTAGAAATTATGGAGAAAAAGCCAAATAAATAAATCAATAAATCCATAAATAAATCCATTAATATTATTGTTAAAATGCTTCAACAATAATATTAATGTATTTATTTATGGATTTATTTATTTATTTATTTGGCTTTTTCTCCATAATTTCTAATATAAAAAGTAAACTTTTTCTATCTATCTATCTATCTATCTATCTATCTATCTATCTATCTATCTATCTATCTATCTATCTATCTATCCATCCATCCATCCATCCATCCATCCATCCATCCATCCATCCATCCATCCATCCATCCATCCATCCATCTATCTATCTATCTATCTATCTATCTATCTATCTATCTATCTATCTATCTATCTATCTATCTATCTATCTATCTATCTATCTATCTATCTATCTATCTATCTGGTACAAATCAGTAACAAATAAGTAACTCCATCTCCATCTTGATTTTTGATTAGTTGATTGATTGATAAGGTGTGTATGTGCTACTTGAACAACACTGCCATGTTGGAACAGGTTCGGGTCTTGTAGTTTAAGTTAAGGGACAATTTTATGCTCCAGCATCCAAAGACGTCTGATACAAGTGTGTGACAAAAGCACTGTATAAGTGGGAGAAGTTTGGGGAAGAACCACATTCGGCTGGAAAAGTCATATAGTGTACTGTAAATATGGTATTGTACTTTACAGACTTGAAAAAAAAAAAAGTAAGGAACTTCTCAGCTTTTCTGAATTTTTACCAATGATCAGCTCAAAATAAAAAAGGACAAGAAAGAAAACAAAATGCAGGAAAAAGAAAAGAAAAAGAGGAAGTATAAGTGTTGGATGAATTCAATAAAAAATGTAGAAATTAAAAAGAGAGAATAAATAAATTAAACAATGACAAGAAAAAGAAGTTCAAAAAGAAAAGAAGGAATATATATATATATACATACACACACAGTACAGGGTTAGGCAAGGAGATTTAAAAATGTTTTTTAAATAAAATACCAAATACCTAAACTTTAAGTATGAAAGGGAAGGAGCATCAAAGTTCTTTGTGAATGATCCATCAATTGTCCTGTTCTTCACCATTACACAGATTCAGCTGATCGAGTAAACAATGTTTATAGCAACAGCTTTTCTCTGGTCAAGACATGCAATAAATCTGAAACCTGTGATCTCTCAGATGAAGGTTAGTTTTAAAGTAACCAACAGTTTAATGTTGATTAGTTTGCTAATGAATCATAATTGTATCCTAATTGAGTTGCTGATTGTTTGATAACGAAGGGCTGCTTTACATCAGCAACACCGACTCAATGACAAACAAGTCATCCATTAGAAGACGACTGATGGCACCTGCATTCACAGTTTCTATCATTTGATTGTTAATCATAAATATAATATGTTTCAGGCAGTCATTCATGCAAAATCATTATCCTACTAAACAGTTACTTTAATTAGGGAACAATATTCAGCAATCAAATATTTATTTATCAATCATTGGACGCCTGTTTGAAAGCTGTTTCTTATCTTCACCGCCTTCTTCCATACGGATACATTTTCTGTTCTGGTTACAACAAATCTCAGCGAAATACTGTGCAGGCACCAATCACAGGCCACATTTTTTCATCATGTAGAACTTCTGACAAAGTGTTCTACAAAAATTCTAAATATTGCGAAATTTTTTTACAAAATTTAAAGCCATTTTCATCAACACTTTGTTTTATCAACAAAGAATTGAGAGAAAGAATAAATGAAAAAATTTGAATAAAAAGCAGAAGGAAAATACAGAAAAGTAATTTGTGTTCAATAAATAAAAACATAGTAAATTAAATAATAAGAAGAGAAAAAGAAAACAAGTAATATCTCGTTTTCTCTCTCCCTCAGTGTGACATTATCTGACAGAAAGCCGCCTGATTCCGATGATAATTTGTCCTCTGTGTGTCGAGGAGGATTTTTGCTTTGTTGCAGTTGGATAGAGGGATGGAGGGACGGACGGATGGGAGCTGCTGTCGAGGGATCAGATCGTTGTGAAAGGATCAGAGAGCGACAGAGCGCAAGCTTCCTCTCCCTCATATCGTCATGTGGGAGAATGGATGAGGGATTTACACGTAATAGCCCAGATTTGGAAATGGACAATGCACAAAGTCAACACACGGCTGAGACGCTCGTCCATCAGCTTATCAGCCTTCTCTCATATTCACCACGCCTGGACATTAATCTCTAACACTCCAAACTTCTGACATGTCTTCATGGAAATATGCACCAACACACACACACACACACACACACACACACACACACACACACACACACACACACACACACACACATCTATCACAGTGAGACAAGCAGATGGCTTTACACAAACTCTGAGTGACACACACTGTACACTCCGCTTCCTTACATGCTGTCCTGCGTACTGCAAAACAATTTTAATTAAAATTAAAATAAAACTGAAATAATGTCAAATAAATTAAAACAAAGAACAAAATAATTTAATTACATTTAATTTAATTACATTATACCTATGCAAAAACATTTTGCATGATATTAATAAAATAATGAAAATATTAAATAAAATTCAGTAAAAAAATTTTAATAAAAAAATCAAGATCAATTGTGTGTCTAATTACAAAATCCAAACGTACTCTCTTTCTTTTTTGAAAAATAATTCGAAAGAATTATTATATATAATATAATAATTCTTCAGAATTATATAATAATATAATTATAATATAAGTAATATAATTATATATATTTTGTTTGTTGCTTTTCATTTTTTAAGCTTATATATATATATATATATATATATATATATATATATATATATAAAGCTTAAAAAAATTAAAAGCAACAAACAAAATCTGCAAAAGCTGCAAACAAAATATTTGAGGAACAATCCTGCCTAGTCCTGCCCTTCCCTGCTCTGTCTTCCCCCTCATTGCCCTGCTCTGCCCTGCCCTGGCCTCCCCTCTTCCCCTCATTGCCCTGCCCTGCCCTGGCCTCCCCTCTTCCCCTCATTGCCCTGCCCCGCCCTGCCCTGCCCCATGCTCCACAATGTTCTACTAGATTGTCTGTGATCTCTGAATATGTTGCTCTTGTTTCTATTATATTATTTTGCATTTGTGTAATTGGCTCCAGAGACATTTCTTACCAAGAAAAGACTGTCAATAAAATTCCCTTTTACTTTATTTTTTATTTATTTAACCTTTATTTAACCAGGTTAGTCTCATTGAGATATAGAATCTCTTATCAAGAGAGGCCTGTCCAAAATAGCAGAACAAATTAAATCACACAATCACAAAACAAACAAAAACGCAAAAGACAACTCAAGTGCATTTCAATTTAAATAAAAGTGCCATTAATTAAAACATTTGCACGTGTGCATGGACTCATGTTCTATAGATTTAACATAATGTTCAAAATCATTTAAAGAAATTAGACACTGTAGTTGTAGTGATTTCTGTAGGTCATTCCAAGTTGAAGATGCAAAAAACTTTTTGATCAACTCTGTCCTATCTTGAGGAACATTTAATGAGATAATTTTCTGGGACAGGGTACTTCCAGGTTTAGATTGGATATTAGATTTGATGTTGGACTGGGGTATTTGCATTAGAAGATTTTGGATTTTTTTGAAGTAAGGTTGAGATATTAGATTGGATGTTATGATTAAATGGTAGATTGGAATGTTAGATTGTATGTTAGATTGATTGATAGATTGGAATGTTAGACTGGATGTTAGAATCAATGTTCAATTTTAATATAAGATTGAAATGTTAGATTGGCTGTTAAATTTTAATGTTGGATTAAATGTTCGTATTACATGTTCGATTGGAATGTTAGACTGGGCTGTTAGTTTGGATGCTCGATTGGAATGTTTGATTGAGTGTTGGATTGGATGTTAGGACTGGATGTTATCTTCAGTGTTAGATTGGGTGTTAGGATTGGGATTTTAGATTGGATGTTAGAGTAGGTGTTACATTGGGATGTTAGATTGGGTGTTTGATTTGGAATGGTAGATTGATTGTTGTATTGGATGTTAGGGTTAGATGTTAGATTGGAATGTTAGATTGGGTGTTAATCAGGATGTTAGGATTTCGATGTTAGGATTGTTAGATTGGATGTTAGATTGGATGTTAGATTAAATGCTAGGATTGGGATGTTAGATTGTATGTAATGATTGTACGTTAAATTGTATGTTAGGATTGTATGTTAGATCTGGATATTACGATTGGGATGTTAGATTGGGTGTTAGGATTAGGATGTTAGACTGGGATGTTAGATTAGATGTTAGGATTGAGATTTTCGATTGCATGTTTGGATTGGGATGTTAGATTGTGATGTTAGATTAGATGTTAGTATTGGGATGTTAGATTAGGTGTTAGGATTGGGATGTTAGACTGGGATGTTAGATTAGATGTCAGTACTGGGATGTTAGATTGTGATGTTAGATTAGATGTTAGTACTGGGATGTTAGATTAGGTGTTAGGATTGGGATGTTAGACTGGGATGTTAGATTAGATGTCAGTACTGGGATGTTAGATTGTGATGTTAGATTAGATGTTAGTACTGGGATGTTAGATTGGGTGTTAGGATTGTGATGTTAGATTGTGATGTTAGATTAGATGTTACTATTGGGATATTAGATTGTGATGTAAGATTAGATGTTAGTACTGGGATGTTAGATTGGGTGTTAGGATTGGGATGTTAGATTGTGATGTTAGATTAGATGTTAGTATTGGGATATTAGATTGTGATGTTAGATTAGATGTTAGTACTGGGATGTTAGATTGGGTGTTAGGATTGTGATGTTAGATTGTGATGTTAGATTAGATGTTAGTACTGGGATGTTAGATTGGGTGTTAGGATTGGGATGTTAGATTGTGATGTTAGATTAGATGTTAGTATTGGGATATTAGATTGTGATGTTAGATTAGATGTTAGTACTGGGATGTTAGATTGGGTGTTAGGATTGGGATGTTAGATTAGATGTTAGTATTGGGATATTAGATTGTGATGTTAGATTAGATGTTAGTACTGGGATGTTAGATTGGGTGTTAGGATTGTGATGTTAGATTGTGATGTTAGATTAGATGTTAGTATTGGGATGTTAGATTAGATGTTAGATTAGATGTTAGTACTGGGATGTTAGATTGGGTGTTAGGATTGTGATGTTAGATTGTGATGTTAGATTAGATGTTAGTATTGGGATATTAGATTGTGATGTTAGATTAGATGTTAGTACTGGGATGTTAGATTGGGTGTTAGGATTGTGATGTTAGATTGTGATGTTAGATTAGATGTTAGTATTGGGATGTTAGATTAGATGTTAGATTAGATGTTAGTACTGGGATGTTAGATTGGGTGTTAGGATTGTGATGTTAGATTGTGATGTTAGATTAGATGTTACTATTGGGATATTAGATTGTGATGTTAGATTAGATGTTAGTACTGGGATGTTAGATTGGGTGTTAGGATTGGGATGTTAGATTGTGATGTTAGATTAGATGTTAGTATTGGGATATTAGATTGTGATGTTAGATTAGATGTTAGTACTGGGATGTTAGATTGGGTGTTAGGATTGTGATGTTAGATTGTGATGTTAGATTAGATGTTAGTACTGGGATGTTAGATTGGGTGTTAGGATTGGGATGTTAGATTGTGATGTTAGATTAGATGTTAGTACTGGGATGTTAGATTGGGTGTTAGGATTGTGATGTTAGATTGTGATGTTAGATTAGATGTTAGTATTGGGATGTTAGATTAGATGTTAGGATTGGAATGTTAGATCGGATGTAAAATTGGATGTATATTAGAAGTATTGGGCACATAAGGGCAGATCATATTTGGTATATTGAGATTGTGATGACTACATCCTGTGTGATCAATCAAATAGACAAAATTGATAAATAACTAATTTTCTAATTTTTTTGTGGCTCAGAAACAATAAAAACCCCTTTTCTCCTTTTAGTATTAAATCAACAAATGAATGATTAAGTTGTAATTCACATTCTGTTTTCTAATTTGAAAAAAAAAAAACGAATAATTGCAACTCACATGGACTGAATAAACAAAACATTTTAGAATCTCTTCTTCTTCTTTCGGCTCCAACCATTAGGTGTCGCCACAGCGGAACATCCGCGCAAATTTTAGAGTGTGATATATAGTTCTAATAATGAACTTAGTGTCACATGATACAGAGTTTAAAATCTTTGCATATTTAAATAGGAATTGTATTTTATTATACTCTACCTGTTATTATTTCATTTTAGAAAAAACTTTGCAATTGCTATACTAAACAACGCAGGACATAAATTACTGTAATTTTTGTATTTAATTCAATATTTTAAACAAATTGAATTACACCATATAAGGAAATGTTCCCAAATAACCAATAAAAAAAATCTGGCTTGGAATATTTCTAAAGATATACGGTTAAAAATAAATAAATAAACTAAATATAATTATAAAATAATAATAATGTTAAAATAAGATTTGAAGCACATTTCACTATTTTTTGTCATTTTATTTACTGTGGAAAAACACGATTAAATTACAACAATAATAAGAGGCAAACATCTTTTTTATTATTATTAATTTTATTACATATTATATATTATTTTATCCTTTTTTCCGTGCTGGTGCTTGGCTGAAAAGCAGACATTTGATCAATTATAATTGTATTATGTTTATTGAGTAAGACTTCACTTGATTCCAGTCCTGGGACAAAAACACACAAAATTCCAACCAATTTTTCCAATTATCTGCACTAGCGGATTTCTTCCACCCGGGAGAGCAGAGGTACGTAAACGGCGAGGATATACCTGTTCAATCCAGAGGAATGGTGTATGATGAGACTATTGTGGAAAGGTTTTTTGGGCAGCCGTAGTGTCAGGGTGAGTCTGCCGAGTGACAGTGACACGAGTGATACACCAGGCACTATAACTGACACATCCTGTCACCGGAGCAGCTCCAACATGCCACTGAGATCCCCAGCACTGCGGGAAATCCGTAATTGGAAAAAGACTCGAAGAGGAGGAAGGCTTCACCCCCAACCAGACGCAGTAGCCTCACTTAAACACTTCCACACAGCGTCACTTTGGCAGCCTCCGAGTCGGGGGGCTCATTACTGAGAAAAGTGGCCAGCAGAGAGACTGAGGGAAAAAAAAAAACAACACAGTGGCTAGTTTTCCTCATTAGTGACCAGAGAAAGAAGATGATAAAGAAGAAGAAGAAGAAGAAGAAGAAAAATAAGCTGAAGAAGGTGTAAACATGCTTAACATGGCAACCTTTTATGTATAAAAATAAATAAATAAAAAAAAATAAAACAAAAGAAGCAGATTCAGGAATTTTAAATATCTTAACGATGAGACCTTCTATAACTTGTAAGTTTATTGTTATTGCAATTTAATGTTTTATTTGATGTTAATTAAAACATTTCGACCACAAATTATTTCAATGCAAAAAGATAAAAAAGAAACAAACAAACAAAATCTTTCTAAATGTAGAAACATTACCAAAAATTAATGATTTAAAATAAAGATTTCAAAAACCTATATAAGTGTAATGTTTTATTTAAAAACTAAAATGGGAAGAAGAAAGGAAAAAGATGCTAAAAGAAAAATTGGAAGAAGAAGATGCTGATGATGCTGAAGGAGTAAACATGCTTAATATGGCAAAATTTCTTTGTATCCAGGAAAAAAAATCAAGGCAGGAACTTATTTATTATAAACTTTTATTATTAATGCAATTTAAGGTATTATTTGATTTCAGATGATTTTTTAATTAATAAAAAAAGGAATATTGCAAAATATATTTTGGCCAAAAATCATTCCAATATGCAAAAAAAGAAATAAGTATATATAAAAAAATATTTAGGAAAATTATGGAAAAAATATAATTTTTTTTTTTACATTTAAAAAGAAGATTTTAAAAAATTAAGTACAAATTAAAAAAAAAAAAATCATTAAAAGAAGAAGAAGAAAAAAAAGCGCCAAAGAAAAAACAAAGAGGAAAAAAAAGTTACTGCACTACAGTCTTACTCGAAACCCACAGTGCAACCTGGGCAAGACTGGACTACAACTCGCTCCTGGCAGGTCTGCCTTAGTCTTCAACCCATGCAACTGATCCAGAATGCAGCTGGTTCTCTCAAACCATCCCAATTCTTCACTCCTCCACTGGCTTACTGTAGCTGCTGCATCAGATTTCAATCACTGATGTTCATCTACTGTACAAAGCACAAAATAGAACTCACTCCTCTATCACTTATCTCACCACACACTGCTCCACTGATCGCTCCATCTTTTACCACTGATCCCTCCTTTCTCTACTACTGCTCCTCTGATCCCATTATCTTTTACCACTAATCCCTCTATACTCTACTACTGCTCCACTGATCCCTCCATCCTCTATAACTGCTACACTGATCCCCCCATCCTCTACCACTGATCCCTCTATACTCTATATAAATCGCTGCGGATGGAGGAGACCCGCCACCTCTCAGGAGGCACCTTCGGCTGAGGTCTGTTACAGATCTGTTAGCCCTGCCACAAGATGTGCTTCAGAGCACAGCCTCCCTCCAGCAGGTGCGGATGGGGGAGACCCGCCGCCTCTGAGGAGGCACTAACGGCTGCAGGGCACTCTTCCAGCCATTTACGTACAGTTGTTAGCCCTGCCAAAAGATGTGCTTCAGAGCACAGCCTCCCTCCAGCGGGTGTCCCGCTTTATTTCTGCCCCGAACATCACTGCGGATTGATGTGACCCGCCGCCTCTCAGGAGGCTTCAACGGAGGCAGGGCAATGCTCCAGCCGCTCTGGAAGGGTCAGAGGCCAGCCTCAAGAGGTTCCCCTTTTAAGAGGTTCCCCCCTCGGTCAGAGAGTCCGGCTACTACAGCCCATACTTTGTTGTTCCGAAGAAGGATGGCGGGTTGCGTCTGATCCTAGATCTGCACTCCTTGAACCTGAGGCTCATGTTGAGGATGCTAACTCTCAGAAAGGTCGTGTCTCAGACAAGTCCATGGACTGGTTTGTCACAATAAATCTAAAGGACACGTACTTCCACATAGCCATCCTTTCTGCACACAGAAGGTTTCTGAGGTTTGCTTTTTGGGCGAAGCTTACCAATACCAGGTCCTCCCGTTTGGCCGATCTTGCCCCCTATACAATCTGGCATGACGGATCCTCCTGTGGTCCCAGCGGACACACCTCTCACTGAAAACAGTTTATATCCCGAAGCGGTTACATTTAGAAAATTAGATTTTTACAGAGCCCAGGTGGACCAGGTTTTATGACTTCAGGCTCATCTGTCCTATGTGCTGGTTGTGAGGCTCTCACACACTAGGCAGGGTCTGGTCAGTGTGGCGTAATTGGACACTGCTTCCCCGGGCCACACTCCCTGCATCCCTGCGGCGCTTACCTTCTCTTTGGCAAGCTAATGTTGCTACTACCGCGCAGCCATTTTGTAGCTCCTGGTTGTCTCGACGTCGCCTGCTGATGAAGTCTCGACTTGCCTATTGGCCAGATTTCACACGTGGTTGAGAGTGTGGACAATGCAAGGCATTTCCAAAGCATTGCGACGAAGCGTCTCGTTCTCTCTGGGAATTAGGGTTACATATGTAACCTAGAGGCGTTCTTCTGTAAGAGACAAACATTCTCATTTGGAGTCCACAGAACTTTCTTTTGCTCCATCACTGTCCAATTCTTGTGTTTTTGCCTTTTAAAGAGTTTGTTGCATCTAACAAAAAAACATGCAAACGTTAAATCCACAAATGCAATACTACATTACAATACAGTTATAACTTGCAAACATAAACTGTACACACTCAGCAGCTCATAAGCTTGCATAAGATATCAGTCTCCTGTTTAGAAGGTCATGAGTTCAAATCCCAGCACCACCATGCTGCCACTGACGGGCCACTGAGCAAGGCCCTTTATCTTGAATTGCTCAGCTGTTATTCAATTAAATTTTTATAACACTTTTTACTATGGACATTGACAATCTCAAAGCAATTAGCACACATAAAGTAGTAACAGGGTTATATAGAAAAATGTGTTTATTAAAAAAAGCCTATTGCCTATAGGTTGGTGCCTTATAATTGTTTTTCCCTTATGAATAAGCCTATGGTGACTGTGGCAGGATAAAACCCCAAGAGATGGTATGAGGAAGAAACCTTGAAAGAAACCAGTCTCAAAAGTAAAACTCATCCTCATCTGGGTGGCACCACATGTCCATTCATTACAGTTCCATTGTTGATGTGTGCACTAATAGATGTGTGAATGCTGATTGATTCATGTAAACTGTCCTGAGCCGATTGTTGATATTCATAACAGTCCAAATCAGTCCTCAAAGTCCTTGAGGTGCTCAGTGGCTTAATAGATCTTTAAGTTGTAGGTGTGGAACCATCCCCATCTGCACAGAGTGGTCTCAATTGAGAAGGACTCCATCCAGAGGTAAGATGTCAGGATGAACCAGGCAGATCTGAAGAGAACAACGGACAGGAACACTGCTCACTGGAACTTCAGGAGCATGTTTACTCGGCAAAGATATAGAGTGTGTGAGAGAGAAAGAGAGAGAGAGAGAGAGAGAGAGAAAGAAGAGGGGTGACAGGAATAAAGAAAATAAAGATTGTGAAGCATTCTCATTATTTGTGTTTATGGACACTATACAGTGTGATCAGGGTGTAAGTTAGGGGCTCTGTAGAGAAAAGATCTAAAACCTAAGAAAAACCTACTGATAAAAGACTTGACTAAATAAATGTGTTTTCAGCCATGACTTCAACACTGAGACTGTGTCTGAGTCACTAATTGGAAGGTTGTTCCATAACTGTGGGTTTATAAGAGAAAGATCTGCTCCCTGCTGTAGTCTTCATTATTTGTGGTACCAACAAATAGCCCGTAGCTTTTGAACTAAGTAGTCATGGGGGATCATAATTTATCAAAAGTTTGCCCAAATGCTGCACAAGTCTATTAAGTGCTTTATATGTCAGTAGTAGTATTTTATAATCAATACGAGATTTAATTGGGAGCAGTGTAGACTGATTAAAACAGGAGTGATGTGCTCATATTTTCTAGATCTAATAAGGCTGCATTCTGAACTAACTGAAGCTTATTAATGCACTTACTTGAACACCCAGATAGTAAAGAGTTACAGTAGTCTAATCTTAATGTAACAAAAGCATTAACTAGTCTTTCTGAATCCTGTAACGACATCATATTTCTAATGTTAGCAATATTTCTAAGGTGAAAGAAGGCGATCCTGGTAATATTATTTACATGAGTTTCAAAGGAAACACTACATTCAATAATCACACCAAGGTCTTTGACTGCTGTACACACTGAGACAGAAACACCATCCAGAGATGCTACAGAATGGGAAAGTTCACTTCTAGCTGCATGTGGTCCAAGTAAAAGTACTTCCATCTTTTTGGAGTTAAGCAGAAGGAAGTTATATAGTATCCACTATCTTAACATTGTTAAGCTGATCTCTCTCATCTGGCTTTGCTGAAATATACAGCTGTGTATAATCAGCATAGCAATGGAAGCAAATACCATGTTTATGTGTAATTTCACCCAGAGGCAGCATATATAAAAGAAACAGCAGTGGGCCTAAGACATATCCATGCAGAACATCAAACTGATAGCGATCAGTCAGATAAGACCCGAGCAAGGAGAGAGCTGAGATTATGATGAGTGGTGTCAAAAGCTGCACTGAGGTCGAGCGAAATAAGTAAAGAGACAAAACCCTGATCAGAGGCCAATAGCAGGTCATTTACCACTTCATCCAACGCTGTCTCTGTGCTATGATGAGGCCTTAATCCAGACTGATACATTTTATAAATGTTATTCCTCAGAAGATGTGAGCAGAACTGCTGTGCTTCTAAAATCTTGGAGATAAAAGGGAGGTTTAAAATTGGCCTGTAGTTGGACAGATGACAGGGTCAAGTTCAGGTTTCTAAATCAGGGGTCGATAGCTGCCAGTTTATTATTTTAAAAACAGGTTCAATTACTTCTGGAATTATCTGCTTGAAGAAACATGTAGGTTAAGGATCTACAAACCCGATTCCAAAAAAGTTGGAACACTGGACAAATTGTGAATAAAAACAGACTGCAATGACGTGGAAGTTTCAAATTTCAATATTTCATTCAGAATACAACATGGATGACATATCAATTGTTTAAACTGAGAAAATGTATAATTTTAAGGGCAAAATAAGTTGTTATTTTAAATGTCATGGCATCAACACAGGCATGTTTACCACATGTGGCACAGTCTGCAAACGTCTGGGGACTGAGGAGACAAGTTGCTCATGTTTAGGAATAGGAATGAAAGATGAATAGGTGAAAGATCTGGACTGCAGGCTGGCCAATTCAGTACTTGAATTCTTCTTCTACACTGCCATGTTATAATTATTGCAGTTTGTGGGCTGGCATTGATGGGAGCATATGTTGTTCTAGAACTTGGATATACCTTTCAGCATTGATGGTGCCTTTCCAGATGTGTAAGCTGCCCATGCCACACGCACTCATGCAACCCCATACCATCAGAGATGCAGGCTTTTGAAATGAGCGCTGATAACCACTTGGGCTGTCCTTATTCTCTTTAGT
Source organism: Silurus aristotelis (assembly GCF_946808225.1). Taxonomy (NCBI): domain Eukaryota; kingdom Metazoa; phylum Chordata; class Actinopteri; order Siluriformes; family Siluridae; genus Silurus; species Silurus aristotelis. The sequence continues at coordinate 33,190,546 of NC_139577.1, read as the reverse complement.
CCGGATGACATAGCGTCCCATTTTTCCAAAAATAACTTCATATTTTGATTCGTCTGACCACAGAACAGTTTTACACTTTGCCACAGTGAATTTTAAATGAGCCTTTACCCAGAGAAAACACCTGCGCTTCTGGATCATGTTTAGATACGGCTTCTTTTTTGACCTATAAAGTTTTAGCCGGCGACGGCGAATGGCGCGGTGGACTGTGTTCACCGACAATGTGTCCTGGAAGCATTCCTGAGCCCATGTTGTGATTTCCATTACAATAGCATTCCAGTATGTGATGCAGTGCCGTCTAAGGGCCCGAAGATCACGGGCATCCAGTATGGTTTTGGGTTTGTAGAACCTTAAGGTGATTTTAATGAGGAATTAAATGAAATTAATTCATTAACTTAAATAGGAGTAAAACTTTGTCATTGATAGTCTGTTATATCTGCAGTGCTCTTTACAGGGTTATTTATCGAATCATTTGGATTTTAATTAATAGTCAGAATTTTTTGCCTGATGTTTTAAACTTTAGCATTAAAAAAGTTCATGAAATCATTCCTACCCATTGATGGTGTGCATGTGAGTTTAGTGCTTTTATTTCCTGTTAATTTTGCTACCGTGCTGAATAAAAATCTAGGATTCTGCTTGTTATTTTTATAAGGGTGGAGAAATATGCTGATCTAGCAGCACTGAGAGCTTTCCTATAACTCTTTCCTTCCATGCTATTTGAAATACTGTCAATGTGTTTTGACGCCATTTACGTTCTAATTTCCGAGTGGTCTGTTTTAAGGTGGGCGTATAATCGTTATACCACTGTGTTAATTTTCTTTCCCTGATCATTTTATGTTTTATCATCTAGAGTGTAACGGAACATTGATTCTAGACATTCAGTGGCCCAGTCGAGCTCTGCAGGGTCAGACGGAGGTCAAATTAATGTTGATAACTCCAGGAGATTATTGATAAAACTCGCTGCTGTAGTTGACATGAATGTACGCTTAACAGGGTAACGTGGCGAGGTACTATTGCAATGACTGAGGCATATTTGAAAGATATGAGGTAATGATCTAGGGTTAACTAACTAACTAATTAGTTTCTCTGATTTTCCCAGCCTCTCGCCGGAAAGCACGATAGACCAAAACAATTATGGGGGATTGAGTTTTATGTTGAAATAATGAAATTTATTAATAAAAAAAATGATTAATTATAAAATAAAGTTAAATGTTAATACAGTACAGTACTGTATACATAAAATAGTATTTTTAGGGTGGCATCCATTTATTGCGGCTTTTCGTTTTTTTGGAAAGTAAACACCACAATAAATGGGGGATTACTGTATTATTACATTTCTTATATTTAATGAAAATGTTAGTATTAAATTAATAGTGTGTCCACCACTATGAGTGTGTCATATAACTCTAATTAATTCCTACTAAATCTAAAATAAACACAACTGCTGTTCTTAAGGAGTCTTCCTGATTATTAAAATGAAAATTTAAGTCAATTAATGTTTTGTTTAAAGAAGTAGCTGGATTTGAGATAAAATTAGCTAATTTTACAAGTAAATCAGAATAGGGCCCTGGGGGTCTGTAAATAATAATTAATAGAATTTACTGACTAGACTTGTTTTTGGAAGCTACATAGATCATGACGGTGTACAGAACTTCGAATGTGTTACATTTGTGTTTAGTTTTTTTGTGCGACACTTAGAATATTATCCTAAATAACTGCAACACCGCGGTGTTGCTCATGGTGGTAAGCTCTCCGTTGCTTCATACAGCCGCAAACAAGTGGAATATGATCTCTTACATTCATCATTAGACAAAGACATATTTCATTTTTTCATTTAGTGTGGTTGTTCTCTCACTGTGCTTTTAGGCTTTTAGGAGTTTTGTCCTGACAATAATGGATGCTTTCGTTATGACGGAACACAAGAAAAACTGTTCCGAGATTAGAGACATCAATTACAACAGCAGCTAATGACTGATGCGTTTATACGGAACACCTCTGGTGGTCGACGTAAGTGGCAGCAGCGGGAGTGAAGGTTTTTTCAGATAGACTCGTACAGAGAGATCGATCGAGCAGTGGAATGAAATTAAGGATGGGTTCGAGGCTAATGTCACTCGGCTACAGCCATACAGCCTTGACAACCTCGCGTCTCTCATTGGCACCGTCCTAAAGATGCACATCCATTTCACTGCAGCCGATCGAACACATCATTACTCATCAAATAAGACGAGACTAATTACACAAGCCCCATGTGGCATCTTTATAAATAGTGTATATAAACTTAAGTACAGCTTAAATAGCACTGCTCTAACTTTTGATATGTACACTGTCGTTTCACCCAGCTCATTTGGACTTTTACTACGTTTTGACACATTATGGAAAATGTATTGGGACACCTGCGATATCTGGTTCTTTCTCAAACTGTTACCACAAACGTAGAGGCACACAATTGTATAAGACAGCTTTAGATGTGGTAGAATCAACATCTTCACTTGAACTAAAAAAGGCAAACCTTTTCCATCATGACAATACTCCTCCATGTCAGCTTCATTAAGATATGCTTTACAAGGAGTAGAGTTGAAGATTAAAGATCTTGGATGAATGTGAACAAACCTCACCTCGATTACTGTTTTCTAGGCTTTGAAAAGACATTTAGTTGATACAAAGAACATAATGATAAATTATAAGAATTGAGAAGTGCTCCGAAATGTATATTAATTAATAAAAATAAAAAATACAAATAATAATGATCTTTATTTTTGATAAAATTATATAAAATATAAATTATATTAAGATAAATTAAAATAAAGACCTTTAAAGCCTCTCAAAGTGCTAAAAATAGGGAATACAATATATATATATATATATATATATATATATATATATATATATATATATATATATATATATATATATATATATATATATATATATATATATTTTTTTTTTTAACTTTCTTTCGGCTTCTCTCATTAGGGGTCACCATGTTGATCTGCATGTTTGATCTGCAATGTTTGGCACGTGTTTACGCTGGATGCCCTTCCTAACGCAACCCTCCCAATTTATCCGCCACTAAGAGGTTGGGGTTGGATCGAACCCGGGCCACAGCGGTGAGAGCGCCACATCCTAACCACTTGACCACCAGGGGACCTATATATATATATATATTGTATTCCCTATTTTATGGTCTATCACCAATTTTAAAAAGTCACCTGAAAACAATCGTGAAAAAGCAAAAAAAAAATTTTTAAAGCAGATTTAACAACACTCACTTACAAGCACTAACTGAATTTGGGTAAACAATAAGCAATGTCCTTCCATGATATGGAAAAACAGTAGGATTGATGTGAATTGAAGTTTAAGAACCAACTTGATGTGTAACACTTCAGTGTAACTAAATAGTAAAGACTGACAGCTGAAAACCTCACTAGAAGTCATATTGCTAAAATAAGATATACTATGTTAAATGCATATGCAGCCATTTTAATAGCAATGATGTCATTGGCCCCATTGCTAGGGTATGGAGTGTGGGTGTGTGTGGGTGGAGCTTTGTGTGGGCTTGGTTTTCTGTGGGTGGGGATGAGAAGCTGGTAATAGAAGTAAGACATTGTTTAAATTAAATTAGATTTAGCTTAATTGTCATTGCCTTGTACCGTACATATTACAGTACAAGGCAAGAAAATGCAGTTCGCATCTCACCAGAAGTGCATTGTAGCAGTGTAAAGTATGTACATATGTACATATTGGAAAGGCTATAATATATGATACTTATAAATAATGACAGATGAATAAACAATATAAAATAAGCAATATGAAAATAATGGAGACATAAATAAACAGTACACTGAAAGGCAATTATATACAATGAGAAGATATTGTACATATTTATTAAAGGTTATGTGCAAAAATAAGGCTATTGTATACAGTCTCAGCAACATATGCAGTTATTTATGTGCAATCTTGAGTAAGGTGATGCAGTGTATAGAATTCAGTTCAGTGTGTGTGTGTGTGTGTGTGTGTGTGTGTGTGTGTGTGTGTGTGTGCGTGTGTGTGTGTGTATATGTCAGAAGGGGGGCATGGCAGTAAGGGATGGAGGGTAGGTGGTGCTACTGAGATGCAGAGTTCAGCATGAAAACAGCTGTGGGAAAAAAAATGTTTTTAAACTTGCTTGTTTTGGTCCAGAGGCCTCTGTAGTGCCTCCCAGAGGGCAGGAGGGCAAACAGTCCTTTTTGATTTAAGCTTTCCTGAGACAGCGTTTTCTATAAATGTCAACAGTATTCCCACAATGTTCACACAATGTGTTCGAGAGTTCTCACCACTCTCTGCAGTGCTTTCTGGTCTGACATAGAGCACTTTCCATACCAGACTGTAATACAGCTTGTCAGTATGCTTTATTGTGCAACTGTAGAGGTTCACCAGGACAAAGATTCCTTGGTGAGGGTTCCTTTTCTCAAGAAAAAGAGGCACTGGTGAGCTTTCTTGACCAAAATGGATGTTTGTTTTTGTCCAGGAGAGGTCTTTAGAGATGTGAATCCCCAAGAATTTTAAGCTGGTGACAAGGTCTACCACTATTCATTTGATAAGTATGGATGTGTGTGCCGATTTTCTCCTTCTTGAAGTCTACAATGAGCTTCTTGGTCTTCTTGGTGTTGAGCAGCAAGTTGTTGTCAGTGCAGTGTTGTCAGATGAGGATGGAAGAGTAGTGGTTGTCTGCCTGAACATGCTGCTGGGGCCTGTTGGTTAGAAGGTCCAGTAACTAGTTGCAGAGTGGTGTTCTAATGCCCAGGTCTCCAAGTTTAGTGATTGACTTGGAGGGAAACACAGTGTTGAATGTTGATCTAAAGTCGAGGAACAGCATTCTGGCAGAAGTGTCTATTGTCCAGGTGAAACAGGACAAAGAAACTGCATCCTCCATGCTCCGGTTCTTACGGTGGGCAAATTGATGTGGGTCCAGGGTGGTGGGAAAACAGGTTTTGAGGTGTACGAGAATCAGCCACTCAAAGCACTTGGTAATGATGGGGGTGAGTGCTACTGGGCAGTAATCATTAAGGTACATTGCGGTGGAGTGTTTCGACACTGGCACGATGGAGGTGATCTTAAAGGAGGTGGGCACAATTGCTTGGGCTAGGGACAGGTTAAATAAATCCCTTGGGACCCCTGCCAGCTCTTGAGCATATGCTCTGAGGATGTATCCAGGAATCAATCCTGCTGAGCATCACACTAACATAAAAGTTGGCTAGAAAGTCTAGCTTTCAACGTCCATGTGGGAGTCACAGGTCACCTGAGTGCAACTTGTTCCAGTCTGTATGTCGAAACTGGTCCTGCAGAACAGAGTCTGCTCCTTAGGGCCACACTTTGATTGTCCCCACAGTGGGTTTCACATGTTGGATAAGTGGTGAATATTTGGTGAGAGAAAAAAGAAAGTTGATCCGATGGTCCCATGTGGGGGAGGGTGGTAGCTTTGTGGGCATCAAGTATGTTGGTGTAAACAAGGTCCGGGGTTATATTTTCTTGGTGTAGCAGGAAACATGCTGGTAGAATCTAGCATTAGCTTCTAGTAGGATGTATACAGCAGTAACTATGATTGATATGGATTCTCTGGGCAGATAAAAGGGTCTGCACTTAACTATGAGAAATTCCAGGTTAGGTGAGCAGTGCCTTTCAGTGATAACAGAGTTTTTTGCACCAAGCTTTGTTTATATAAAGCCCTCTGCCTTCAGCTAATTTAAAAGCGCTGTACAGAACGCTGCTGTTCAACCATTTTTCTGTGAAAATCATGATGTTAGAGTCCATAATCAGCTTGTTGTTGGTGATGCAGTTCATAATTGCAGTTCATCCATTTTGTTGACCACTGACCGGAGGAGGGAAGTAATGAAGTACAATTGCTTCTTTACTGTACATAATAAGGTTTTTCTAGTATCAGTATTTTACTTTACTATTGATTTTTTGGACAACTTTTTACTTTCACTCAATAAAATTTTAGACTTGTTACTTTAGTTTTAATCTGTTTGGTGACATGATCAATATTTGTTCTACTCATTGCGCCGTTTTCAGCACATCAACCTGTTTCCTGTCATTGTGCGGCTTTTTCAATCCACTGGTGGATCATTTCCTGTCTCTCACACACCACAAACACGGAGACTAGTTTATGAAGCTCACAATGAGCAGGCAGAAGACAGTAAGAAGTCTGGGGTTAACGTGGATGAGACAGAGGGAGTCAGTGATGGAAACATGGACTGAGAACAGAGACGTTCCTGATCACCTGATCATCATCATCTTTTCTCTGCTTGTGTTTTATATGGTGGATCTTCAGTCTGGATACATTCATTAGAGAACATTTGAAATTATTTTGTAGTAATATATTAATGATGTGTGGTTCAGTTACCAGCGTGACACTAAAACAGGTAGTAATAATGACTACTTTTTACTGAAGTACATAAGCCCAAACTTCTTTAGTTCCTCTTTCTTGTTGAACAACTCGGCAAGTAATAGATAAATCATTACAAAAACTATGTGCATGTGCCCAAGCTTTTTGAGACCAGTAGAGCTAGAACTTTGATGACCAGACCATTATTAATTACAGTTTTAATTCCTTTTATTGAAAATCATCATTAAGATATTTAAGACCAGCTCCGACCCCGAATGGCACAGTGTCGCAAAGTAAACGCTCACCTTTTGGTTTGGATGCTGCCATGTTGGTAAAGTTTAAGTCTGGCATGATTTTGGCTTCTGTGGCGTCCGTCCCGCTCTGATCAGATGTCCCATTACTCATGAGTAACGGAACACACACAGATGTATGCACAGAAACGCAAGGGTCCAGGGCAATTAGTGGGGTCAAACATCTATCAGAGGCCATGCCAGGAGCACCAGGCCATGCAGAGTAGCGTGTTCACACTGTGAGCGTTTGGGGAGCGTTAGCGGCACATTAGCCAAATGTTGACACAACACTGGCAAATAGTGGGATAACAGCAGGTGGATGGTGACGGTGTGTGTGTTTGTGTGTATGTGTGTTAGGCTGACACACCCAGAGGCAAAAGGGTTATGGTGCACTGCAAAGCCACACACACACACACACACACACACACACACACACACACACACACACACACACACACACACACAGACAGATGGCCTTTAATTAGAAGGAAATCCCAATCTATCAGCAGCAGAAATGGCACACGGAACTGGAGACACATCGCACATGTCTGCACTAAACACAATTTCCAAAACCATCTCGAGATGCCTGTTACGGGATTCAGAGCCTCGCCTATGCCTTTTATTTTACACTTTAATCCTCCGAATTATTATGTGTAAAACTGTATGTGATCACATTGGAAAAAAATAAATGTGTACACATTCTGTACACATTTTAATCATGTGCCTTGAATTAAACCATATACAAAATAATACCCTATTAAAAAAAAAAAAAAAAAAAAAAACATGAAAGAAAACGTACATTCAAATGGGTTCTACGTGTAAAAATATTTTATGGAGGTAAAAAAAAGGTAAAATAAAAACAAATGCTCTGAATGTTTGAAAAGAACTAATATTTTAACTAATTAAGTCACATTTGGAAAAAAAAATAAGCAAATGCACGCAGGTAAAAAAAATAAAAAATCATATAAATAAAAACATATTTATATATTTATTTACATTTACATTTATATTGCTGCATGTCATTTCAAGCATTTTCACTTCAATTAAAATATTTTTTTTTTTGTAAAGTAACTACAAATAGCTTTAAGGAGATAAAGCAGTTATAATATTGTATAAAATAATGTATAAGTTTAGTGCCTTTAAGTTTGTTCTTGTAATTGTCTGTAATGAGCGAGCCAGTGGCGACTGTGGAAAGGAAAAACTCTCTGAGATGGCATGAGGAAGAAACCTTGAAAGAAACCAGACTTGAAAAGAAACCTGTCCTCATCCTCAGAACCGAATTTCCATTCATTACAGTTCCATCATTGTTGAGGTGTTCAGGTTGGTGAAATACAAACAATATTTATGCAACCTGGGGTCTGCCATTGTAGTAGACTAGTGATAGTAATTGCAGTATTTAAATGTGTAATTATATAATGCTAAATACTCTACATGTAAACATTTGGTGGATTAGTAGCAGATACAGTATTTGTATGAAAAATTTTAATGAAAGTTATTTGAGTGTGTGTGTCATTGTGTATAATATCCAGTCTTATCGCATTGAGGAATCTGCTAGAAGAGGACCCACATGGGGACTCAAATGCTTACTATTTTCATGATGGTAGGAAGGTGTGTGAGGAGAGTGTGTGTTTGTGTGTGTGTGTGTGTGTGTGTGTGTGTGTGTGTGTGTGTGTGTGTGTGTGTGTGTGCGTGTGTGTGTGTGTTTGAGAGAACCACCAGCCACGCCTCCAGACTACCTACTGCTCTCTTACCTGTGCTTCCATGCTCCTGGCTGCACTTTGCAGGAAGCACCATTAAGTGTACCATTTGCTCCAGTAACATTTTAAACTCTCGTGTGTTTGTATGTTTAGACAAAATAAAGACATTCTTTTTTACTTCTAGTTTCTGACGCCTGGTGTATCCGTGACAGAAGATCGGACCATAAAAAACTTACCTTGATGAATCTCCAACTGGCTCACATCTCGAATCAAATCAGGGACCTAGCTGCCGCTCTCCGGAGGGGATTCGCTCCAGTTCCTACCAGCGGGGTTTCACCACCTGCCTCCGGCTGCCCGACGGCTTTTACGGCTTCGTATTCCGGGGAAGCAGCCGAGTGCGGGGTATCGAGGCGTTCATTCAGAAATCTATACGCCTCTGTCAGCGGCTGGCTGCCTGTCCATCCCGAGAAGCTGAACCAGCACCTCACCCCACTCTCCCTTCTATCCCTGAACCTGAACCTAAACAGTTCAGGTCTAAACAGCTAACGATAAAGGAGAGAGAGCTTCACCTCGTGGTGGGGGCTTGCCTGTATTTTGGTTATCCCAGTCACTTGATTCAACAGTGTCCTGCCTAATCTCCATGCCCGGTGGTGAGTACTGTAGACCTCACTTCTGAGATCACCCACTTATTCAAACTGCCAGTAAAGATCATAACCCCCGCACTATCACTTCTGGTTTTGGCCCTTATCGATTCTGGTTTGGTGGGCAATTTCATCTCCCAAGAGTGTTAAGAGCACCTCCAGCTGGCCCGTGAGAGAGGGATTCGAGAGCTGGACGTCCAGACAATTCAAGGAAAAGCAATAGGACGTGGTTGGGTCAAATATTGTGCTCCTGTGGTCATCCTCCAAGTGGGATTGTTCTATTATTGTGAAGAGTTTAGGTTCCTGGTCCTTGAAAACTTCACTGCCAGCATCATTCTCAGGCATCTCTGGCTATCATGATACTCCTCTAGATTCACCTGGAACCCATGTGACATTCTAGAGTGGCGCATCCTGCCCCAACCACGCCTGGCCCAAATCTCCCTAGCATCAAGTTGAAAGTTGAAAGCCCTGAGACCCACAAGGAAGTGGAGGTTCCTCCCGAGGACCGATCAGTCATGGACATATTCAGCACACTGCCACTCGCCTACCCCCTCATCGCCCTTTGAATTGAGTCATCCATCTGATGCCAGGTGCCAAGTTTCCCAAAGGTTCGGGTCTACCCGCTTTCTGTCTGTCTGTTAAGGCACTTCTGGATTGGCCTTGCCTGGGTTCCACAAAGGAGCTCCAATGCTTCCAAGGATTCTTCAATATCTATAAATGGTTTATTCGTAAATTCAGTTTGGTCACCGCTCCGCCCACCTTACTCCTGAGGGGAAAAGCCAAAAACATTGTGTGTAACCAGAAGCCTGAAGAAGCGTTCCTCAAGTTTAAAAGAAGGTTCAGTACCGCCCCTCTCCTATGACACCCGGATCATCAGCTCCCTTTCATAGTGGAAGTGGATGCCTCCTCCACAGGCACAGGGGCCGCCCTACCCCAACATATGGGTACATGACATCGGAAATCGGGAACTTCTGGTTATCAAACAGGCTCTCGAAAAGTGGCGGCACTGGTTGGGGGAACTTTTGTTTGGAAGACTTGCCAGCAACCCCTGTTGAAGTTAAAGGCGTTTTTCAAGCTCCTCTGTGTTACCGCTAACCTCTTATCTGGCTTTCACCCACAGACTGACGGCCAGACAGGGCAGAAGATACAGGAGCTGGGACACTACCTCTGATCCTACTGCCACCAAGATTACACTAGATGGAACCTGTTCCTTCTGTGGGCTGAGTACGCACAGAACTAGGGTCAAGCCACTGGCTGGTTCCGGGAGAGCGTGAGAGTATGGAAGTTGGCACATACCCAGCTCCAGTTTGCCCTCAGAACCACAAGAAGGTTCGCAGATCCTTGAAGATTGGAGGCACCTCCTTACCAACCTGGAGACGAGGTGTGGTTATCAACCTAAGAGCTGTGCCTCTGACTGCCCTGTAGAAAGCTCAGCCTGCGTTACATCGGGCTGTTCAAGATTGTGCGGAGGATCAACGAAGTATCCTACCGGCTCGACCTCCCAGTAACGCATCCACCCTACCGTCCATGTGTCGCTCCTGAGGCACTTCTCTCTACCTGCCACAGGGAACCCTGGAGCCACCATCAATACACCTCTCCCGGAGGTGCTGGACCAACCCTCCGTTTACTCCATCTAAGAGATTCTGGACTCGCGACATCAGGGCTTCACCCTAGAATAAGTTGTCGACTGTGAGGGGTACAGACCAGAGGAACGCTCATGGGTCCCCAGACAAGACGTCCTGTACCCAGCACTCCTGGAGGAGGTTAGGGCATCAGGAGCCGCCCCTGAAGGAGGGGGTAATGTCAGAGAACCACCAGCCACCACCCCCACCATCACGCAACAATCACCTACACCTGTCCTCCATTTACCCATCCCCTTTATAAGGTCCCTATTCCCCTTCACTAATTGTCTGATCTACAGGTTACTACCACAGATCATTCCGGACTACCTACTGCTCTGTTCAGTGTGCGTCCATACTCCTGGCTATATATAATGTAAATGTCATTGATGGAGGAAAGAAAGACTTTGCTGATCTTTTCCTCTGTCTACACCAGAGATATTGTGTTCATCAATGAACTAAAAGAACTGCTGTGTCTACTGTAGATTCTGTAGAATAGACTGTAGATGTATATTCTGCATAAATCTTGTACGGCAGCTTGTTCTACTCTCTCCGTGGTGAGCAGCGACGTGTTGTTCATGTACGATTCGATTCCCTGAGCTTTTTTTTCTGTAATCTGTAGATGTAGGCAAGAACGGGATTCCATTTATCAGGAGTAATGGAAATGAATCTTCTTAATGAAGCACAGACACAGCAGTGCAATAATATTTGTCAAATCACATTTGCATGAAGCCCGAGTTCAATTCCCGGTCAATGTACAACTCTGCTTGGGGTTGTTTCGAGTTTAGTCATTTTCTATTTAATTGCATTCTTCCATAGGCATTGAAAAAAAATACACTTAAATGCCAATTTTAAGGAAAAAGATTATTTTATTCCAGTATAGTCAAGTATACAGTCTTTATTCACACTGAAATATAAATGTAGCCACCCTCCACCCACCTCATTTTCAATTTTTAATAGATTTTGCATTAAATGCAATGCAGAGAAAAAATAATTTTTTGTTAATTAGAAATTAAAGCACAACTTAAAGAACCTATTTTAGCCTTGAAATGTCGTAAACTTTGTCCGTTTTGGTAAAAATGGCATTGAGCCGTTTGGGAGCCGAAAGGTCAGAAAGGTAGAGGAGGATACATTAGCATAAAAGCCAGTGATCAGAGAGGGTAGGAGTGTGTGTGAAAAATATAGAGAGAGAGAAAGAGAGAGAGAGGAAAAGATGGATATACGGTAGATATAAAAGTAGAACAATAGATGGCCTAAAGCAGATACCTGAGGTATGCCATAATCTACTTTAATGTTGTGAAGATTGAAGTCAAATACAGATGCATGTATCATATGCAGTCCATTAGAATGAAACTGTGATGTGGCATTTTTTATTATTTCATAAAGTAAAATTAAAGCATTATATCCTGGTTTGAGAGTGTTACTTTTAAAGCATTTGCCAGCTGCTGTTATCCTGACTAATGAGCAGGTGAGGGTTAATAGCTAGGTTCAGGGGCCCAACAGTGGCAACTTGGAGATGCTGAGATTTAAACTTACACGGTGATATCAAAAAGTTTCGAGATTAGCTCTATTTACAGCATGTACTTTATTTATCTACATTTACGCACTGAAACCTTCAAAATTGTTCCCTCGCACAGCAATACAGCGCTCCCAGCGTTCCTGCCACTTCTGGAATGTGTCCTAGAACACTTCTTTTCAAAGCCTGTCAAGCACCTTCTGTGATTCACACTAGCAATGGTGTCAAAACGGCGACCTTTGAGATGGATCTTCATCTTCAGAAACCGGGCAAAGTCCACAGGAGCCCAATCTAGAAGTGCGGAAGTTAGATCATATTGTTTTCAGCGAGAAACTTACATTTAAGGAGAACTCGGTGACAGGGCACGCAAGTGGTCAGAATCACAGATGTGGGAGCGTACGTGGCCAGAATAGCACCAGTTGCACAGATCCAGATGTACACAGGATGAGGTCGTTTGGCACAATGACTTATGATGGTCGGTGATCCCTATGACTGTGTATGCAGCCTTATGCTGTCATCTATTTGCATGGCTTGAAACTTTTTGATTGCACCTCATATGACCTTCTGATCAGAAATCCATTACCTTATCCACTGGGCTACAACCACCATCAGTCGAAAGTTAGGCGTTGAGGAAAATCTTTGAGTTTTTTGACACACAGGTATATATGTGGAATCACTGCTGCTGGTAGTTCTAAAAACTCAAGTTGCAAACGTAGGTAAAAATACTGAAGACAAATTGTACTCCCAGTTCACCCAGTTCAAAAATATAGCAAAAAAATATTTTTGAAAAATATATATTTTTTTATAGTTATTCAGATTAATACATTCACACTAATCAAATTACTCTAAATTTAAGATGCGATAAGTTGCTACAATCCTGACAAGGACTATTGATCACCTTACACCTATTTTAGAACCCTTATTTCAGGTTTTGGGTTCAATAAAAAATTAAATAGATTCAGGTAACACTCCAAAAAGTAATTTTTCCAGAAAAGTGGAGGTTGTAGCAGCAAATATGGACTAAATGTAAAATAAGATGTTCAAAAGCCCAATCATATGGCCAAGAGTGAATAAAATATATCGTACATACTGCATACTTTTCTGCTTCTATAACAACCTGCTAGAGATGAATAAATCAGCAGTTTAAACATGCGTGTGTTGGGGAACACGAGGTCAGACACTTCAGAGAAACAAAAAAGTAGTTTCTGGTTAAGATAATTTGTAGAAGGACTTAATCAGGACCTTGTAATCAAGGACTTTTTATTATCTTTAATAGAAGCGGACATAATAATAATAATCATGTGAATGACATCAGGATTAACACTGCAGGTTGTTGCTATGGCAGCTAACATGTTCATAGTCTTATAAAAACAGAAAAAAAGAGAGAGAAAAAAAATGTATGTCATGTACCTGCAACAATAAAAAAGAGAATATTTTTTACATCATGAATAAAAGCCACACACACACACACACACACACACACACACACACTTGAAAATATGTTTAGTATGCTTTTTTGGTGGTAATTATTGATATAAAAAATTATTATTGGGGTCAATTGATTAAATGTAATTATTTAATCATGATTAATCACATGATTGTCATAAGTGAATTCGAGAATAATCACAATTTAATCGCACATTTGTATCAGTTCTAAATTAACCTTAAATTAATACTTTTAAAGTTTTTAATACTTTAATCAACATTAACGAATATTGATGCTTTATGCAAATGTATGTTTATTAGTAGTGAAACAGAAACCCAACATGAAGCATGAAGACTGAATATTTTTGTAAATGTTTTAAAGTAATTATGCTGTTTTAAATGTCGTGAATAATCAGGACACCAAACAGAACTTGTTATGTTTCCACACGGACGGTTTTAATTGCCGGATGTGTGCGTCATGGCGGATTTTGGTGCTGATTTTAGACTCGGATCAATAAAACAAATGTTTAGTGACTAAAAGTTATTTTTAGTGGCGTTTATTTATTTATTTTTTATATCTAAATAAAGAAAGGAGGCTGTAAATACATCTCCGTTGCAATGAGGGTTTTAATTTCACCTGTTTTATATTTATTTGTTTATTTATATCATTTAATTAAAATGATCAAACTTTCTCTCTGCTGCATTAATCATGCATTTAATGAAATCAGAATTTGCCTTAATGCGTTATTAACACGTACATTTATAAAGATAATTAATGATCCTTGTTCACATTTGTATAAAAAACACATCATACAAACAGTGTACTTGTACAGAATATTACATTTCTGATACATATGTAATATATACATTGTTTTTCTAGTTAAAAAAATAGTCAAAGAAAAAGCAAGATTAGATGGAAATTAAAGAGAAATAAATAAATAAATAAATAAATCACATATATATATATATATATTATGAAACATGTTCTGGCCGTACTAAACAAATTAGCCAGCGCAACCCTCTATTTCAAACCTGGATCAATATGAACTCCGGGTTTTTTTCCCTCCCAGTCGTTAACTTAAGCTTCACAGGTCGTAACTTGAGCCTGGAGTTGGAGAACCGAAATCAGAGCGCAAGGTGTTGTAATGGTGGGAGTGAAAATTATTTGCATCTCCACATAATTATTCAGGGGAGTGCAAGACGGCACTCTAATACCCCCATTCAACCCCCGTTATCCTCCGAACACCCCCCCTCAAGCTCTCTCCATCATGGCTCTGCTCTCGTCTAATGGACCGGCGTTGTGTATCGCAGCTTTTAGCGTTTAGCAGGAAAGCAGAGCCCGGAGTCATGTGACCCCGTGCCTCGGAAATGCGTGCAGTTCAGCATAGTGCCGTCCTCAGCGGGCAGATTTGTCCTAATAAAACGTCAGGCCCCGAGCAAAATGAACTGTAATGACTTTCTGAGTTCACTAATGGCCAATAAATCTTAGATTAGATGGGCCGCTCACAAACGGCACACGGCTACGCTACACACACACACACGGGTGTGGGGCAGGGCTGAATAGATTTTGATGGCTTGACTGTCAAAAGTTTTCGTTGTTGTTCCTCCTCTGGTGGCGCAGCGGTGGGCCGGAGTTTTTCCAAAAAGTTTCCGATATTAATCCCTATGAACAGTCTTATTCTACAGGATCGTATTTCAAACATCTCTTCATTCCTCCCTTCCTCTCTCCCTCCCTCCATCCATCGCATGTCCGGTCACACGACCCTGTAATGGCTACCATCCACTCCGGATGCTTATTGGTTTACCAGAGTCCTGCGGCTAGAAGTAGCATGTAGCATGCAGGAGCGAGATTACGAGCGTGGAACTTTCTCAAAGTTTCTTGAGAGTTAGCCGCTAGCAAGTGCAAAAGCAGGAGGATAAAGGTGACGAATGACCAGGCGGATGACACGTTAATGCTGCGTCGACCTGACCCCCTTCTCCACCAAGCTCTGTTAGTGTAATGGCTACACTTATCATTTAGGGAAGGGAGGGGAGGAGGGAAAGGGAGAGTTCGGGGAGGGTTGTGGCGAACAAATTGCGCCGTGGACTGGAGGGGAAAGCGGCGCGGAGGATGTGAATCAATCATATTATCCGCTTACACGCAGCGGCTGCTCCTCCTTCCCATGAGGAACAAAGAAATGAGCTACTGATCGCCTCCAACTTGACATTACCAAATGGGGTGCGCTCGGAGAAAGCCTTCGGATCGTATTAAAGCTGAAATATTAATATGGATGTTTCCTTTCAACTCGCTTTAACCCGATTGCTTTCCGAACCCAAATGTTCAGAAAACGGAAAATCTAATTTCACAGACGGATTCAATCATGGAAGATCAATTGAGCGAAACGTGTCAAGTTTTTTGCTTTTTGTTTTTTTCCCCTTAGTTTAACGTCAGAACGAAACGTTCAAACATTTTAATGAAACAACAGCCAGATGGAGACACCAAAAAAACACACACTTCCTTTTCCAACAATAATTCGCTTTCGAGTTTTCTTTTGTTTGTTTGTTTGTTTTGAAAACTTGATCGAGTCTTTTGAAAAAAAAAAAGAAAAAAAAAAAACAAACCCACTTCCTTTCCCAACAGGAAACCAGTTTCAAGAGTTTTTTTTTTTTTTATGCCACTTCTGCTTCTTGTTTGTTCTTTGGAAGAGCAAATTGTCCTCGCTTTTAAATATTGGCGCCCGTTTCAGGCACTGCAGCTTCCAGACACGTACAGGGAAAAGCACAAAAGCGCTCTGATTAATGTCCAATGCACCGCATGTACTTCAGGACAGTCTGTGGCACAATATGTCCTCTCCGTCCCGCCTTGCCAACTGGCAGCGTGCTGCAGATGGGCTCGAGTTTAGGCACAGAGGACCCACAGGTTTCTGCTAAAGAGGACCTGGCACAGTCCGAGCGAAAAGGGATTTAACGAGTCGCAGCTCGGATGGCGAGGGGAGAGAGGACAAACTCCACACGCATGCCATGGAGAGAGAAAACATCGTACATCGTTCTGAGCTACGAGTCTGGGAGCATTTGTGTACGCTCCCAGTGAGTGCTGGATAGCCTTGATTACACACACACACACACACACACACACACACACACACACACACACACACATTACAAAATAAAAAGAGCTCCACATTGTTTCTGATGGAATTTCAGGCTTTCTTTCTTTCTTTCTTTCTTTCTTTCTTTCTTTCTTTCTTTCTTTCTTTCTTTCTTTTTTTATCTTTTTAACGAATAAAGGTTTATCTTTTAATACTCATTTATTTCATATAGTCCAGTTTCTTTAGTTTTCTCTCTTTTATTTAGGTTTTTTAATGTTTTTTTCTTTCTGTTACATTCTTTTTTCTTTAATTTTCTTGATTCATTTATTTTTAATTTTCTTTCTAAATTTTATCATCATATTTTCCTTCTTTCTTTCTTTCTTTCTTTCTTTCTTTCTTTCTTTCTTTCTTTCTTTCTTTCTTTCTTTCTTTTCTTTATGTAATTGATTCCCTTTTCATATGTCCTTTTTTAATGATCTTGATAAAATTGCTTTCTTACTTTATTTACTTTATCTTTACTATGTTTTTGTTGTTCGTTCGTTCCTTCCTTCCTTCCTTCCTTATTTCCAACATTTAACTGTCCCTTTCTTTTACCATTCTTTCTTTATGCCGTCATCAGGCCGATACTGAGAAGGAATGAAAGCAGTAAAAGCATCACTCATCACTTTACTGTTGTGTTCTGATCCACACCTCAATCCTGAAACTGTGATTAAAGCTCACATCTGTATTTATAAAATATTATCAGTACTCTCTGAGTAACAGCTCCATGTTCTTCAGGTTCAGATCTTCCTGAACTTCATCATAAAAGCAGCTGAAGAAATTCAGGTTTAATGTCCTCATTGCTGTGTAATGTTCAAAACAGACGATCGAAAATGTGAGACGTGTCAAAAAGAACTGGTCTCAGCGGTCCGGTCCAGAGCACATGATCCGGCTCTGATGTGAAGGAAACTGGGAGAAGAAGACTGGGAAGAGACTCTCGTGGAGTATATCTCGTATGTATGTGTGTGTGTGTGTGTGTGTGTGTGTGTGTGTGTGTGTGTGCGCACTTGTAGTAATACTCACTAATGACCCATCGTTGAGCTGTCAGTCCGAACCGGCGGGCACAGAGGCCATTTTCTCCCTAGGGGGACAGCCCAGAGTAGTGATTGATCATGAATATTTCAGCCCTCCCTCTCGTTCGCTTCCTCTCCCTCTACCCACCTGTCACACACACACACACACACACACACACACACACACACACACACACACACACACACGTCTAATTTAGCCCCTGTGCACTGGATCCTTACGTTCTGGAGAGAGTTCCCCTGGAGCTCCAGTCTCTTACTTACACACTTTTACACACACACACACACACACACACACACACACACACACACACACACACACACACACACACACATCACCTTTAGCCCTCCTGTCATGTTCACTGTTCACTGTTCATCTGTTGTGTTGTGTTGCGCTGTGTGTGTGTGTGTGTGTGTGTGTGTGTGTGTGTGTGTGTGTGTGTGTGTGTGTGTGTGTGTGTGTGTGTGTGTGTGTGTGTGTGTGTGTGAGACTGACCCACATATTCACTTTTATTTTTTATATCTACACACAAACATCAGCAATTACAATCTCTGCACAACCACAGCTACACAACATAACACAGCAGCACTGCAACATACCACATTATATAACAGCAAGACATCAGCAACATTACATCATCTAAATGCAAGACACAATAGCAGTGTAACACAACACAATATAATTGTATAACAACGCAACCGCAATGAAAAACAATAACACATCGTGTAACAGCAGGCAAATGCAACACAACATAACACAACAAATAATCTAAGAGCCAAGAGCAACGCAATGCACAACAGTAATGCAACATGACACAATATAAAGCGAAAAAAACCACAACAACAGCATCACAACATAGAACATCAGATAAAAGCAGGACAACACACGTCAGCACAAAATTACACAGCAGAAATGCAAAAATGTATAATGGCAAAACACAACAGCAGCAATACAACTTGAGACAACCCCACATTATATAAGAGCAAAACACAACACAAATGCAACATAACACAACAACATATGTCGACCAGACACAACACAGCAGCAACACATCATATAATTGTAAGACAATAAGTCAGCAACGCAACATAACACAACACAACATTTAACGGCATGGCACAACACAGCAAAAATGCAACACAATACATCATATTATGGAAAAAAATAATAAAAATGCAAAAAACAACAATGCATTATATAAAGACACAGCAGTAATGTGACTTAACACAATACATAACAAAAAAGATCAACACAACATCATATAAAAACAAGATGACATATCAACGCAAAATAACACATCAGATAAGGGCAAAACACAACATAACAGCAACACAACATAATACACTACAGAACAATTGAACACAACTGCACGCATTAGCAGCGCAATAAAGAAACACTGTGTTTGAACCAGAAGTCATGACTTTTACGGTGCATCCAGAAACCACATTTTATGTTGCAGCTTCAATCCAAAATGGATTAAATTCATTATTGAAGGACTCTTAAATCATCAGAAATGAAGATTAAACTCTTTGGGCTGAATACCAAGCGTCATGTCTGGAGGAAACCAGGCACTGCGTATCACCAGGCCAATACCATCCCTACAGTGAAGCATGGTGGTGGAAGCATCATGCTGAGGGGATGTTTTTCAGCAGCAGGAACTGGGAAACTGGTCAGGATTTAGGGAAAGCTAAATGTAGCAATGTCCAGAGCTGATGAAAACCTGCTCCAGAGGGCTCTGGACCTCGACGGCGACGGTTCATCTTCCAACAGAACAGCGACCCCAAGCACACAGACAGGATAACAAAGGACTGGCTACAGGACGACTCTATGAATGTCCTCGAGTGGCCCAGCCAGAGTCCAGACTTGAACCTGATTGAACATCTCTGAAGAGGTCTGAAAATGGCTCTGCACCTACGCTCCTCATCCAAGCTGATGGAGCTCGAGAGGTTCTACAAAGGACAATGGTAGAAACTGCTCAAAAATAGGTGTAGCATCAAACAAAAGTTTTCAACAAAGAGCTTCAACAAAGTTTTGAGCAAATGTTGTGAATACGTATTTTTTATACATTTTCTAATAAACTTCTTTTATGTTGTCATTATGGGGTTCTTTCTCTCTGTCTCTTTTGACAATGCCAAAACCTTCATTTTCGGTTCTATTAAACTGATATGACTCAATTTTCTGTAACCTGAATCCAGCTGCTGCTCCTCTGTTTTCCTGACCAGGCCTGCACATAATACACATCTGTTCACATCTGGATTTCTAACATATTATCAGTACTTTGTGAATAATATCTGCATTTTGGTTCATCTCCCTAATCTTCATCCTGAAGGCATTCAGACCTCATTGTGTTCCCCCAAAAGTCACCCAAGTTTCCTCTTTTGAACAATTTTCAAATCAGTTCTTCTGCTCATTAGAGAAACGGCGTCAAAGTCCCATGTAGAGAAAATCGATTTGTTCCATCGCTCCACATCTGGTAAACATATTAAATGGGTCATTTTGACCCGCCTGGAACAGAGCATGATGGGTAATGGGGCTCAGCCGGGCCGAAGGGGGCATTTGAACCCCGGCGTCTGATTGAGCTGTGGCCTGCTGAGGATCAGATTAAATCGGACGTGTTGCTCTCGACCCTGAGTCTGACTCCAGGCAGGAATTAAAGGCAGGACGAAGAGAAACGAATGAACTCACAGCTCAACTTTACATCAACCCCAACAAACATTAACACTGCAATCATATTCCTCATGTGTGGGGAGGAGATAATGACACACACACACACACACACACACACACACACAATTTTCTTTCTTTCTTTCTTTCTTTCTTTCTTTCTTTCTTTCTTTCTTTCTTTCTTTCTTTCTTTCTTTCTTTCTTTCTTTCTTTCTTTCTTTCTTTCTTTCTTTCTTTCTTTCTTTCTTTCTTTCTTTCTTTCTTTCTTTCTTTCTTTCTTTCTTTCTTGCATTTTCTCCATCTTCTTTTCTATCACATTTCTTTCCCTACTTTCTTCTTCATTCTCTCTGATCTTTCTTCCTCCCTTCCTAGCTTATTTTTTCCTTTCCTTTCTGCCCCCGTTTCTTCATTCCTTCCTTTTCCTTTTGCTTTCTGTCCTTTATTTCCTTCCTGCCTTCTTTCCTTCCTAAATTCCTTTCTTCCATCTGTCCTTTATTTTCTTCCTTTCTTCCTTCCTTCTTTTCTTCCTTCCACCATCCCCCTGTCTGTCCTTCCTTCTTCATTTTTTCTTTATTTTTCTTTGTGGAATGGTCGGCCAAAACAGTTCAAAACTATTGGTGAGCCTTTTCATTGATACTTTTGTGTTTTGCACAAAACTCACAATTTGCCTTAATTTTAAATCCCTGAGAAAAACTGTAACGCACAGACAAAAACACGAAAATATCGATGCTTCTGTTAGAGATGATGTATGTGGAGGTGCAGTTGTGGCTCCAGTGAAAGGAGACGTGTTGAATTGGGTTCATTGGGTTTCTTGCTTTAGTGATGACATTAATTCTCACTGTGAGATTCCTGTGTGTGATGCAGTTCTGTTCTACTGCACTTCTCTGTTATATTGATAGTTTCCATAGTCGTGGCTTCATAATGATGATATTAAGAGGTGGATTGATTCAGGTAGGACACCACTGAGGGTCTGGGGGTGAAATGTACAGCTCACCACTGGTATTTAAGTAATAAAGAGCAAAAAATATTGATCATTGTCCATAAAAATATTCATACAATTTATATGTACAAATACTTCAAATCTGACACTGTTTGCAATTTACACATTACAGTCTTTTGAACAATATATATAAGTAGCAGAATGCTGAGGATGGAGCCACCAGGAAGGAGGAAAAGAGGAAGACCAAGGAGGTTTATGGATGTGGTGAGGGAAGACATGCAGGTAGTTGGTTTGACAGAGGCAGATGGAGAAGACAGGGGTGTATGGAGACGGATGATCCGCTGTGGCGCCCCCTAATGGAAGAAGCTGAAAGAAGAAGAAAAAGAAGAAGAAGAAGAAGAAGAAGAAGTCTTTTAAACAATATTTTTTGAACAATTTCCAAATCAGTTCTTCTGCTTATTAGAGAAACAGCGTCGAAGTCCAATGTAGAGAAAATCAATTTGTTTCATTCCTCCACATCTGGTAAACATATTAAAAGGGTCATTTTGACCCACCTGGAACAGAGCATGATGGGTAACACCACTGAGGGTCTGGGGGTGAAATGTACAGCTCACCACTGGTATTTAAGTAATGAAGAGCAGAAAATATGGATAATTTTCCATAAAAAAAAATTCCGATTCCTCCGTATGTCTGCACATATGGTGACAGTGACCAATTAAAACCTTGAACCTTGAAA
Source organism: Silurus aristotelis (assembly GCF_946808225.1). Classification (NCBI taxonomy): domain Eukaryota; kingdom Metazoa; phylum Chordata; class Actinopteri; order Siluriformes; family Siluridae; genus Silurus; species Silurus aristotelis. The sequence continues at coordinate 33,168,518 of NC_139577.1, read as the reverse complement.
TTATAAAAGATTTGCAAATTTACCCGAAGACAAAAAACAAAACATGAGAACAAAAGAGGAAATTCAAAAGTTTAAACAAGGGTCTGCTTTGGAAGCCTGGAGGGGAATAGTAAAACAGAGGGCTGCCCTCTGGTGGTCTGGAGAAGAAATAAATCTGATATATCCAAGATTATATTTTTTGTGTGAGGAACAGGAACAAAGCTTAAATTTCCCAAACACATCAGTGACTTATTTTATCAGGACAGGTTTATTTAGGTGGAGATCAGAAGCAAAAAAATAGACACATGACCATGACTGATGATCTGATTAAACTAGATTGACAAAAGTATTGGGACACCTGATATCTCCAGCCATATGTGGTTTTTACCAAAACTGTTACCACAGAGTTGAAGACACACAATTGTATTGGACGCCTTTGGGTGCACTGGCATGATATTTTCCCTTTTCTTGAACTAGGAGACCCAGACCTGTTCCAGCATGACAACCACGTGGAGCTATAGAACCAATTTTTGAACACTGACTGCACCCCAGGCCTCCTCACCCCACCTACATCAGTACCTGACTTTAGAAACACCCCTCTGAAGGAATTAGCTCAAATCTCCACAAAATCTAGTGGAACATCTTCTCAGAAGAGTAGAGGTTATTAAAACAGCAAATAGAGACTAAATGTGGACTGGGATGCTCAAAAAGCGATCTTATGCTTAGGTGTCCATGTGTAATGTCTTGTTCTAGATCCATGATAACATCACTTTTTCATCTCAAACTGGTTTCATGAACATGGCGGTGAGTTTGAGGCTCTTAAATGGTCTTTATAGGCTTGATCTGAACCCAGGAGATCAAAAATATATATTAATAATAAATCATTTATTTGACATTTGTAGGGTTTTTAGCAGAAGTAGTGATAATATAAAAGAAATACTATATTTCCATCATACACTCTGCTTGAGAACCATCAAAAACCACGGCCGTGGTGATAAAGATCGGGACTGAAGGTCTTGAACACCACTGGTTGCCCTTAGCTGAGTAAGAGAAGCGCACTTCCACAAGTGACAATGGCGTTTTAATAGAGTTTCAGCTATCTAAGAAAAGAACAGCCTTTCGCTTGACATTTATGTGGGACATTTTCCAAAATCCCATCACTTTGAAGGTCACTTTAATTAATCCATGAGGTTGCGCACTTCAGAGATGTTAGAAAGGAAGTGACTCCAGAGACGCTGTATAAGAAGCGAACACTTTTATACACTTTCAGTTTAGAAGTAAACAAAGACTTTGTCCCCCCCCCCCCCCCCCCCCACACACACACACACGAGGTAGTGTATAGGAAACTGCCATGGGGCTTTTCGGAAAAAAAACAACAACAACGAGATCTTTCCGTTTCAAATGGAAAGACTGACAAATTTCAGGAGGTAAACCGTCTAAAAAGCAAAGCGATCATCCGACTGCTTTTATCTTCGTCTCTGAGCCAAGCGAAATCCCTCAGGATGCCTCTTTCTCGCGTGTGTTGTTGTGTCAGGACAGGCGTGTCCTCTTTACCAAGTGTTTTCTCCTTTCAGCTGGGCGTCTTTGAACGCAGCGAGACGCGAACCACAGGAAGCTGATCAGAAGCGTGCGAGAGCGAAAGACACGCGACGTCCTTGAAACTAAACGCTCCACTTGTTCTTCTGTAAGCACCTATTAACTTCGAATGAAAAACGCAATAAATATTGATGAGTGGAGGGCTACAAAGATCATGATTAAGGTTGAGACTGATTGAATCACCTCAAGTGCATATATGCGCAAAGAAAACAGCAGCTAAGCTTCTGTTCCAGAGACGAGAAGGTTAAGAACTCAAATGTCATGAGTAATATCTGTCTATTTGTTTATTATGTTATACGGTTCCACGCTATGGCTACGCACGTGTTAGCTGTATGTTAAGCATACCAGATATGTACATGTTTACCAGAGGTGAAAGAAATTTAGGATGCCAAGAATCAGAGGATTTAAATATGAAATATAAGCACAATGCTAATAGATATTATGATGCAGTTGAAAACTTTTGGAAAAATTTATCTGTGAAAATGTTGCTGACGAAGATTATGCGTTGATGTTAAATCAGTTTTACAGACACTTTAATGTCAATTTATTGGAGAATAAGCATGTGGAGTTCAGTGACGTGTTTTCATAGGGGATAATAGCATCTTTCACATAAGCAAAAAATAATACAAAAATGATTTTCTTGAATGAATATGCAATTAAGGGCTGTTTCTACCATAAGGTCAAAAAATAAATAAATAAATAAATAAATAAATAAATAAATAAATAAATAATTATCACAGTTTTTTAAATCCTGGGTGTACGACTTGATTCGATTGTGAAGTAGGTAAAGTCGTCACAAAGGCTAATACATTTAATGAAATTGGCTAATAACTGTACATGATTTAAAAAATCAAAACAAAAATGATTATCTTATCTCATTTTTAATGGCACGATAATTAATTAAACAGCTCGATAAACAATCATTGTTTGATTAAAATTATAAATAAAAAAACTATACATTTATATTTGAAAAATGTGGGGCGGAGTCAATGCTAATAGATCGACTAGTACATCACAGAGGATCAGAAAATTTGGTTGTAAGTAATAATTCGAAGAAAAAAAAAAAATACTTTTATATATACTGTATATTTAAATGATGGACCCACATTTCTATAAATATAACACTTATTCAACTTTTCTGATCCACTGCGATGTACTAATCAATCTATTAGCATTGACTCCGCCCCACATTTTTCAAATATAAATGTATAGTTTTTTGGTCCTATGATATTAGAGTTAAGTAAATATCAAAACTGACTTTAAAAAATTAAATAATTATTTATTTATTTATTTATTTATTATTTATTGACCTTACAGTGGAAACAGCACTTTATTGCATATTTATTCAGGAAAAGGATTTTTTTTTGTTTGTTTTTTGCTGATGTGAAAGATGCTTTTAGACCCTGTGAAAACACTTCACTTTACTCCAAATGCTTATTTCCCAATACATTGACATTAAAGTGTCTGTGAAACTCAGTGAATTTTGATTTAAGATCAGCGCATAATCTCCGTCAGCAACATTTTCACAGACAAATTTTCCAAAAATGCCTTTTTTTTTTCAATTGCATCATAATATCACGAGCCCGTTTTGTAAAAGTGCCACGCTGCATCGCTCTTTCTTCCAGTCGCTCTGACTGCGAGCTAATTAGCTTCCTGATGTTGCCCGATGTACGAACCGGCAGGTGTGATGCTTTATAATACGCATTGTGGCACGTTTGTTCAATCAGGCATCATTGTAGCATAGAGTCATAAATCCGCTCAGAGAAAGCGCAGGCAGTCTGAGGGATGGGCGCAGATGGCGTCTCTATAATAAAGCATTATAATGAAAAAAAAAAGAAGTAGTGTTAATTAGTGGAATAGTTCATCTACCATCAGCTGCTTCGATGTGTTCTTACTCTCGCTCGCTGAATTCTCGCGGCCTAATCCTTTCTTTTTTCTCCGTTTCTCTTTCTCAGCTTCAGATCCGGCAGTGAAGTCGGTGAAGTCACAGCTGCCACCAGTGGCCTTGTTGTCTCTTTGTGTGTGGTGTGGAGAGAATGATTAAGCGCTAAATTCATCTCCCATCATGCCTCTTAATTGTTTATTAACAAGCTTCCTGCTCAGACGGAGCGGCACTCCATGCCGATGGATGATGCCACGCTCGGCAAGAAGTGCCGCATGATTCCAGGCACTGGGTTCATTGTTGACGATAATCTTATAATATCAGACTCTGGCTACGCTAAAAACGTGTCAAAGTTGCATTAGCTATAGCATAACATTGATTCTGAGTTACTAATTAGAAAGTCAAGGGTTTAAGCCCAGTATTGCCTAGCTGCCACCGTCAGGCTCTTGAGCAAGGACATTAATGCTTTGTGCTCCAGGGATGCTGTATCATAGCTGACCCTGCACTCTGACCCCCAACGTCCTAGCATCACTGGGTTATGCAAAGAATTTTACTGTGCTGTAATGTACAGAAAATGTGTACACTGTGCATCATCTGATATGACTTGCCTTCCAGTCCTACTATATTTACCCAATTTGCAAAAACTCATGTCTCAACACCATATATGCTAGCAAACTGCATACTCCAATTACCAAGAGCCCACGTACTATGTGAAAACTGATACAAGGCCACAAGTCACAAAGCAAACTGTTTAAGAAAACACCAGAAAGATCTAAGAGCAAAGTACAAAACCTGAATATTTTATTGGTCTTAAAAACATACACCGACCAGTAACATTATGACCACTGAGTGGTAAAATGATGATCTCTTCATCATGGCACCTGTTAGTGAGTCAATCTATTTATTACACAGCAAGTGAACATTTTGTCATCAAAGTTGATGTTAGAAGCAGGACAAATGGGCGAGCGTAAGGATTTAAGCGGCAAATAGTTACGTCTAGACGTCTGGGTCAGATCATCTCTAAAACTGCAGCACTTGTGGGCTGGTCCCGGTTCTGCAGTGGTCAGTATCTATCAAAAGTGCTCCAAAGAAGGAACAGTGGTGAACAGTGGCGGCCGAGGCTCATCGATGCAAGTGGGGAGTGAAGGCTGGACCGTGTGGTCCGATCCAACATATAAAGTACACAAAGCATGTACTTGAGTAAAAGTAAAGATACAGTAGGTAAGATATGATCAACAAATAACAGCAGCATTAACATTATAATCTGTTCATGTAAATATCAGACAAATCCACCAATTCTCTTATTACCTTAACAACGTGCAAGGGTTCACGACGACAGACTTTTTCTTTTTCAGGCTCTGGTATTTAACTAAAGAACAAACAACAAAGGCAAATTAAAATCTATTAACATGAAAATAATTTAATCAGAGCATAAATCTATTATTGTATCTTTTTGTTTTGTATTCTAAAAAACTAAAAACATACATCAGTAAAACACAACAATAACTTTTTATACACAATAATTGTTTATCGAGCTGTTTAATTACTTATCGTGCTGTTATAAATGAGATAAGATAATTATTTCAGTTTTTTTTAAATCATGTACAGTTATTAGCCAATTTCATTAAATGTATTAGGCTTTACTGCTCCATAACGAGATGAGTGATAAAGCTGCATACACACCTTCAGCTTTTGCTCCTTTCCCCCCTTGGGCTCTTGAGGGTTTAGAGGGTTTTTTTTGTCATCCATAATTTTAATTTTAATTCAGCTCTCCTTACCGGCATGACGTCACTCCAGGTCTTGTCAGTTCTCCCAACCCTGAAGGTTGAGGTGACATCGCCTAACCCCCGTCTCTTTTTTCTGAGTTTCTGAGTGAGGGAAATTCTCCGGGAGGTGGGTTCACACTCTGAGACCCGAACAGGTTCATTCACCTGACATGATATAATAATTGACTCGACCGTAAAAATGACCAGTAAAATGTAAGATTTTTTTTTTTTTGCGTAGTTGCCCAGTGGCGCCGGGCAAGTACAAGTTCAACCCAGATTGATTGGTGGCTTGCTGCATGTTTGAACAGTTATGTTTTTATCCACTCATTTAAAAAAGGAATGACTGATTTCACGATATGTAGTTTAGTAAAGATAAAATATTTGACGTTGAAATGTAGTGAAAATCAAACGGAAATCCATGAGTAAAGTACAGACACGCGGAAAAACTACTTACAGTACAGTAACAAATTAATATAATTACCACTGATTCATGTTTATGCACACAAATCTACCTCTTTTTTCGTGTTACTCAGCACAACTGCCTAAATCTGGCTCCGCCTCCACAGCAACAGAGGCAAAGGATCATGGGTAATGCTGACAGAAAAGCCAAAAGGTAATCTTTTTTCCCCATTTTTAATCAGAATAAGGCAGAAGATATATTGCAAGGGTTGAGGTTATACTGTAATATGTGTGTCTCTAATTAATTCAGTCTCCATAATTACCTGGGAGAATATGTTTACTGTATTTTGACTGGAAGGAACCACTGATGATGGTTTATAAATATATAGCAGAATATAGCAGTAAAAACAAGAATTAAATATCCTGCTTAAATGTTGAGTAATGGTGATTGAAGAGAAAAAAAAACAATAAAAAACGTGAAAAAAAAATACAGTCTGTGGTGTCCAGTGGCAGAAAAAAAAACTTTGGCAGAGGCACCGAAAAAAACGTTGTATTTAAATACAGTACATAGAGTCGTCCTCTGTGACACGAAAAAAAGAGCGACATGCATGTCTACGAACACAAATCAACAGATTATTTTGTGACTATAATCACAAAATGTCATGTGACTGGGCTGGTGTGTTTGTGAATTTAGAGAAAGCGTACAACAGGGTGCCAAGAGAGGAGTTGTGGTATTGTATGAGGAAGTCAGGTGTGTCAGGGAAGTATGTGAGGGTGGTGCAGGACATGTATGAGAACAGTGTGACAGCAGTAAAGTGTGCAGTAGGAATGACAGACTGGTTCAAGCTGGAGGTTGGACTGCATCAAGGATCAGCTCTAATCCCTTTCCTGATTGCAGTGGTAATGGACAGGATGACGGACGAGATCAGACAGGAGTTTCCGTGGACTATGATGTTGGAGATTGGAGAGGTGGAGGTACACGCTGGAGAGAAGGGGAATGAAAGTCAGTAGGAGTAAGACAGAGTACATGTGTGTGAATGAGAGGGAGGGCAGTGAAGTGATGTGGTTGCAGGGAAAAGAGGTGGAGAAGGTGGAGGAGTTCAGGTACCTGGGGTCAACAGTGCAAAGTAATGGAGAGTGTGTTAGAGAAGTGAAGAAAAGGGTGGAGGCAGGGTGGAGTGGGTGGAGAAGAGTGATAGCAGGAGTGACAAGAGGTGGAGCTGGAGGTAGCAGAGCTGAAGATGTTAAGATGTTCGTTGTAAGTGACGATGATGGACAGGATTAGAAATGAGTTTATTAGAGGGACAGCGCATGTAGGACGTTTTGGAGACAAGGTGAGGGAGGTGAGATTGAGATGGCTTGGACATGTGCAGAGGAGGGACATGGGGTATATCAGTAGAAGAATGCTGAGGAGGAAGACACCAGGAAGGAGGAAAAGAGGAAGACCAAGAAGGAGGTTTATAGATGTGGTGAGGGAAGACATGCAGGTAGTTGGTTTGAAAGAGGCAGATGTAGAGGACAGGGGGGTATGGAGACAGATGATGTGGTGTGGAAGCAGCCGAAAGAAGAAGAAGAAAAAGGAAAAAAAAAAAATAATAATAAAAAATATATATATATATAATGTTAGGAATCTTTTCCAGGCTTTTAAAAGGCTGAAAATTGCCCTGTTTACACAAGAGAGAGAAATATCTCTACTGTATATGTATGTATACTGGGCAGAGCTTACAGAGTGTATGGGGATGTGTGTGGGAAAGTGAAGGTTGCCAGGTGAAGGCGTGTTGATCCGCGACTGTGGCGTTGGCGTCGAGGAAAGATGTGCATGTGTACAAGAGAAAGGAAAGCAGGGGGGCAAAAGTGAATGAGAACTTAAAGAAAGCTCCGTCTGTTGAACTGCCGCCATCTCTATCTTCCAACCCGGAACCAGTGAAATGTTACAGATTTCTCATATTGATGCAGCAACTTTAATTTAGTGGATCTTGCACAGTTTCTCTTTCTGCTTAGTGTTGGTGATCGTAAAGCTAAAATATCTCCATATAACAGAGTTAGCGTTTTTCCGCTCAGCATCCGTTTTAACCTGCTGCACACCGGAAAGTCGCGTGACCACACACGCCACACACGCACTGCCTAAGCTGAGACTATCTGGTCCTTTTGTTTGTGTTAGCAGCAAAAAAAAACCTGCAAAAGGTTCTCAGAAAGTGTGTCCACACAGGCACTTAGTTATTTTATTAAATCGCAACATTTGCCATCATACAGTATAATCAACAAGCTGACATCGCACATGCGATACAATTTATCGTGCAGCACTAATATTTACGTATATATATATATATAAATAAACCTGTTCCAGCATGGCAATGCCCCTGTGCACAAAGCTCACCTTTGGGATGAATGTGAACACTGACTGCATCCCAGGTCTCCTCACCTCACCTACATCAGCACCTGACTTCACTAACACACTTGTGGCTGATGAACACAAATACCCACAAGCACACTCCAAAATCTAGTGGAACATCTTCTCAGAAGAGTGGAAGAATTGATAAAAGCAAAAAAAAAAAAACATACTGTACTTATTGCCAGGTGTCTGCAAACGTTTGGCACAAGGACAAGGAATTTGCCATGGTGTGCTGGTGCTTTAAAAATATAACTATTAAAATTATCAAATTTGTGTAGGGGATGTGAAGTGAGGCAGTGCAAATAATAATGTAAAAGTGAGGCAGCACATTGATCATTTTCCCCAAATAATTACGAGGTGCACTGTTGCAAAATAGTGACCCTTGTTGATTGTTTTAATGTAACACATGTGAAATGAACAGTGTGGGATTTATATTACTGTAATGTTAAAGTGTGTGGAGGCAGATCAGAGATTATAGTGGATCCTCGGTATTGTACGGTAGATGAGGTCAGTTATGGATGGAAAGAAGTTTTTGTGGTGTGACTTTTTGGTTTTGATGGTATGCAACCTCCTGCCAGAGGGTAAGGATTCAAAAGGTTGTGTGGTGTAGAGGTGGAAGATTGTAGCTAATCACCTTCTTAGCAGAGTGGATGACACACTGCAGTCTGCCTTTGTCTTCAGCAGTGGCAACAATCTACCAGATGGTGATGGAGGAGGTAAGTATGGATTCATTGATGGAAGTGTAGAAGTGCACCATCATTTTCTTTGGTAGGTTGAACTTCTTTAGCTGTTGCAAGAAATACAACCTCTGGCTGATGTTCAGCTCTCACTTAAGGTCCTAAGAGATAATGGTTTCCAGGAAGTGAAAGGATTCGACAGCAAAGTCACACAGTATGACAGGAGACGGTGGGGCTTGGTTCTTCCTGAAATAATTCTTCAGGCAGTTGATGGTGATGGTTGTATGAAAATAGATGGTCCTGAAGCTACTGGTTCTGGTGCGAATGGATGTTTTTCCTCCTGCATGATAAAATAATTAAAGCTGACAATGTTATAATGTCAGACTCAGACTAAGCTAAAAAGTTTTATTAGCTATAACATGACATTGTGCAGCATCTGATATGACTTGTCCCTTAGTCATACTATAGTTTCCCAATTTGCAAAAACTCTGACACTTAAGAATACCATCAAAATAGAATAGAATCAGCACAGCGCATTATAGGCACTGAGCTCCTTAACCTGGACACTGTATATGCTAGCAGACTGCAGACAAACGCTAGCAACATCATCAAAAACTCCAATCACCGAAGGCACTTACAGTAATACCCCCTTACCATCTGGAAAGAGATTTAGGGCTGCAAGTTGAGCACAAAACAGTCAAGTGCAGCTTGTTTTCCCAAAGCTGTAGATGCCTTCACAACCCCCTCCCTACAATTACCCCAGTAACTGCCCGTCCTTTACAACTTGTAAGGACTAAAGGAGAGTTTTCCTCTTTGTTGCTCCACAGTGCACTCATCACTTTATACAGTGTGCAATATATCTCTAATGGCTTCATTCTATGTATTATATATATATATATATATATATATATATATATATATATATATATATATATATATATATATATATATATATATACACACACACACTTTTTAATATTTCATTCATATATTCTATTATATGCAATTTTGTTATATATTTTATTCAATTTCTCTATTCTTTAACTTTAACTTTTGCCAAACTATATTTTGTTGTATTGTATTATAATGACAATTGAGAATAAAAGTATCTTACATTCTTACTTACAGTGGGACACCATAAAATGCCAATGTGCACATGTAGGAACAACAGCTTCTTCTTTTGGCTGCTCCCATTAGCAGTCACCACATTCATCTGCACATCACTTTCTAGATCTTCGAGCCCTGATACTGTCTTTTATTGATTGTTTTATAGACTGGAAAATACAGAAGACATGACAATACAGGTCCAGGCAAGATTAGGTAAGATACAAGGACAATACAAGAGAAGATTAGTTTGTAGTTAAGACAACAAAAGAAAGACAAGAGAAGAAAATGGATTATCACTCCAACCTCCTACAGTACATGTCTTCCCTCACCATATCCCTAAACCTCCTTCTTGGCCCTCCTATTGTCCTCCTGCCTGGTGACTACCTTCTATCACTTTGTCTCCAAAACGTCCTACCTGCACATTCCCTCGAATAATCCCTCATTTCTAGTCCTGCCATCACTCGCGATGAAAATCGCATCTTCAACTCCATCCTCCAGCTCTGCCTCCTGTCTTGTTGTCAATGCCACTGTCTCTAAACCGTACAACACCTATAAACTTTCGCTTTCACTCTCACAGATACTCTTCTATCACAAATCACTCCTGCTATCACTCTTTTCCTCCCACTCCACCCTGCCTGCACTCTTTTATTCACTTCTCTAACACTTTTTATTCAACTCAAAACATGTAGGAACAACACTACAAAACCGTATGAAGAAAATACAGTATAGAACCAGAAGTGTGAATGCTGTTATTTTAAATCCAGACCCCTGATGTGAGATACGTATCATCAAATAACGTGTCACCGCAAACTAAAATAACTTCGGGACCAAATACCAGATGCAAATTACTCTGACACATGGAGTAAAGCTGAGATGTTCTAATTACAGGAGTTAAAAAAGAAAGATAATTACTGCTGATATAAATTTTGGATTGGTTGTATTTCAACATGGTGTATAGATTGTTTTGGTAGAATGCAGGACAGCGTGTGTGTGTGTGTGTGTGTGTGTGTGTGTGTGTGTGTGTGTGTGTGTGTGTGTGTGTGTCCAGCACCCATGAGCAATGTGGTTGCAGAGATTGCACGTCTACTCCCTGTAATGATAAGCTGTCACATTATCAGTATTGTAATAGACCTCAGGGCTGGAAGCAGCACACACTTCGGGCCGCCATCAACTATTTTTACTCTGAGTGACAGAAATAAAGAAATAAACAGCCATATTTGAACACTTTATCCAAATCCACGCCCACGCCACCGCCTTTTAGGGTCTCGGGGACAGAATGTAGAGTCTCTAAATGGCCATGAATAATTAGAAGTACCCCCACACACACATTCACACACACACACACACATTCACACACACATGCACAGAGGAATTGAGGGCAGAAATTTCACTTTAAACACACACTGGATGCAGTCCCTGTGCTGGAGTGCTGAAGCAGATAAAGTGGCAAGTGCTGAACGCATTGAGCAGGTGCATGCTGGGAGCTGAGAGAGGTGAGACAGGGCAAAACAATTTCATTACCACCTGAAAAAGTGCTGGAGAGTGAAATCAGCTCTGCATGTCCACCGAGCCCACAATGCACACCGATAGATTTCTTTTTTCCCCCTCAAACAGACAGCCACAAGTCTATGTTTTATGAACAGCTTTTTTTATTGATGTAATCAGTGTAGTTAAATATGTAGTTCTCACTGTGGAATATAAACTCATATTAATTCCTATACCGTGCAAACAAAAATAAAGTGATTGATTTTAAAGAAAAAAAAAACATGGATTAGTTCGTCCAGCTTAATCGAAACAACTATTAAATATGAAAACAAACCCAGCAAAAAAAGCATTAAAATGCATATTTGGTCTGCACGTCATAGTTTCTGGGTGAAAAATCCTGCACCAGCAACTGCAATCAGCATGAAGCAAAATCAACAGAGCCTGAAAAACCTCGTTCGGAAAAGTTTTCAAAAATAGAATGAAATGTACAAAATGAATGGTTCTGTCATGAAGCACTCAGCGTCTGACTGAGTTACTACACATGCCAAGAAGAGGTTAGCAAGATTTTTTTTTTCTGGGTAAAAAAAAAAAAAAAGGAATAAAAAATGCTCTAAGAGCAAAGTGCAAAATCTGAAGCTTTTAATGGTCCTCAAATCAGTGGTCAGACAATGAGCAAGAATGCAAAAGAGGGCAATTTGTAGACTCTCCTATGCCTCCATTTGCATTTGTTCTCTGAAAAGATTACAGGCAGTGAAAGCACTGAAAGCTTCAGGTGGGTAATGGTGATGGTTCTACTGGTTCCTACTGGTCCAGGTGAGAATGGCCCTGTAACTCCTCCTGTATGAAAGATGAAAAAAGCTGTGAATGGAATGGAAGAAATTTCTGAGGATGATGTGTCTTCTGCACAGACGTCTACAGTACTTTTGCAGGAAGGTTCAGTGGCTGGTAGTTTGGTGTCAGTGATGCTTCGGGGTTTCACCACCTTTTGCAGGGCTTCTTTTTTTCACGCTGTAGACCTGCTATACCACGCTGAGAGAGAGTCATGATCATAAGTAAATGTTTGATGTACAATGGCTCACATAATGTTCTGATGCCTCATCAACTGCTGTGAAGCCAAACATCAACACTGAATGGAAAAATGCTGGGAAATTTGATTTCTTTTAAACTTTATATCATCAATCATGTTTTGCCTTACTTTGTGCAGGAGCGTGAAAATATCTTTATATGTATAGATATATTTCATCAATAAAAAGTATATAAAGCTGTTTATCAAGGACCCAAACCATCGGAAATCAGGCACAGGTCGACATTAAGGCAAACAGTGTAGTTTAGAGAAATTTAAATGAACTAAAAAAGAAATAAACTTAAGAGAAAAAAAAAGAAAGAAGTGATACACAGTAAAATGGTGAGATATGTGGAATGAAGCAGTTTATAAACAGGAAGCAGATGAGATTAACAGGAAGGCATGCGAAAGCAAGAGGAAGTCTGGACTGGATTAGATTCATGATCAGTGTTAGGATTGTGTAGTGATTTATTTTCTTTCAGAGTTTGGATCTTTAAATAATGTTTTATTAAATGATTAAATTAAACTTTGTTTATTTTGTTGTTTGTTTGGTGGTTTGGTTTTTTTGTTGTTTGTTTGCTTGGTTGATTGATCTTAGTTTTTGTTTGCTTGGTTTGTTGATTAATTGTTTTTTTGGTTAGTGGTTGTTGTTTTTTTGTCAATTAGGTTGGTTGACGTTTTTTTTGTTGATTTGTTTGATGTTTGTTTGGTTGGTTGGTTCGTTGGTTGGTGGTTTGGTAAGTTGGTTGGTAGTTTGGTTACTTGGTTGGTTGGTTGGTTGGCTGTTGTTCGGTTAGTTGGTTGGATGGTTGTTTGTTTGGCTGTACATTCAGATCTGCTGAGGATAAAACCACCAAGGTTGTCCTCACTGGTGAGATTTATGTAAAGAACACACACACACACACACACACACACACACACACACACACACACACACACACATGTATGTGTATATATATATATATATATACAGTGAGGAAAATAAGTATTTGAACACACTGCTATTTTGCAAGTTCTCCCACTTAGAAATCATGGAGGGGTCTGAAATTGTTATCGTAGGTGCATGTCCACTGTGAGAGACATAATAATAAAAAAAAAATCCAGAAATCACAATGTATGATTTTTTTAACTATTTATTTGTATGATACAGCTGCAAATAAGTATTTGAACACCTGAGAAAGTCAATGTTAATATTTGGTACAGTAGCCTTTGTTTGCAATTACAGAGGTCAAACGTTTCCTGTAGTTTTTCACCAGGTTTGCACACACTGCAGGAGGGATTTTGGCCCACTCCTCCACACAGATCTTCTCTAAATCAGTCAGGTTTCTGGCCTGTCGCTGAGAAACATGGAGTTTGAGCTCCCTCCAAAGATTCTTTATTGGGTTTAGGTCTGGAGACTGGCTAGGCCACGCCAGAACCTTGATATGCTTCTTACAGAGCCACTCCTTGGTTATCCTGGCTGTGTGCTTCGGGTCATTGTCATGTTGGAAGACCCAGCCTCGACCCATCTTCAATGCTCTAACTGAGGGAAGGAGGTTGTTCCCCAAAATCTCGCAATACATGGCCCCGGTCATCCTCTCCTTAATACAGTGCAGTCGCCCTGTCCCATGTGCAGAAAAACACCCCCAAAGCATGATGCTACCACCCCCATGCTTCACAGTAGGGATGGTGTTCTTGGGATAGTACTCATCATTCTTCTTCCTCCAAACACGTTTAGTGGAATTATGACCCAAAAGTTCTATTTTGGTCTCATCTGACCACATGACTTTCTCCTATGACTCCTCTGGATCATCCAAATGGTCATTGGCAAACTTAAGACGTGCCTGGACATGTGCTGGTTTAAGCAGGGGAACCTTCCGTGCCATGCATGATTTTAAACAATGACATCTTAGTGTGTTACCAACAGTAACCTTGGAAACGGTGGTCCCAGCTCTTTTCAGGTCATTGACCAGCTCCTCCCGTGTAGTTCTGGGCTGATTTCTCACCTTCCTTAGGATCATTGAGACCCCACGAGGTGAGATCTTGCATGGAGCCCCAGTCCGAGGGAGATTGACACTCATGTTTAGCTTCTTCCATTTTCTAATGATTGCTCCAACAGTGGACCTTTTTTCACCAAGCTGCTTGGCAATTTCCCCGTAGCCCTTTCCAGCCTTGTGGAGGTGTACGATTTTGTCTCTAGTGTCTTTGGACAGCTCTTTGGTCTTGGCCATGTTAGTAGTTGGATTCTTACTGATTGTATGGGGTGGACAGGTGTCTTTATGCAGCTAACGACCTCAAACAGGTGCATCTAATTTAGGATAATAAATGTAGTGGAGGTGGACATTTTAAAGGCAGACTAACAGGTCTTTGAGGGTCAGAATTCTAGCTGATAGACAGGTGTTCAAATACTTATTTGCAGCTGTATCATACAAATAAATAGTTTAAAAATCATATATTGTGATTTCTGGAATTTTTTTTTTTAAGATTATGTCTCTCACAGTGGACATGCACCTACGATGACAATTTCAGACCCCTCCATGATTTCTAAGTGGGAGAACTTGCAAAATAGCAGGGTGTTCAAATACTTATTTTCCTCACTGTATATATATATATATATATATATATATATATATATGTGATGTCGAATGATTAAGTCGAAACCACCAATTCGTTCACAGAAAAAAGATTGTTCCTGCAATTGCAAAAAATCCTGCAGGGACTGTCTGATTGATACACAGGTGAAAAAAAGTGATCTATCTTGTAATGTCATGTCTATTCTTATCTTTACTTGTCATTTTTTATTTGGTCTTGTGTTTCTTGACCTGTCTTACCAAGACTTGCCTGGCCTTGTCTTGTCTTTTATGGTCTTCTACTGGCTTATCTTGTTTTACCTAATCTCTAGGCTTTTTCCCTTTCTTTGGTTGTTTTATCTAGTCTTCTCTTGTATGGTCTTGTCCTACCTAGTTTTATATTTTCTGGTCTATAAAAGTCAATAAAAATTCAACCAGTCATTAAAAGTCAGTATCAGGGTTCGGTGATATAAAGTGCATCATTGTGTATTACTGATCAAACGCCTTACACTGCATCATAACAATTTACACAATTAAGTGTGTGATTAGGTATTTCATATAGATTTTATAGAAGGAATTTAGAAGTCACTCACACTGCTAAATTAATTCGCCGTATTATAAATAAAATCGCTAAATTATGTGTTATTGAGTCAATTTTCCAAACAATGAAATTGAATAACTGACTGGAGCGCACTCAGACTTTCAGCCCCGACTGCAATAAAACACAACAATAAACATTCCTATTATGTGGATAATGTCAAAAAAATGAGCTTTTACATGGATAGGTAGAAGTGTGTGTGTGTGTGTGTGTGTGTGTGTGTGTGTGTGTGTGTGTGTGTGTGTGTGTGTGTGTGTGTGTGTGCATGAAAGAGTGAAATTCAAATTCTGAATTCATGTCCAGAAAGACAGACGGTGATATGTGTGAGGTGTGTGTGTGTGTGTGTGTGTGTGTGTGTGTGTGTGTGTGTGTGTGTGTGTGTGTGTGTGTGTGTGTGTGTGTGAGATCACTCATCCTCACCGGAGAAGGAAAATGGAGGCTCACTCTCCTGACCATGCTGCAGTGACCTCTATTAACTCCGGCACAGGGGTGAAACCAAAATCCCTGGAGACACACTGTCTCTGTCTACTTTTACTCTCTCTCTCCATCATACACTTCCTTATACACTCTTACTCTCAAACACACATACACACACACACACACACACACACACACACACACACACTTGCTCTGTAGAATCACGGCTGCTGTACATTTGCTGTTGCTTCTGTAATCCTCTGTATTGAATAAATAATTTAATAGTAAAAAATTATACAAATGTATTAATGAATCTATAAATAAAAATATTTTAATAATTATGATTAAATAAATTAAAATCGTTGGTTGCAAATGCTTAACGTAAAAGATCAGAGTAAAGATTAAAGTAAAAATAACAATAAGAAATATAAATATACATATTAAGGTATATGATAAGAAAAATTGAAATGTGTAGCAGCATGAAATTTCATCTGTTGCAGTAGTGAGTAAAAAAACATGCAGAAAAGTCAGACTACAATAATAGTTATAAAAATGATTCATTTGACTCTATTTCTCCTAGTCTCCTCTAATCTAAGTCTCTCTCTCTCATGCACCATCTCTCTCTCGCTCTCTTTCTCGCTCTCCCTTTTTTGTCTATTTCTTACATCCTCCTCTCTCTCTCTCTCTCTCTTTCTCTCTCTTTTTTGTTTTAAGATACACAGGTTGCTTTATAGGCATGACAAACATGTGACCAGTCCAAATAGTTCCTCTCTAGGTAACGCTAGTTTTTCTTTGGGAACGCCCCTGTGTGACCACGCTCTGAACCACATGTGAAATCTGACCAATAGGCGTTTAGACGTGACGTCATCGGCATGCGACATCGCGTAAACCAGGAAGCTAAAAATGGCTGCGAGATGGAAAGGACGCTAGCTTCTGCACGAGAGAAGGTAAGCGCCGCAAAGATGCAGGGAGTGTGGCACCAAGACGCAGCATCTCGTTCCCTCGGGGAACGACCGATACTTACGGTCGTAACCTTAAGACGTTCCCCTTCGGGAACTCGAGCTGCATCAAAACGCTTTGGGCATGAGAGTCCAATCACGGCACACTAACCAGACCCTGCCTGGAGAGTGAGGGCCTCGGCACCTGCACGTAGGACAGAGAAGCCCTGACAAAGGTCAGCGGGGTGGACCAACCAGCAGCGTCAGAGATGTCCTAGAGTGACACATTCCAGCGGACCAGGCTGTAGAGGCTGCCACACTCTGGGTGGAGTGAGCTCGGACCCCGAGCGGTGCAGGGAGGCCAGAGGACTCGTAAGCCGACACCTTAACCCAACTGCTCAATGACTGCTTATTGGCCAGGAAACCTTTCCTGTTAGGGCCCGTTAGGTTTGCCCGGCCACCGAGGTGCCACCAGGAGGAGACGGAGTCCATCCCAGCGAACTCTCTCCAGAACTCCAAGGAGCAGCATGATCGGGGAAAGGCTTACAGGCGTAGCCTCGGCCACGACTGTACCATGGCATCTAGACCTAATGGGGCTGGGTGAGAGAGAGAACCAGAGGTTCGTTGGGTCTTTCCAAATATCCAAGGCTCGAGGGCACGCCGCGAGACCTTGATAGTGCGATTTGGATTTTCCCTGGGGGAGAACCCTTTGCCCCGGAGCCACCACTGGAGGGGCCTCATGTGGAGGAGGCCGAGCGGGATTATGCTGGATGCTGCCGCCATGAGACCCAGCAGCCTCTGGAACTGCTTCACAGTGAGTGTCTGGCCTTCCCTCACCCTCCTGACTGCGGTGAGGATGACTCCGACCCGAGTGGGAGACAACCGTGCCCGCATCCTGGTCGAGTCCCACACCACGCCCAAAAAAGTGGTCCTCTGCACCGGAGAGAGCGCACTTTTGCCTGCGTTCAGTCGAAACCCAAGCACCTTCATGCAGGTGAGGACGACATCTCGATGCCGAACCACCTGGTGCTCCGAATGAGCCAGTATCATTCAGTCGTCGATGTAGTTCAAAATGCGGATGCCCTGGAGCCGCAGTGAGGTCAGTGCTGCGTCGACGCTTTTCATGAAGGTGCGGGCAAAAGTGCTAGGCCGAACGGGAAGACCCGATGTTGGTAAGTTTCGCCCCTGAAAGCAAACCTCAGGAACCTCCTGTGTGCAGGAAGGATGGAAACATAAATTACGCGTCCTTCAGATCTACCGTGACGAACCAGTCCTCGGACCTGATCTGAGTTTCGACCCGAACAGCCGGAGTAGCGTACTGCGGCTGTTGAAACCTCCTGAGAGGCGGCGGGTCTCCCCCATCCGTACCGAGACTCTGGGCGGAAGTGGAGGGAGACACCCACTGGAGGGGGGCCGCGCTCTGAAGCACATCCAGCTTGGCTACAGCTCGTGACCTCGAGGAGCCCCTTGTACAGCACCGACTGCGACATCCTCTCTCTCCCTCCTCGGAGAGACATGTAATGTGTAAAAGCCATCACATGTACAAAGCCATCGGGCCTGCTTCACCGAGAGAGCAGGAGCTTGATCCAGCAGAAGAGGCTGGAGAGGACTCATCCGACTCCAACCCCGCTGCTATATCGGCCTGCGAGACCCATGAGCACCGGCGACGCTTTGCCTCAGCAAGAGCGGGACCGGAGCCGCAAGGGAGAGAGCTCTTCTCGAAGAGCGCTCTCCGGGAGCGAAGCGTGCGCATAGCCATGCGGTCTCCCTCAAGAGCCAATTGTGTATGCTCCACTCCTAAGCAAACAACGCACTGATCATGCGAATCCTTCCCGGTAATAAAACGTGGACACGGATGAACATACGGTAATTTTTCTCTCTGTTCACAGCTTTATGCAGGATTGAATCCTCCTCGTTTGCGTGAAATGAAAATGAATCGACGTCAGTGTAAATATCGCGTACCTGACCATGCGTACATATTCATCCGTGCTTTTAGCTTACGTTTAATCACTATTTGCTCTCCGTCACAGCCTCCTAAGCTGAGTCCTTGGACTCCAGCATGGTGCAGTATAGCTGGAGCTCTAACCTCGCCCGTGACTGTGAATTTATGAAACGCGAGACATCTCATCTTTAGCCCGACACAACACGGCCTCTTTGGTGAACTCTGTCAGAGCGACAAGTCTTCGGCCGACTTGTTTTACAGGCACGCCGCCGTTCCTATCACTCAGCTGGAGAGGGGTTTTTAGCCTGTGATGAATAAAGTGTACCTAATAACATGAATACAAATGAGCAAGTCTCCTTAGAGTAAGAATAATTACATATTATTCGATGATTTCTATGATTTTTCATTTTACGAACAAAGGTATTAGCACCTGACTTTTTTTTCAGATATATGTGGTGCAGCAATGTGAAACTGGACTTTTAAAAAGCAGCACACATGTATATATATATATATATATTTTTTTTTTTATATATTACTATTTTATTTAATTAATTTATTTATTTTTTTTAATGATTTTATTTATTATTTGTAATGTTTTTAATTGTATAATTTCAATCAGAGAAAAAAATGTTTGAGTCTATATATACATACATATACACCGATGGTCACTAGACTAATAAAGATCACTGTTCGACTGGGGAAAAAAGTGCTTTTTTTTTGTTTTGTTTTTCTCACACATAAAAGACATTGTCCCTCACAGTTGCTATGGTAACATGGATTATTTTATCTCTTTTAACAAAGCAATAACTAATTACACCATCATACCAGCATTACTGAAGAACATGTATAGTTTCTATAGTAACAGCATATAGAAATGTACTTGTATAGTGAATTATAATTTAAAACCAATAATTAAATACATCGTCATTTAACGGGAAAAAAATTAAACATTATTGTTGATATGGTGACTTTTTCATTCAGGGAAACCTTACGGAATGGAGTCTCCAGTGTCAGCATTTTGAGAAAAAACAGAGGTTTGTGAGAGAACGTCTGTTTATACAGAGCCTGTCGTGGAGTGGAGAAACACAGAGACTTGTTTGGTTTTTGAGGAAAACGCACTAGATGTTTTCGAAACTTCTGACACTGTATTACATGGTATTCATTACACAGTAATTGTGCTGTCATTCCTGGTGCTCGGCTTTGTGTAACCACATGTCTGATGTGTGAAATCCATCAAGACAACTTAGACTTCCTGTCTGATCCCTGGCCTGTCATTTGATGTCTCCATATGTCAGTGTTTTCTTTTACTGGACTTGAGATTAGAGGAGACTTGATCACACAGCAGAGGAGATTAAAAGAGAACTAGCAAGTGTGCTAAAAAAAGATTAAAAGAGACAGGGATGGGAAGAAGAAAGAGAAGAGGAGAGAGAAGGTTAAGTGATCAGGTGGTCAGATACACCATGGGCTCTTCGTGCATCACACTAGAAACACTACTCATTGTATATGTGTGTGTGTGTGTGTGTGTGTGTGTGTGTGTGTGTGTGTGTGTGTGTGTGTGTGTGTGTGGTAGTGAATACGATCATTCGGGAGAGCTTGTTATTTCAGAGCTGCTGGCTGAGAAACTACTTGCTGGCAAACAAAGGTGGAAAACTGGACGGTTGGGCTTTCTGGAGAATCCCGACTGGTCGGAGATGAACGCTCTGGGCCTGGCAGGAGAATGATGGCATATGGAGAAGAATGAAAGCTGGAGGATTCTTTGAGAAAAAAAGGGATGAGTGTACGAGCAGGCTCATTATTTGTGGTGGTCAGTCTCACTGTGAGAAGTGCTGAGAGTGAATGTTACACCCAGCCCGGGGTCCACCTGCAGCTCTGATTGGCTG
The DNA here is from genome assembly GCF_946808225.1 of Silurus aristotelis. Lineage (NCBI taxonomy): Eukaryota > Metazoa > Chordata > Actinopteri > Siluriformes > Siluridae > Silurus > Silurus aristotelis. Next base: position 33,147,848 of record NC_139577.1, on the reverse strand, counting down.
TATAACTTTCTGTAGTCACTGTGATGTAAAAAGATTTGGCACATTACTAAAAGGTCAAAACTTTAACGTAATGGCAACGGGTTTGCATCATGTCTGAATTTTGCAAATGTCTGAAGTGGCTAAAATACCTAATTCTGCAGGAATGTATTATATGGACCATGTACGCCACCAAAATAAGTAAAGTAAAGTTAAAAACCGCATTAGAAAGAGTTGTGTTCAGAGTTTGGGACATAAAAAGGTATTATGATCTCTATGTGGACAAAGTTATATCAGTAGGAGAATGCTGAGGATGGAGGCACCAGGAAGGAGGAAAAGAGGACGACCAAGGAGGAGGTTTATGGATATGGTGAGGGAAGACATGCAGGTAGTTGGTTTAAAAGAGACAGATGTAGAGGACAGGGGGGATATGGAGACGGATGATCCGCTGTGGCGCCCCCTAATGGGAGAAGAATAGAATAAGAAGAATGTGGACAAAGTTACATGTATTCAGATTCTGGTTATGAAGAATGATAGGTTGGTGTCCTGGAAACCCAATTCAGGACATTTGCTTTTTAAACTTTAATTGATTTTAAAATGAAATGAACAGTTGAATTGTTTCAACCCTCAGAAAATTAAAATCTAGCAGTACTTATTGGAAACATTTGAAGTCTTTGAGGAACTTTCAGTTTGTGTCAAGATGTCAGGTGGGAATGTATACTTCTGGCATGAGGACAGAGGTAGCTTAGTTAATGCACCGGACTATGCCACTCCAAGGTGCCACTTTTGGGCCCCTAAGTAAGGCTCTTAACCCCATAGCTGCACAGCCATGTGAATAAGATTGACTGGCATATGATGTTAATTAAAGTTTAGTTGGAAGTCGATCGATCGATCGATAGATAGATAGATAGATAGATAGATAGATAGATAGATAGATAGATAGATAGATAGATAGATAGATAGATAGATAGATAGATAGATAGATAGATAGACATAGTCAGACATTATAACATTATGACTGGTGAAGTGAAGAACACTGATTATCTCTTTATTATGGCACCTGATTTTGGGTGGATTTATTTAGTCGACAGCGAATGAACACTTTATCCTCAAAGTTGGTGTGTTAGAAGCAGGAAAATGGGCGCGTGTAAGGATTTGACGCTGTATGCATTTTTCCAACTTTTCTACATTGAAATTTCTCTACTTTTAATACATTTTTTTGGAAAAACTTTTGACATCTGATACTGGATTTATTACTCTACTTTGGATTGTTGTGAACCTACAAATGATACTTTGACAAATCGCGAGAAATAAATGTAAAGTAAGTTAGCATACATTTATGTCAGAAAGCTGTTACTTTGTGTTTGTTATGTAACTCAGTGAGAAATTCTGCTTGGTTTAAACCCCTCTGGAGTTTACTGTACGTCCCTAATGCATCATTATATCGGTGACCATTTTTAGACAGCTGAGTGAGAGTTTAACCTTCGCTCCTTCTCCAGCATGAAGAACTTGTTTTGGGAAACGAAAAGGATTATTTTTTTCAGAAACTTTGCAGTCACAACCATTGCGACCGATTCTCCCACAGTGCAACAGAAAACACGCCAAATAATAACACAGTTAGCACCAGGCACAGCTCTGGTTTGGTAAACACTGTCCCTGCAGGTTTGTCACACATTCTTGTACTGTAGATGGTGTTTAATGGCCGGGCTGGAGCAGAGAGAGCCCAGTGGGTCGCCTCTCAGCACCGGCTCACTGACATTTAAGAAAGGTTGAGATAATTAGTGGCATGAAAGCCGACAAATCAGACAAATTTAACCCAGATGTTTTGGAAAGGCTAAGTGAGAAATGCCAGCTTCTAATTAAGTGCTTTTGCTGAGTGAAGACGAAACGTTTCGGGCTGGATTGAAGTGTGGAGTTAAAAAGCTTCTTAATGACGTCCCATTCGACCCTTCACCCCTAATCTCACTTAAAAATGGCCCCCTGTGATCAATAATAAAAGATATAATCGCAGTTTCTAAAGGAGATGAGAAACATTTGATGGAAGTTAATGTCATTCAAATAATAATAATCATTATAATAATGATGATGATGATGATGATGATGATGATTATTATTATTATTATTATTATTAGTAGTAGTAGTATTATTAGTATTATTAGTATTAGTAGTATTATTATTAGAAATGCCATATTTTTAGGGATTTTTAGAGATGCAATTCCTTTAAAGATGCAATTCCTTTGAAGATTAAACCTTGTACTTTGAGCCTTGCATGTAGCATCCGCTATCACGTGATACTAAGTCACATATTCGTAGTGTAGCGTATCACGCTAAAGAAAACACATCACAAGACCCAGTGATCTGCACATATTTTATGATTAATGATGGCAATCAAAGTAAAGCAGACTTCAAACAGTTCTGTACAGAAGTAAAAAAAAAAGATTTCAAGTGAAGGAAGTGCATTGGACTACTATAAGTTTATATCTGAGGCTAAAGCGATTCCCATCTCAATGCATAACCAATGCTTTCAATATGCTGCAGATTAACTTTTTTTTTTTTTTTGGTTCAGACAAACATCAAAGTGCCTTCTCATAAACACCCGCCCATTCCTGAATGCTCAACCACTGCTTTACTCATTCTTCCATTCTTTATCAATACTTTACTCATCTCTCCATCCTCTACCACTGCTCCACTGTTCCCTTCATCCTCTATCACTGCCTGACACTCCCTCCGATCGTCTACCACTACTCCCCTGATACCTCCATCCTCAACCACTGCTCCGCTGATCTTTCTGATTTTTACCCACTGCACCCTAAACCCTCCATCCTCTACCACTACTAACCAAACCCTTGCATCCTCATCCACTGCTCCCCTGATCCCTCTATCTTCTACCACTGCACCACTGATCCCTCGATCCTCTACCACTACTCCCCTGATGCCTCCATCCTTAAGCACCCCTTGATCTTTCTGATCCTCACCCACTGCACCCTAAACCCTCCATCCTCTACCACTACTCACCTAACCCTTGCATCCTCAACCACTGCTCTCCTGATCCCTCTATCTTCTACCACTGCTCCACTGATCCTTCCATCCTTTACCTCTGCCCCCCCCTGATTCCTCCATTCTTAACCACTGCTCCACTGATCCCTCCACCCTCAATCACTGCCCCTCTGATCCCTCTATGCTCAACCACTGTTCCCCTGATCCCTTTATTCCTCTACCACTATGCCCCTGACCCCTCCAACTCTTACCACTGCTCCCCTGATCCCTCCATCTTCTTTCACTGCTTCCCTGATCCCTTTATCCTCTACCTCTTCTACTTCAATCCCTCCATCCTCTACCACTGCTTTTCTGATCCCTCCACCCACCACCTCTGCCCCTATGAAGTGTCAGGTAGTGATAGAGGATAGAGGGATCATGGGGGCAGAGGTAGAGGGTGGCGCTGAGGTACTGAAACAAATTTCCACTTGATGTCCGAACAGCTGAGTCTTTAGGAGTTTTGAATGATCAAATCTGACCAACATTCTTCCAACAAAGTTTTAGACTGATGGAATTCTTAGTGTGTGTCCTAATGAAGCAGCATTGTAAACTGTCCATCGATGGACAGGGGTGTTTGCCTAATGCCATTAATGTAAAAATGACGGTGTACAAATTTTCACAATTACAAGCACAAAGCACAAGACTCAAATAAACTCCTTATATTAAACCCATCCACATTAAATGTCGGACGGTTATATTAAGGAAAGTTACTGTTCTGTTTTATTTTGTTCTGCAGGGATGATGAAATTACAAATATTTACTTTCGCACAAATATATATGGAAAAAAAAAATAAAACTAGAAAACAATCCTTGATTTCTCTAGTGGGCCTTGACTTCCATTTCCCAAACGTCTGGTCCTAGTGGACGCATTAGAGAAACCCAGTGGCCCCGCTGTCTAATTATGGCCGCTAATACACCAGGCTGCGATGCTACTGTGCTACCGGGACTCAGCGTTGATTCACATGGCAGAGTTCTGCAGCAAAAAACAGTGTTTTATTTATAAACAGCTTTACTGAGGTAGTGCAAGAAATACGGAATAGACATCGGAGGCTAGTTTGGAATAGTTTTTGGTCACTTATTAAGACAATCTGGTTTTGCAACATATATAATAAAATAGCCAGTAGGAAATTAATCAAAAGTGTCATTAAGCAAAGTTAAAGTTACTATAGCAACACGCTAAGGAGTGTTTTTTTCTCTTATACTAAATGTACTGCAGCATGTAGACATTTTTCATTAAAAAAAGAATAACATATGTTTATCTATTTTTACACTATATAGACAAAACCATTAGGACATCTAATTTTTCCAGCCTTATGCGTTTCTTTGCCAAACTGTTAGCACAAACTTGGAGGCACACAAATATATCAGACGTCTCTGGCTCTAGTAGCAGGAACTTTTCTCCCATCACTTGAAAAAAAAAACTGTTGCAGCTTGACAATGCTCCTGTGCACAAAGCCAGATCCATGAAGAGCTGCATAACATGGAAGAATCGAAGTGGAAGATCTCCTGTTATAGAGCTCTGACCCTATTAAACATATGTGGGATGAATGTGAAAGCTAAAAGCACCCCAGATCTCCTCCTCACCTCACCTACATCAGTACCTGACACAGTGGAGAGTGTTATTATGACAGCAAATGTGAACTAAACGAGGTGGAATTCATACAAATGAGCAGTAGAGGGTTAATGTGACAACTCAGTGTTTGTGGGATTTGAACTCATGACCTTCTGTTCAGAAGTCCAATGTCTTAACAACTGATCTTCCCATATACAATTATTATGCTCAGCAAACGTTTGTATATATTGTGTATAAACATAAGTTTTGTCAAATATCTGTACTTTACTGAAGTATTTCCATCTGAGGAAAACTCAAAGTCAAATACCGTACTTTTTACTACATTTAGTAAAATTTCTTTTTATTTCTGAGGATAAAAATGTAACACGCAGCGAATCACCAATCAGGATCGAGCGCACGCTCTGTTTTACACGTGTTCTGATCGGCGCTCGGTGCATCTACTGATCACCAACATACAGTTCAGCATCAGTTTAACATCAAGCAGAACATTTAGAGAGGAATAAATGATTGAAAAACTCCGAACTCACCACAACACACGTGACCTCATTTACACGTTTATTTGAAGTCGTTGTAAAGAAGGTTTTGGGTTCATGATCATTGTAATAGAAATCAATCAGTGTTTGAGTCACTAATATCATTCTATTAATAGATCAGTGTGCTGAGAGTCACATTCGAGTCTTTACACATAAAGTTCATAAATTAAAGATTGTTGTGCAAAAAAAAATGATAATAGTAACAATATAGTTAGAATAAATCAGTACTTTGGATTCTTAAGTACATTTGAAGGCACTTTTAGTCACGTGAAAGTTTAAAGAAACACTTTACTTTTACTGGATTCACATTTTACCGAGTTTATCTCGATTTTTAACTCAACTACATGGTTTGTGTACTTCATCCAACACAGAAGTTCAGTTCCTCAGTTTACAGACTATAAAATCATTATTATATTCGAGAATAAGAAAGAAAGAGTTTTATATATAATATATATATATATGTGTGTGTGTGTGTGTGTGTGTGTGTGTGTGTGTGTGTGTGTGTGTGTGTGTGTGTGTGCAAATAGTCATATATACATTACAGCACATGGTCAGTTATGATCCAGAGCCCCTGGGGCACAGAGGTTTAAGGTCCTTGCTCAAAGGCCCAAGAGTAGCAGCTTGATGATATACAACCTCCCGAACAGCAATTCAGCACCTAAACCATTAAGTTTCCTCTTTCCAAAGAGGACGTAGGTGTATGTGGACGTGAGTCTGTGGAATATGATGCAATCTTGTTGTTCAAGATGACAGAGAAGAGAACTTTTTGTTACTCTCTGATGAAACAGTGGACATTTTTGGACTTTAGTATGTGGTTTGTATATATATATATATATACACTCATGCACTATACTGGCTAATATGTAAGAACATTTGTCTTGGCTATGGAAATGTTCTAATGCATTTTGGATGCTAAAAGAGGGCAAGATGTCGTATCCGACAGCAGTGGTGCCTCCAGGCTCGCAGCCTGGATCTGAATATCCGGCTTTATGAAGATTTATGAAGGTTGCTGTAGTTATATTAAACTTCAAATCCAGCGACAGGAGCCCCGTGGAATAAGCCAATACCTCGGTGAGCGTTTTTTTTTTTTATTTATTTATCTTTTTTTTACAGGCTGTTTGTATCTCTATGTCCTCTGGGAAGACGACGGGAAACGAGTAATAATATAAAAAAAAAAAATTCCACCCAAGATGTTCATTAATGGCGGCCTGGTGTGTGAGTCTGAGTGACACGGCGATGTTAAGGCTCGGTCAGGGGCTGATGTGAGGGTGAATTTAATAAGAACTTCCTTCACCTACAATATTCAGAAAGTTTCTGCTTGGGAAATTTCATTTCCAGGATGTTTTGCCCCCCACGTATTTTTTTTTCTTTTTGTTATGTATTTATATTTCCGTAACCATTTTGCCGGAGCAAACGCTGACATGTGGGAGGAAAATGCTCGATTTCCCAGCTCTGACTGTGAAGACGGTGAACTGACATTAATTTACACACTTTGATTTCCACCCAAGCTGCCTTCATTATTCATATTTATTTTTTTTACTATGTTTACTGATCCGTCTTTCCTTTTTTTTTGCACTCATGGATTTATGTCTTAACCTCCAGCTCTTATTTGTGATATATTACATTCATTACAATTACTAATGGAGTGTTGGAGAGGAGACCCGACGCATTTGTAGTCGCTGCGTATATCGTCGTTGTCATTCCGTGGATTATGGAGCAGATTTGAACGTGCAGAAGGTTCACGAGGCTAATTGTGTTCCTCCTTTCCCTTTTTTTTTCCCAACACACCGTGCTCTTACACTTTGAGTTCTGACAGCATATTATTATCACCCTGCTAATCTTAAAAAAAAAAAAACTTTGCGTTTCTGTGAGTGTGTGTGTGTGTGTGTGTGTGTGTGTGTGTGTGTGTGTATTGAGACATACATTCCAGTAAGTCACTGATTCTTTACCTTCTCTTTAAAGGACGTGTAGGGAAATAAATAAAAAAAAAATATACGTGAGAAAAAAGAAAGAAAAAAATCGTATTATGTGTAACT
>NC_139577.1:33055694-33138194 GCF_946808225.1 Silurus aristotelis | reverse complement strand
TTTGCTTTTGACCAGGTTTTGAATTGGCCTTTAGATTTTTCTGCCCTGGTCAGGGGCGGAGTTGGGGGTTTACATGCCACCCCGGTCATAATTGCATTTTCAAAAGATAATTTCTTAAATAATGATCTTGAATAGTCTGCAACCTTAGCGACTAAAAAATCTACTTTGGTCCCTGTCCCACCAAATATGATTTTCCTGGAGCCGCAAAACCTATAACTAAATATAAGTTAGTTTGTTGTATTATGCAGATAGTTGACTAGTTGCACCACTAGGAGGCACTAGTTCGATTTTTATTGTATTTGGATGTTATCAATTATACCTTTGTTGAGTACGACTGGCAATGGAAGAACATTGTGGAATAGATGCTCTGATATTTGAATGAATGATACTTTCATATATTTTTGACCTTTCTGCACTTTATCTGCTGAGTTGCCATTAAGAAATAAACGTTTTATTTTTTGTAGCTTTATAAGTTCCTTACGAGAGCAGGGGTCTTGACCTCAATATCAGCTAGTCGCAGGTCAAGGTGCAGGAAGTAGCCAGTAATTGACTAATCAACCAAATATTAAAACTTTATTTTCACATCAGTTGATGCAAGTATCAAAAGACGGTATCAAATAGTTTCGAGACTAGGTTTGCACACTCCAGCAGAGGCTGGATCACAGGAAGCACTGACCTTAATAAGTCAATGTGCCAAAAGACATTGTCCTGTGTTTCTTTTACCACATCTGCAGAGGGATATTTGGCACGTGAAAAACTGAACGCTCCACAACAACATTGCCTTCTGTCACCGAGCTCTCCTCACCCCTGAGTTTCTTCTGCACCCACCCTACTCCCCAGATCTGGCTTCTGCGGACTTTGCCTTCTTCTTGAAGATAAGATTAAAGCTCAAAAGTCACCCTTTTGATACCACTGCGGAGATCCGGCACAAATCGCAAAAGGGAATTGACACGCTTTCGAAAAGAAGACTTCCAGGAGACATTTCAGAAGTGGCAGGAACGCTGGGAAGGCTGTATTTCCGTGAGAGGTGATAGTGTGTTAACGTAGATAAATAAAGTACTTTCTTTAAAACTGAGCTAGTCTTGTAACTTTTTGATACCATAAATGATTTTAAGGTTGGATGAGTGCCATGTTTTTTGCATAATGATGTTTTCTGTGTCCCCCGAAATCGGCAGCATAACTGCTGGCCCCTGACTAGCCACCGCTAACAAAACTCAGTGGCTCCGCTACTTTTATTACATTTTTTATTAAAAATCACTTTTAGCCTGCATTTGCATCTGTTTATCATTCTTTACATGACAAGCTTTCCATAACCTCATAGCACTCAGTGCTCTTCTTGTCTGTCAAATATCAAATATATTTATCATTAGTCATATCATAGCATTTTGAGTTTCTGATTCACGTGTCCACTTTGATTTACCTACTGCCCACACTCTCATCGCTTTTAAACTCAAATTCCAAATTTTATGTCATACACGCATTTATACAGTGTACGACTTAATGAATGTAGTGAAATGCTTCTTATGACTGTAAAACATTTAAACAGGTAAATAGAAATAGAATATAAAAAAAAACTATTAATAAAATTAAAAGTGAAGTATAAAAAGTAAAAAAAAGTAAAAAGTATGAAAATAAGCTTAAATAATAGGTTACAATATAATATACAATAATATTAATAGGTTACAATATTATATTGTAACCTATTATTTAAGCTTATTTTTTACAAAAGTAAGTACACCCCCGACATATCAGCAACCATTTTATTATTTGTTCTAAAGGGACAATACTATATAGAGTGGAACCCGGTTATGTTGACGGCGAAGGGGTGTGCAAAAAAGCGTCAAGATAACCGAAATTTCTTTATGTACATGATGTGCGTTAATAAATGAGAACGTGCATGCACGTGTTTTTGGAGATTTTTTTACACAACAGCGTTGCCGCGATTTGTTTGATGAAGGCATGCTATAAAAATGTACATACATGTTTGTTAACAACAAAAGGCATATGTGCACCAACTAACAGCAGAGATTTACCAGTATACAATACAAACCACCGTCGATTCTCAAAACAAACCTTTATTAAATTCTCCAACATTGCAAACACAAAGATCGCTCACGAAATCACAAAAAACGTGCAGGGTGTAGTTCGTTTTTACAAAAAGCTATCCAGTGTCAACATTAAATTCTCGAGTCATTTCACTCTGACACCCAGCTCTAAAAAGTGTCCTACACCTGTAGCATCTGTAAGGCTTGATTTTTCCGCCACTTCCGCGAGCTTTTCTGAGGATGCACAGTGCCGTCTCACTACCGTATTTTCGCGTATATAAAACGCACCCTGTGTGAGGGGTATGTAAAACTTTCTATAAGACGCGTCTTATATACGCGAAAATACCGCAGTGAGATGGTGACGTGGCAAAAGCTGGGGATTGGTCATGCGGATCGAGATAAACGACGTTAAATGGCAAATTTGCCCCCCCAAATTTTAGGGTTTGTCGACATAAAAGAATCGACATAACCGATGAAAAAATGCTTAGACAAAGCGTGAATTTGGCGGTTCCACTTCAAAAATGTTGACTTAATAGGGTTGGCGAGTTAACCGAGGTCGAGATAAGTCTGTATATTAACCTTTAATCGGTCCTTGGTGTCTATATGACCCCAATCGACTTTTCCTTGATTAAAAAAAAGGGTTCCCTTCATCTGAGTGGAATAATATTTTGTGACTTTTCCTACATAATCTATCTATACACACACAAAAAAACTGGGCTTGATTCGGTTGTTCTGAAGGTATGTAAAAAATTTTTACACTTCTGGTCTTCGGGGTCAATATGACCCCACATTGAAATGAATGGGAAATGTGAAAAAAACTCAATATTTTTTCTTCATATGTCAAAAAAAAATCTATAAATCCAGCATAAATCAGAAATTTAGATCATCATTTAAGTGATTTTTTCATAAAAAATTAATATTTCATATGCAAGCTTATGGTGTAGTTGAGGAATTGTGTGGTAAATAGGTACAAAAGTACTTCATATCTCCCAAAACACAGCATTACTGAATAGATGAGAAGTAAACAAAAATATATATATATTATTTGTATAATTAAAAATGTATATTTTTTGTATAATTTCTCTATCAATTGTTGGGGTCATATAGACCCCAAAGACCAGATTTGTAAACAGGAAACGAAGACCTTATGAGGGTTAAACTGTCCGCTAAAAATAACAACACACAATCATTATTGTGTAAATAACTGGCAACCAAAGTGAGTACGTGAACATGTCAAAGCTGTTTCCAAAGTGTGAATAGTGTGTAAACACTATTGATATCCAGCACTGTCCTAATCCTCCTGGGCATGAAATTCACCAGAGCTGCACAGGTTGTTGCTGGGATCCTCTTCCACTCCTCCATAATGACCTCACAGAGCTGCTGGATGTGAGACACATTGTGCTTCTCCACCTTCTGCTTGAGGATCCCCAAAGGTGGAGGGTTCAGGTCTGGAGACATAGTTGGCCACACCATCACCTTCACCTTCCTCAGAAAGGCAGCTGTCATCTTAATGGTGTGTTTGGGGTCGTTATTATGTTGGAAATCTGCCATCCATGTTTCCCTCAATGACCTGCAGCTCCCCAGTACCAGCAGCACTCATGCAGCCCCAGACCATGATTCTACCACCACCATGCTTGACTGTAGACAAACCGACTTGTTGCAGTGTGTGGAGTACGGTCTGAGCACTGACAAGTGGAACTTCTGCAACATCTAAAGCATTGCTGCAGCACACCTCTGTATGACCCTGACCACTGTACTGTAACTCAGTTTCAGGGTGTTTCTGATCTTCTTACAGCCTCAGCATCTTTGTGGGGAGCAACAATTCTGATTCTCAAATCCTCAGAGATTCTTTTCCATGAGGTCCATGTAGAATATCCAGTGGTCAGTATGAGAGAATTGGACTCAGAACACCAAATTTGAACTGCTCTATTACAAGTTGGACACATTTGTCTGGTTCTGTCAAGCATGAACATGATGAATAGGAAACGTGACTTTCCCTGGTTACATGACATATATATATATATATATATATATATATATATATATATATATATATATATATATATATATATATATATATATATATGAGAGAGAGAGAGAGAGAGAGAGAGAGAGAGAGAGAGAGAGAAAGAGAGAGAGAGAGAGAGAGAGAGAGAGAGAGAGCGTGATAGAGAGAGAGAGAGAGAGAGAGAGAGAGAGAGAGAGAGAGAGAGCGTGATAGAGAGAGAGAGAGAGAGAGAGAGAGAGAGAGAGAGAGAGAGAGAGAGAGAGAGAGAGAGAGAGTATGAATTCGACAGATGGGATGTATGTATATATGACAGATATATAGATTTTGCAATTCCCATGCTTTCCATGACACGATAGAGTTTTACTTCATTTCTTTGCTTTCTTTTTAAATGCTTTAGAGCACTTCTTGCGAAGCCCGTTGGGAAGTCTCACACACTCTTTCACACACACTTTCACAACTAATTCTTCACCTAGTTGCATTCCTGACGACTCCTAATTGCTCTCGGACTAATTTCACAAGGCAGATTTCGAAGTTTTGTCTTTTTTTTCCTTTTTTTTTTTTTAAGCACACGCTTCTCTTACCTCCCTGCTCTCTAAACTTCTCTAAAACTCCACTCCATTCCTCAAGAGTCTGCTTATTGGTTATTTCCAAAATGCCCAACAGATATTTTTGACCAAACAAACAATGCTGTCATGGGTTTATAGTTCACTGCATTTTGTCAGGGAAATGACACTAAATTTCCCCTGGTGAAAAGGAAGTACGTTTTGCCCAAACAAATTTGCATTTAAATATTCATTACATGACTAAATAAATTGCAATTGTAAAGATTGAAGTTTTTTCCCCCAATGCAATAGTTTGGAGGTTTTCCCAGCACTAGACTTTATATACAATATAACAGTGTATATAGCATCTGCTTTGAACAAGTGTTGAAAAAAAACGCTTCTATTTAAGATGTTTCCTGTTTAGAGACGTAAATGAGTGTTGAGGGAACGTCTGAAACTGACAGGAGAGATAAATCAAGAAGCACAATTTCCATCTTTTCCTATTATACATTTGCCCGAGAAATATATTCCCTTAGATTCGTTCAAATGAAGAATAAGTAGCATGTAATACATTTGTCATTACACATTTCAGCCTTTATAAAGGTGTTTAAATCGTGTTTTACTTGTACCTTCATATGTATATTACAGCGCAGTGAAATTCTTTCTTCACATATCCCAGCAATGTTGACTAAGCTGTGGGTCAGAGCACAGGGTCAGCCATGATACAGCGTCCCTGGAGCACAGATGGTTAAGGGCCTTGCTCAAGGGCCCAACAGTGGCAGCTTGTCCATACTTTGGCCCCTGAACTTCCGATCAATAACCCAGAGCCTTAACCCGCTGAATCTATAACGTGCCACTGTCTTATTCGAAATGACTTACAATTCTCATTATACAAATGAACAGTTGATCAACAGCCCAAGAAAGAGCTGGGACTTGAACTCACAAACTTCCAATTACAAGTCCAATATCTTCACCTCTGAGCTACCACTTCCCTGAGCTGCAATTTCATTAACGTGTACAAGCAAAGTAAATAAATAACAACTTTCACTGATTGATTGATTATTCGGTTGCATAATCAGTTATGTTAAAGTCTGACTCCAATAAATAAAATATAACTCAGGAGCTCTAAATGTCGTATGCAGAAACCCAATCCAGACTGTTTTTACTGCTAATTGGAGATCCCTGGATTCTGATTGGTCAGAAAGTGTTAATTACTTTTCTGTAACAGCAGCTCTGACACCAGTGCAGCAGCGAACCACAGGTTTATATTAATTAACGTTTTGTTGCTATAGTAACAGCTATCAGGCTGCAGAGACGGCTGGAATAAAGCAAAAATGCTTTTTTTTTTTTTAAAACCTGGTAGACAAATCTCGAAATTAGTCAGGTTTATAAAGAAAAACATACAGAAACCAGAAGAAAAATATACAGAAATCAGAATAAATAATATAGATTCGTAACTGTGTAGACACAATAAACACAGATTGACATTTAGAAGTCCTTTGAGGTTGAGTTGAGTGTGTATAATGTGTGTATACTGTATGGAGGAGTGTGTGAGGGGTGAAGGAGTCTCCAGTGTCAGCAATTTTTAACAGTTGTAATAGTTCTTGCTGTTCATGTCAATCTGAATATTAACTTCAATAATGTTTCGGTCACGAAGGGACTTAAACACATCCACCTTCCCCACCTCACCTACTCTCACTAGAAATCACAATATCATCCGCAAACAACATCATAGTCCATGGAAACTCCTGTGGGACCTCATCCATCAACCATATAGTACATATATGTTATTCTGTATGCTATTTAAATCTTTACTTTATCACCCGTTTTATCAACGATTTACTTTGTTTAAAAAAATTAATAAATAAATAACAAAAATAATAAATTCTTTACCTTTTTGCTCCTGAATGATGGATTGTTTTCATACAGCTGGACCTTCATTTGTCTGGACGTGAGGCATCGCAATTATAAAAACAAATGCCAAACATTAATTAACTTCGAATTCAGAATAAATGCACCATATAAATGATCCTTTTTCTTCTTTCTTTACTTTTCTAGTGTGGACTTTTTTAGTTCTCTTTAAAGTAGAGTTGTTGTGGGTTTTTTTATAGTTCAGAGGTTCTTAGACTTTTTGCATCCAGGGACTCGTTTATCTTGTGAAATAAATCACACAGACCCCATAAGCACAGATTTGCTCATTAATTTGCTTATTAAAATACCATTTATACGCTGTGTGTTTTTAAACTTTACACCAAAAATACAACTTATTTGTTGTCTGCATTTTTGTTTATTGAAGTTATTGCACTACTCGAATGTTGGATGTAAAATAAATTTCATTTTTTTTATAGTTTTTTTTTCATAACTATTTTATAGCATAATTTGATTTATTTGTGCACATGATTGATTTTTAAAATGTATATATTTTTTATTCATTTAAAAGATTTATGTTTATAATTTATTGTACACAGTGTTTTTTTTTTGTTGTTTTTCTTTTTTTTTTTTTTTACATTATGTTGTATATAAACATTTTTAAGGTTTATTTTCACATACAATGTTTTTATGGATTTGTTTTAATTTCACATCATGTTTTTATACGATTTTGGGCTTTTATTTAAACATAATTAGCTTTTTTCCATCTACAGATGATAATTATTTATTACTATTTTAAGGATTCTTTTGCATATAAATTATAATATATTTATTATGCATTTTATTTTGTGAAAACAGTATTTTACTATTTTATTAAATAATAAATATTATCAATTATATTTATAAAAAAAAAAAAAAAAAAATCAATCATAGTCCTATACTTTAAACCTGAGATATTTTACATATTGTTTTATTTGATGTTTGAAAAACATTGGGGGTTTTTGCAGCCATTTATTATTCATTTTTTCCCTTTTAGATTACATTATAACCTGTTTGCACATAATCCATTTGTTTTATTATGATTTATACAGAATCTGTGCTGATTAATAAACTGTGATTTTTCTGTTTGCTTTAAATCTAAAACAAGTTAAATCATGTGATCAGTCAAATAGCCTATTAACACAAAGAACTGAAAATGAGAAGGTGGTGGCTTAGTGGTTAAGGCAGTTCAAAACCAAACCAAGCTGCCACACCTGGCCCCCTGAGCAAGGCCCTTAACCACATAGCTGGAAGCATGGAAGCATGAGGAACAAGAGAGGCAGGAAGTCCGGGTGGTCTATGGTTGTAACTGGTAGATCGGACCACGAGTGAAAGGGAATAGGAACCTAATAAGGAGGACAGGTAAATGGAGAACAGGTGTAGGTGATTAGTAGGAGGAAGACAGGTGTAGGCGATTAGTAGGAGGAGGACAGGTGTAGGTGATTAGTAGGAGGAGGACAGGTGTAGGCGATTAGTAGGAGGAGGACAGGTGTAGGTGATTAGTAGGAGGAGGACAGGTGTAGGTGATTAGTAGGAGGAGGACAGGTGTAGGTGATTAGTAGGAGGAGGACAGGTGTAGGCGATTAGTAGGAGGAGGACAGGTGTAGGTGATTAGTAGGAGGAGGACAGGTGTAGGTGATTAGTAGGAGGAAGACAGGTGTAGGGGATTAGTAGGAGAAGGACAGGTGTAGGTGATTAGTAGGAGGAGGACAGGTGTAGGTGATTAGTAGGAGGAGGACAGGTGTAGGTGATTAGTAGGAGGAGGACAGGTGTAGGTGATTAGTAGGAGGAAGACAGGTGTAGGTGATTAGTAGGAGGAGGACAGGTATAGGAGGAGGACAGGTGTAGGTGATTAGTAGAAGGAGGACAGGTGTAGGCGATTAGTAGGAGGAGGACAGGTGTAGGTGATTAGTAGGAGGAGGACAGGTGTAGGTGATTAGTAGGAGGAGGACAGGTGTAGGTGATTAGTAGGAGGAAGACAGGTGTAGGTGATTAGTAGGAGAAGGACAGGTGTAGGTGATTAGTAGGAGTAAGACAGGTGTAGGTGGTTAGTAGAAGGAGGACAGGTGTAGGTGATTAGTAGGAGGAGGACAGGTGTAGGTGATTAGTAGGAGGAAGACAGGTGTAGGGGATTAGTAGAAGGAGGACAGGTGTAGGTGAATTGTAAGAGGGAGACCCTGAGTGAGAAGGTGAGCATTGGAGGGAGGCGTGACTGGAGGCTTCCTGACAGAATAGATGCAAAAGATCAAAAAGTATTTATACATGATATGGGCAAAACCTTGTGGACTATAAGATATTTGTGAACACCTGACTAAAAGATTGGTATGTGCTTCTTTTTGAACATCCCAATCCACTTTTTGTCTCCATTTCCTGTTATAAAAAGCTCCACTTTTCTGGAAAGATGTTTCACTAGATAGAGATTTGTGTGAGATTTATTTATTCCCAAGAGTGTTTGCGAAGGCAGGTACTGATGTAAGTGAGAAGGTGAGGAGGCCTGAGGTGCAGTCAGCATGAAAAATTAATTCCAAAGGTGATCAATAGGGTTAAAGCTCTAGAGCAGGAGATCTTCCACTCCAACTTAAGGCATCTTCTTTGTGCACAGGGGCATTGACATCCTGGAACAGGTTTGGGTCTTGTAGTTTGAGTAAAGACATTTCTCCAGTTCTCTTTTCCAGGTGTCCCAATACTTTCTGTCCATATAGTGTATATGGAGCAAAAAAAACTGCTATAAAAACTTTGGCTGTAAGTGATATTTTTCCCCTGGAGTTCTGGAAGTGTCTCTGATTCTCTCCCATGTGAAGTTTGTTCAGTGTGAATCTCCAACACACCCCTTTAGCTCAGCTAGCGGCTGCCAAAAACCCAGAGCCACGTCCCTATTGTCACATCCAGCGAGAGACCCAAACAGAAGCAAAGAGAGAGAGAGAGTAAGAGAGAAAGAGAAAAAGAGAGAGAGAGAGTCATTTATTGAAGTCTCCCCTGTACCTCATTAGGCTTGTAGCTGTCCTAGAGGAGCATCCAGCACTGACAGGAAAAAATAAAGAGTGGTTTAAAGGCTGTGGGAAAAAGAAGAAGAGGAGGATAGAGAGAGATCCAGGATGGGTAAAAGAAGGAAAGGGAGAAAGAGGAAGAGAAGCCAATCTTTCCTTCTCATTATTTGCAATTCACTTCCAGCCTCTGCATTTGTTTTTGTTTTTGTTTTTTTTAATCCTAATTAAAGAAGAGTCAAAGCGGACTGGAAAGCAGCTCGCAATAAGATGCAAAGGATATGACTTTTTTTATTATGACTACCGATGAAAGAAAAAAGAGAAAAAAATAGAGTGAGGAGACGAAAAAATAGACGAGTCCGCCCTCTCGCTCGGCACCTTATTTTTGTGAGGTGCGTCTCTCATGCCTTTCCATCCTGGACCCATTATCGGAATATTACAATAATGCTAGAAACTAAAATTTAACAAGAAATAAATAAATACATTTTTTTCTTCTCGACTCGAGGCCGAGTGAGTGTCAGACCGGAGGGTAAATTACCTGCATTCTCTCTCTCTCTCTCTCTCTCTCTCTCTCTCTCTCTCTCTCTCTCTCTCTCTCTCTCTCTCTCGTGTTAAGTGCTGCATTAGCAGCGTTTTTCTCCTGATCCATCACAAGAACACTAAGAGCTTGTCCAGCTTTTGACCTGAAATTGACCAAGTGTACAGCAGGACCGTCTCCTGCATCACGTGACTCACGTGTCCCTGATAATTCTTTTATAACGTCTTTCAGAGACAGTCGAGTGAACACAAAGAATGTACTGCCTTTCAGCCATTTTTAATGATTACTCTCTCTCTCTCTCTCTCTCTCTCTTGCTCTCTCTCTCCCTCTCCCTCTCTCGCTCTCTTTCTATCATTTTCTCTTCCTGACTTTATACGTCTGTCTCGTTTTGCTCTCTTTTTTTCTGTCTGTCTCGCTGCCTATTTTTTTTGTCTGCTTCTTTCTTTGTCTGTCTCTCTTTATATAAATCTGTCAGTCTCTCTGTTTCATTTCTGCCCATCTTTCTTTTTGTAAGTCTCTCTTTTTTACCAGTCTTCATGTCTGTCTGTCTGTCTGTCTGTCTGTCTGTCTGTCTGTCTGTCTGTCTGTCTGTCTGTCTGTCTGTCTATCTGTTTGTCTCTTTTTTCTGTCTCTCCCTGTCTGTCATAAAAAGACAAAGAGCCAGCCTGTTATTCTTTTTGTCTTTCTTTGTGTCTCTTTTAACCAATCTATCTGTGTCTCTATCTGTCTGTCTCAGTCTGTCTTTTTTTTTCTCTTTCTCTCTATCTTTTTTATGTCTGTCTGTCTATTGTTCAACCCGTCCCTCTGCCTCTCTCTTTGTCTGCCTCTCTATCTCTCTGTCTCAGTCCTTTTTTTTTTCTTGACTTTCAATCTATTTTATGTCTGTCTGTCTTTCTTTCTGTTCATCTCTCTGCATCAATCTTTGTCTGCATCACTCTCTGTCTGTCTCTCTATCTGTTTGTCTCAGTCTGTCTCTCTTTTACTCTGTTTTTTTGTCTCTGTTTGTCTTTCTTTCTTTCAGCACCATTCTGTGTCTCTGCACCTCTCTCTTCCTCTGCCTCTCTCTTTTTGTCTCTCAGCCTCTCTTTTTACCAGTCTGTCCATCTCAATCTTTCTCTGTTTTTTCCCCTATCTATCTCTGTCTGTCTTTTTTACATCTATCTGTCTGCCTGGCTTTCTCTCTTTTTTTCTACTTCACAGTCACTTTCTTTCTGTCTGTCTCTCTGCATCTCTCTGTCTGCCTCACTCTTTGTCTGTCTCAGTCTGTCTTTGTTTTTCACCTGTCTTTTTATGTCTATTTTTATTTATTTATGTCTATCTTCATGCCACTCTTTGTCTGCTATTTCTTTGTCTCTTTCTCTCTTTCTATCTGTTTCTCTGCATGTTTTTCTCCATCTCTTACTCTTTCTATTTTTTTCTTTGTCTTTCTCTGTTTGTTTTTAATGTCTGTGCCCTGTTTATTTGTCTGTCAGTCTGTGATTCTGTCTCTGTTTTGCTCTGACTCTTAATGTCTGTCTATTTTTTGTTCTGTCTGTCTGTCTGTCTGTCTGTCTGTCTGTCTGTCTGTCTGTCTGTCTGTCTGTCTGTCTGTCTGTCTGTCTGTCTGTCTGTCTGTCTATCATTTTGGGTCCCAAGTTCAAGTGAAGGGAAATGTAATACTTTTACCTCCAGATACACTGTATAAAAGTGTGTGCCTTCGACTTTGCGGTAACAGTTTTGGGAGGAACTACATATTGCTGGTAAAGCAGGGTGTCTCAAAACTTTTTGCTATATATGTATGTATAGAGCTTATTCATAAAATGTGTACTTTTTGTGCTAAAATAGACACTTGCATGATGAGTGTTGTATTGTTCAGAGACAAAGTTGATCAAATTACTGATGTGCACAAGTTTAAATCTGATGAATCGGGTCACAAGCGTTACAACCAGGTCTTTATTAAAAAAAGTAAAAAGACCTCTGAACTTTCCAGTTTTTTGTGGTGTTTTTACACTTATTCTCCTGATGAGTGTATTTGTTAATCTCGCTGTGCCTCTGACTGCAGCTCTGCCAATCAGAACAATTCAGCCAAATCCCATTATTATGGATGTAATCACTCTTTATTGGCCTGGATTTAATTTCATCCCAATAAAGAGCTATTCAGGTACAGAGCCACATTCAAACGCAACTTTTTTCTCTTTTTTATCATTAATACCAAGGACGTCTGAATCACCGTGGCCCTGACAATCGAGACATTTGTTAGGATCGTTGATGACACGCTGTAATCCAGGGCTCTTTGTTTCAAACAACAGGCCTCCTCTCGGCTTTATGGAAAGACAAAAATGACAAAATGAGGGTTGACTGAAAGCAGCCAGCTCCGGTGAAATGAGTTTTGGGAGAACGTTTTCAGACAAATTGAAGAGCTGGATATGGTTAAAAGGAGCAGAGAATAGACCTGTGCCCTGTTTAACCTTATTTTAAAATATATTAGCGTATGTAAAGTGTATTGGCCCTCAGGAAATTGAAGCATACTGTATAAACCTCCAGTTCCAGTAAAGATTTTATATAAACCCAATTCGATTAAAGTTGGGATGTGGTGTTAAATGTAAATAAAAAGAATGTGACAACTTGCAAAACTCCTACCTCCATATTCTATCCAAAACAAATCAATAAAACATATCAGATGTTTTAAATGAGAATCTATGTACTATTTTTAGTTTAAAAAAAAAAGGTCATTTAGAATTTGATGGCTGTGAAAACGTTGGGACAGGATAATGTTTGCCACTGTGTAGCATCATGTCTTCTGTCCATATACATCTGGGAACTAAGGAGATCAGTCGCTTTTGGGGGAGGAATGTTGTCCCATTTATGTCTGATGCAGGATTCTAGCTGCTTAACAGTTCAGGGTGTCCTTTATCGTACTTTTCAATTCATAATGCTCTAAATATTTTCAAATGGTGAAAGGTCTAGACTGCAGGAAGGGCAGTTCAGCACCTGGACACTTTTAAGAGCCATTCTGTTGTAATAGGTGCAGTATGAATTTAGCATTGTCTTTCTCAAATGACAATGCTAACTTTATACTACAAATGTTTTCTAAATGGAAGCATTTGTTGTTCCAATACCTGCATATACCATTCGGTATTGATGAAGATTTCTTTTCAAATGTTCAAGCTGCCCTTTTTGAACTAAGCACTAATAACAAGCCAGATGGTCCCTCTCCTCTTTAGTCCGGAGGACATGGTGTCAGTGGTTTCCAAAAAGAAATATCAATTTTGATTTGTCTGACCACAGAACAGTTTTCCACTTTGCCACAGTACATTTTAATTGAGCTTTGGCCCAGAGAGGATGCTGGCATTTCTGGATCATGCTCATGCATGCTTCGTACTTCTACTTTGCATGATAGAGATTTAACCTGCATTTATGGATGATGTGGCAAACTGTGTTCACAGAAAATTATTTCTGGAGGTGTTAAGGAATCCATGCAGTGATTTCTATTAACGAATCATGACTGTTTTAAATGCAGTGCCGCCTGAAGGCCCGAAGATCACGAGCATCCAATACTGATTTTCACCCTTGTCCTTAGTGCACAGACATTTCTCCAGATTCTTTGAAACTTGATGAGATGATGTACTGTAAATGATGAGATATTCAACTGTTATGCAATTTTATTGAGAGGAACATTATTCTGAAATTGTTTCACTGTTTGTAGACACAGTCTTTCACAGATTGGTGAAGTTCTGCCCATCTTTACTTCTGAGAGACTGTGCCTCTCTTTGATATACTTGTGGCAGCGGGGGCGTGGCCGAATGCCGTTGTGTGAATGGAGAGCGAAGCAGGAGGAGACAAGCGGTAAGAATCACAAACCTGTTGAAAATGTATCCAATCAGTGTTTTCTTTGCTGTGATTGAGAAAAAAAATTAAAAGGAGTGAGAGAAGGGCTTCGAGAAAGAGAGAGAGATTGTGTGTGTGTGTGTGTGTGTGTGTGTGTGTGTGTGTGTGTGTGTGTGTGTGTGTGTGTGTGCACGTGTGTGCACGTGTGTGCAAAAGTGAAAGTAACCAATAAAAAACCTGGTTGTGTCAAAACTGGTCGCTGCCCCATTGGTCATCCTTCTCCTAAACCGCTTGCTTTCCTACACTGGTGCTGAAGGAAACAGGGTACGCTGCCATGGAGTCTTCGCTGTTGGGTGAGCTGGTGAAGGCGCTCATCCATTTCCAGTAGTCCCAACACTAGGCCCTCCTTTAGGGGCATGCCAAACAGGAACTACCAATTCTTACCCATACTTTGCAGTTATTAAAGATAATCTGTACCATGTGACACAGGACACGCGAACCATCAAGGACCACACACACACACACACACACACACACAACTGTGTAAATGATCTGTACAACCCGGACTCAACACACACTCGTACCTACTTCACGCATCCATGTCTTCAGTACAACTCATATTACATCAATTCATTACCATAAACTGTTTACATCTTTTTTTGAGTTGCTGCTATTGCTCTTTTGCACAACATTTTGTTTGCATTTTTTGTTACTTATAACCTTCACTTTATGTCTCTTACACACCGCAGTGTGCAATATACAACAGGTTTACTTGTGGCGCTATTTTGTATTTTGTGTATTTTTCTTACACTGTCTTGTGATGTCTTGCACTGTCCTGTATTGTCTTGTGTTGTCTTTGCACTGTTTGCAACAGGTTGCACATGATGCACTTTATGTGGCGAGGACACTAGTCCTTAACCCTGTGTTTTCTGTGATTGTTTTTGTATGTAGCACCAGGGTTCAGGAGGAATGTTGTTTAATTTTACGCGTAATGCGTCAGCTACATATGGTTAAAATAACAATAAAAGCTTCTTAACTTGACTTGACCTGAAACGACCCAGTTGTTGGTCCGCCTGTAGCTACTGTTTCATGCGGCTGACCATAACCTGATGGCAAAAGACTTGAGGCATTAGAAAACCTGGCCTGGCATTCATGGCGATGTGCGTAGAAGGTGTGCGGCATGTCGCAAATGTCAGCTGGTTAACCCACTGGCCATCCAGAAAGCACCTTTGCATCCATTACCCTTAATTGAGGTCCCCTTGGAATTGGAATGGACCTCATCGGACCATTAGAGTGGACTGCACGTGGGCATAGCTTTGTGTTAGTTTTGGTAGACTATTTAACACGATACCCAAAAGCAGTGCCTCTCCAAAAAATGATGTGTTATCTCCCTGGTCGGAATCCCGAAAGATATCCTGACTGATCAGGGCACGGCCTTCATTTCATGAACACTACTCGCACTTTACAGATACATACTAGCATGATAAAGTCCTCGTATTACTACCCACGCCAAGCTTTAAACAACTCGCGAAGTGGGAAGGACCCTTTGAGGTTACACGGCAGGTTGAAGATGTTGACTATGAGGTTAGGTGCACCGATAGAGACGATGCACTCCAGGTGTACCACCTCAACCTCCTAAAATAATGGAGGGAGGCGGTGCCTGTGTCTCTAGTGATAGTGGGACTGGAGGTAAGGCCAAATTCTGCATAAAACTATTTCACCTTGGTTCCCTGGAGCACAGGTGTGGAGGATGCAAAAAAAGTTTGCAGTTTGCACAAACCTGAAAGAACAACATATTGAGACACTTCAAGGTATAGTGGTGTGCAGTTGCCCATACCGACTACCCGAACACAAAAAAATGTGGTTTGGGATGAACTCAAGGCTGTGCTTGACATGGGGGTAATCAAGGAGTCTCATAGTGATTGGAGCAGCCCGGTGGTCTCGCTGCCCAAGAGTGATGGGTCGGTCTGGTTCTGTGTGGACTATCGAAAAGTCAACACGGTGTCTAAATTTAATGCATATCCAATGCCTCAGATTGATTAACTTGATCTGCTAGGTGCGGCACGGTTTTATTCGACACTTGATTTAACCAAGGAATATTGACAGATCAACTTGACTCCAATGTCTCATAAAAAAAAGCTTTTATCACTCTGTTTACCAGTTCATCACACTTTTGTTTGGCTTGTTCAGGGCCCCAGGAATGTTTCAACGCCTCATAGACCAAATTCTTCAACCCCATAATGGGTACGCCACTGCCTACTTGGATGACAATCATCTCTAGTAATTACTGGCAGAGGCATTTGCAACACTTTAGAGAAATCCTGAGAACCTTGAGGCGGGCAAATCCAAAGAAGTGTGCAATTGGGTGGGTATAAAATAATGTTATCTGGGTTTCCACTTGAGTCATGTGCCCAAGACCATAAAGGAGGTAAAACTGTGGCTGGCTTTTTTCAGGGTTTTTTTCTTAAATATTTGGTGTCACCAGCCTGCATACTGATCTCACTAAAAAGGGAGCTGGGGGCCATGTCGTCCCAAGTGGTGAAAGGGAAGTAGTACCTTGTGCTGTACATCAGCCATGAGTTGTTGGTATGGGAAAGCCAGTACAGCACCATAGAAAAGGAGTGCCTGAACATCAAGTGGGCGGTCCTCACCCTCCGATTTCATCTGTTGGGACAGGCCTTCACTCTTTGTTCAACCACGCCCCGCTCCAGTGGCTCCATCACATGAAAGATACCGCAAGACTGATCAAATAAGCGATACAAATGTAAAGGGTTAAACATTTAAATCTTGCAAGTATATACATGAATAATTAGTTCATATGAACTCCATATGAAATTCATGCATTTCCCATTGATCACAATAGATCTTTCTACTAAAGACCAACACATTATTTGTTTCCATTTACTGACAAACTGTCATGCAACACAACAAATAGACACGATTATAGACAAAATCCACAGAAACGTGTGAGAAATGTGAACAGAGATCTGGAACTGATCAAATATAAATAAGGTGTGTTATTGTCACAAAGGGATTGAGCAAATAATTTACATTTAATGTGTTATCCAGAGTCTTACTTATAATAATGGCATTTGACAGACGGCCTTATCCAGAGTCACTTACAATTATTTAAATTGAGAAGTTGAGGATTAATTGCTTTGCTCAAAGGCCCAGCAATGGGAGCATGGAGGTTTTGGGATTTGAACTTACACTCTCACTAAGCTACCACTTCCCATATAATAGTCAAGGTGCATTGCTTATCACACACATTCACATTTCAGGATATTTGGTAGATGCCCTTATCCAGATCAACTTACAATTATCTCATTTATACAACTGAGAGAGGAATGTTAAGGACCTTGCTCACTTGCCCAGCAGCTTAGTGGTGCTGGGTTTTGAACTAAATTCTCACTGCGCTACCACCCCCATAAAATAGATAAGTTGCAGTGCTCATCACTCCCTTTCACATTGCTGGCATTTGGCTGATGCTTTTATCTGGACTGACTTAAAATTATTTTATTTTTACTAATGAGAAGGGAAATGTTAAGGGCCTTGTTCAAGGGCCCAGTAGTAGCAGCATGAAGATGCTGGGATTTGAGCTCAAATGCTCACATATCCAGGTTAATGCAAGTAAATTATGGGGTGCCACAAGGTTCAGTTCTAGGATCCCTGCTTTTCACAATATACATGCTTCCCTTAGGAAATATTATTAGAAAGCATGGAATTAGCTTCCACTGTTATGCATATGATACCCAGCTATATATCTCAACAAAACCAGGCGATACAGCTCAATTGGCTTGGATAACTGAGTGATACAGCTCAATTGGCTCAGATAACTGAGTGTGTCAAAGAATTAAAAAAGTGGATGACCCAAAACTTTCTACTAATACATTCTGATAAGACAGAGATTTTGCTCATCGGCCCAAAAACCAGTACACAGAAGCTCCAGCATTTCAACCTGCATTTAGGTGGATGTTCTGTACCTACTAGTTCAACAGTAAAAGACCTGGGAGTTATTTTAGACACCAACTTTCCAAAAAGTTCAAAATCATATCAACCATATTACAAAAACAGCCTTCTTTCACCATATTGCTAGGCTAAGAAACATGTTGTCTATATCTGATGCAGAGAAGCTCGTCCATGCGCTTTTATTGTATTGTTTATTGTAATGCATGCTCCCTGAGATCTCAAATCTCCGGACTTCTAGTAGTTCCTAGAATAGCAAAGTCCACTAAAGGTGGTAGAACATTCTCACATTTAGCTCCAGAACATCTGACCACATGCATATTATCAACTTGTGCTGTTAATATCATGA
Source organism: Silurus aristotelis (assembly GCF_946808225.1). Classification (NCBI taxonomy): domain Eukaryota; kingdom Metazoa; phylum Chordata; class Actinopteri; order Siluriformes; family Siluridae; genus Silurus; species Silurus aristotelis. Next base: position 33,120,047 of record NC_139577.1, on the reverse strand, counting down.
ACAGCAGCTACGCTAATTCCTCTCCACTGCTTCTCTTACTTTACCCATCCCGGGGCATCCTGAGTTTGCTCCACCTCCAGTCACATCCCACCTCATGAAGATTGTGGACCTTTAAAGAAGTAGATGCCACAAACATCCCCACTTCATGTGGAGTTTGGACACTGGACCTCCTTGAGTGTTTAAAGGGCTTTAGCATGGAGAAGCTGGTGTTGGATCTGTGATGATCGCAAATGTTAAGCTATTGAGTATATGAGTTGCTCAGTAGCTCCTAGTTCCATAATCTCAACTGACTGTATAAGACTGTAGAAAGGACATTACTCATAACCACACATTCCAGTGCTCATGTTAGTTCTTCCTCTACAATTGAGAAATGGAATATTAAGGGCCTTGCTCAGGGGCCCAGCAGATTAAGCTTGTAGGTGCACAACAATCCAATCCATAGTCCGACACCTTAACCACTGAGATACAACTTTCCACTTGTCACATTATAGTAGGTGTGAATATGTATAAATAATTATGCAAAACTGTGCTCAGCCTGAAGCTGGCTGAATGGCGTGCTGAAGAATGTGGAGAACCTGGCCCGTGGTGGCCATGTTAGCTGGTTCGGTCTTTTGCTAGATAATAGAGTTGTACTACATAAATCTGGAGACTCCTTCCATGCACTATATATCAACATCTCCTTATAGAAAATGTCTTCATATTGAAGAGTGTATAAGTCCTTTAGGGCTCACGGTTTCCATTGAAACATTATGATATTAGAGCAATCGCATGAATTTAAACCCGCGACGGAACAAACTTCCAATCCGTCAATCAGTCTTAGAACTCAGCAACTCCGCTGTCTGAAATACACTAAATATATTTGTTAACAAACGGCGCAACAGAGCACCTGTGCAGCAAATAATGATGCAAAGCAGACAACGGCAATAATGCCGAAGTTTTAGGAATGTAACCGCGGGTAGTTTGTGAGACATTAATGAATTCACTGAATGTGACAGCAAGGTGTAGCGCAATGAAGACAGCTCCTGACAGCGCACTAATAATAATGAATATCATAACGTGCCATGTGTGTGGGTTTTTAAAATAAAGAAAGAAAGAAAAAAAGAAACAATCCAAACAAAACACAACACGGCCACCGAGTTTGAAAACCGGTGAGTAATGGCATTAACGATTTGGAGTGATAACTGGTCCGTCATCATTACAGACCCCGTTGCTCGGTGTTAAGAATTAGGTCGAGGTTCAGCACATGTGACGCATTGATTGATTCGTGCAGGACCGAAAACGTGAAGCAGAAAAATCTGAGACGTCCGTCATCTGCCTTGAGTTAAGTCCAAATTGCATTTTGCTGGCATTTAAACTTTGAGATGTTTATTAGTTCTCTAACTTTTTTATTTATAGGATGTTCTTCAATTTCTATCGATCCAATAAATACACCATATGGACAAAAGTATTGAAACACCCCTGTCTTTTCCAGCCAGTTACGCTTCTTCCAAAAACAAAACATTCATAAAATGCCTTTGGATGTGGAAGCATTACATTTACTCTTCAAGTAAGGAGAAGGAGACCCAAATCTGTTCCAGCATGCTCCATGAATTGGAACTAGTGTTGGGTCTGTTATGAACGAATCATTTATTTTGAGTCTTTATTGTGACTCAGAAGAACGAGCATTGCAGAATCCCTGTAGGTTATGTGCAGGAAGCAGAATTGAGTAGCTCATCTCAAAAATCCTCCGGTCCGAGTTGTTCGTTCTTTTGTCACGTCACTCCTTTAGAAGCGACACAATACAATAGATTCGGGTTTTTTTGTCCAAATCTTTTGTTACAACAATTATGGGAGTCACGTGACAAGACTATTGACTATATAAAACTATTGACACGGACGAGAAGATATGAGATCCAAAGCTACTCATTCTGTTTATCATAATTATTATAATTATTAGCATAATAATATATTATAATTATTATTAGTACTATAGCCAAAGTTGGTGTATGTAGACGTGTTGGAGGACTAAAATGGTTCGATCTATCCATCACTAACTGGAATGCTTTTATATTGCTATAAAATATTTTATTTTTATTATTATATATTATTATTATTGATATTATTAGGATTTTTTTTTTTTTTTATAGTTACAAAAGCACTTTTTTTTTTCTTGAAGAGTTAAAGCTTTTAAATCATTCTTTATTTGGTCAAAAATAATGATCTGGATCCAAAAATGTTTCTCAACGACTTGTTCACATACTGTAGTTCCCCAGCACTTTTTACTGCTATATTATGTCTTCTAGTTCAAACTTTCCTTTTATCTTCTCAACTTTCTATTTATTAAAAAAACCACCACAATGTTTTGTTTTTTCTTTTAGTTTCGACACTGATAGTGAGATCTATCCACATACTTTTTATTTGATCTTTTTATTTTCCAAAGAAAATGTTCATCCTGTTCCAAAAATGCTCCTCAAGGGTTTCTCAGGTAATGTGTTTCTTTTTCCTGTTATATAATTTCTTCTAGTTTTCCAGAGAAAGACAACAAAAGATCATTTAAACCCTTCTGAATGGGAAATGTTTTGTTTTGAAGTCCTACACAACCATAGAATTCTTCCAGCTTTCCACAGAAGAACAAATAAAGAATGTTTGGTTTGCAAGTGTGAGCAGGATGAGGTGTAACCATGGACTCCTCAAAGAGTTATTTAGGTTTCCTGGAGGTTTTTCTTGAATAGTTATGGGTTCTTACTTCCAGAACGTATTCCTTTGTATCTTCAAAATCTTCTATTAATAATAAAAAATAAAAACCTACCATAATGTTTTCACCTTTTGTTCTGACAGTGAAAGTGAGATCTATTCACACACTTTTCATTTGATCTTTTGATCTTCCATTGAAGATGTTCTTCGTGTTCCAAAAATGTTCTTCAAGGATTCTTTGGTTCGTTAGTTGCTATAAAAGAAACTATTTTCTAGTCATCTGTTATATGATTCCTCTGAGTTCCCAGAGAAGGACGAATAAAGAACTCTTAAATGTTTTAGACTCATTATATAGATATAAAATCAGCGTTATATAATTTGTGAAGTGCTTGATTACTTCTTCTGAACAGGAGTCCAACATTTTCACGTGTCCTCTTCATATTTTGCATATGCAGCTTAAACGCTTTACAGCAGAGCTTAATAGAAGCCATCATACAGTAGGAAATGGCCTACACGCTTAATTAAATCCTACACTGTGCTCTCAAATGTGAAAAAAGTACATTATATTAGACCATTTCCTTTCATACTGACCAATCATTCCTTCTAAATCCCATAATCCTGCCTCACTAGACATTTTTATTCCATCGCTTCTCTATTCCTATCTATTTAAAATGATGAAGCCTGGCTGCAAATCCTTACTGTATTATATTGTAATGTATAATGCATGACACCGTTTGGAAAATTCGACAACATCCAAACATCTGATTCTCTATTCATGTCGGTTTCTGTCAGCAAATTCGAAAACAGATTTATTCCTTGTTTTTTTTTTTGTTTTGTTTTTTTTGTTCAGCTATTCAAAGACTAACATCCGTAATCGCAATCTTATCACCTCGCAAAAAAAAAGTTCTCCGAAGTGCCACCGAAGGTTCTCAACTGAGTTTCTCTCTTTTAAATCTATTCAGGAAATTGCTGAGAGAAACTTTTTACAGAGCTATTCCTAATCCGATAGGAAGAGGGCGGGGTCGACCCGCGGTGCCACAAATGACAAAGCGTTTTCGGAATAAATATTGACAGTGATTGGCTGTTGGAAATTCACATGCGCATAAATTCACGAATGGAAAATCCGTTGTCATAAAAACGAATTATGAAAATGGCGATGGAAAGCGATTACGGATCGAACGAAACAATCAGCAAACTGTCAGCGGCGTGACATCTTAACTTATAATAATTTGCATTTTAATTTAGGCTTAATTAACAAATTGATTTACAAAGTGTAACGTAGTACATAGATGACTCTTAATAAATCGCTCAAATATCAGTTATGTATTCAATCAATTTAATTGCTAATTGTATTCAGGAGGGTGTTCATGGATGTTTTTTTTTTTTTGCAATTCTGCAGAATTGAAGTGTAAACATCAATGCTACTGATTTACAAAAATACAGTATATGGACAAAAGTTTGTGGACATCTCACCAGAAGATCGGTACATGCTATCTCCACTTTTCTGGAAAGATATTTTAATTTAATTTGGAGTGTGTTTGTAGAGATTTGTGGAGATTCCTTCAGCCACAAGGGTGTTAGTAAAGTCAAGTACTGATGTAGGTGAGATGGTGGGGAGACCTGGAGTGCAGTCAGCGTTCACATTTAACTCAAAGGTGTTCAATAGTGTTAAGGACAGACCTGTATAGCAGGAGATCCTCCATGCTAACCCATGTAAAACAGATCTTCATGGCTTTGTGCACAGGGACATTGTTGGGCGGTGGCTGTGGTTGTAGATTAGTGTTTAAGGCATTGTACTTTGGATCTGAAGGTCATGAGTTTAAATCCCAGCAACACCAAACTGCCACTACTGGGCCTCTGAGTGTTTTTTTGTGTGTGTGTGTGTGTGTGTGTGTGTGTGTGTGTGATGTATTTGTTATGCTTATTTTATTTATCATTATTATTATTATTATTATTATTATTATTATTATTATTATTATATTGGTTTTATTTATTTTTTTATTATTATAATTAATTTGTTTTATTATCATTATTTTTATATTATTATTATTATTATTATTATTATTATTATTTATTTATTTTTTATTATTATTATTGTTTTGCTTGGAAATTGCTTTGAAAACAATCTTTTAAAGGCGCTATATGAAATAAAGATCATTATAAAGTATGAATATTTTGATTCCTCATCATCCAAATAGTTTTTTTTTTTCCATTTCCAAGTTCATGCTGCTTCAGAAAAAGAAAGATGTCCACATTTGAGTGCATTCAGATTCACATCAGTGGTGCTGTGTGTCCACATTCGCTGTGAAGTCACAAGTAAAAAAAAAAAAAAAAAAAAAAAAAAAAGTTCTGAATTCCGGCAGCAGCTTCACGGAGCATGAAACGAGTAGTTTGAAATCTGTTCGCTCCTTTTTGATTCCTCTGGTTTACCTGTCAGGAACTCCAAACGCCAGCCAGGAGGCAGCTAGGAGTTGCAGGTGCAGTTAGAAACCCTTATTTCTGACTTGTATGACAACTTTCCTCTGTATTATTCCGGTCTCAAGTGCTGAGCGGTAATCGACAAATAGCACTCTGACACAGGTGTTTTTACTGTCAAAGTGTTCTTGGCAGCCAGACGGTGTCATTTAAAGGGCGCTTAGTCGGTCAGACACACTGCAGTGGGTCCACAGAGTGTGTTCTCATGCTAGTTCTGTCTGTCATCGCTGCTGTTTTTTTTTTTTTTCACTCTAACGCTTTATGGCCACTAGATGACAGTTATTGAGGCGTCACTTTCGATTACCTCAGGTTAGGACGCGATGATGGTTTTTCTCAAAGCATGCTGGAACTCTGGACGGCATCAATGATCGATTTGAAGCTGAGTGACGCGTGTCCGCACCGCTTCGGTGTGTGTGTGTGTGTGTGCATGTGTGTTACATCAGAACTTTCTGAACTTCTACTTATCCACAGGAATTTGACAGTCATAAAGGCTGCCGTGTCAGAACGCTATTTGCACCGTTTTCCAAGGGGCCCTTTTGTCACTTCGCAGAATTGTCTTGCTCCGGTTTGATCTCCTCTAGTGTGAGTTCAGATTTCTGTGAAGTGACAAACACAACTGTCTTGCCTTTCATCGCCCGTATGCTAGTCATCGAGCGGAGAGCTCTACTCAACCCACACACTTCTGAGAGATTTTGTTGAGGAGTGATGTTCTAGCGCTCTTTGCCACCATCATCAAAACCAGAGCTGAGAGAAAATATTTGGGAAGTTTCATCATTCTAGTAGAGTTCCACAGACTTTTTTAGAAGCCATAACAAGTTCATGTAGGTAAATAGGCTTGGATCAATTTGCTTAAAATGTTTGTTCATGTTGTCCAACATCCTAACACCAAAGATTGAGCCACAGGGGGCACTACGGTCTCCAGGGTTACGCACATTTCAGCACCTATTTTATAAATTTCCTCAAGGGACAATACTATAAAAATGAAACTTGGAGTATCAAGGTGCAGCTTGTGTAGCACTACAGATTTACTGTTTACATTTTAAAACTGGGTCCAAAGTGTAAATATTGTGTGTAAGCACCTTCGTTATCTCGCACTGCCTCAATCCTCCTGGGTATGGAATTCACCAGAACTGCAAAGGTTGTTGCGGGGATCCTCTTCCACTCCTCCAGAATGACTTTATGGAGCTGCTGAATGTAAGATGCATGTCATACCTTCTTTTTGAGGATCCCCACAGGTGCTCAATAGGGTTCAGGTCTGGAGACATACTTGGCAACTCTATCACCTTCACCTTCAGATTCTTCAGCAAGGCAGTTGTCATCTTGGTGGTGTGTTTGGGTTGCTATTATGTTGAAAATCTGCATTTCCTCCCAGTTTCTGAAGGAAGGCATCATGTTCTGTTACAGAATGTCACAGTAGAGAACTGTACATGTTGGAATTCAAGTCAATGTACCGCAGCTTCCCAGTACCAGCAGCAGTCGTGCAGCCCCAGACCGTGATGCTACCACCACCATGCTTGACTGTAGGCAAAACACAGTTTTCTTGGTTCTCCTCACCAGGGCGTCACCACACATGCTGCACACTTTCTGATCCAAACAAGTTTATCTTAGTTTTATAAGACCACAGGACATGGTTCCAGTAGTTCATGCTCTTGGACAGGTTTCTTGTGAGCAGCTTCTGAAGAGGCTCCTTCTGGGATGACTGCCTGCAAAATGACTTGTTGCAGTGTGCTGCGTATGGTCTAAGCACTGATGAGTGGATCTTCTGATTCTGCAACCTCTAAAGCAGTGCTGCAGCACTCATGGGTCTGTTTTTTGAAGCAACTTCTGCACCTGACACACTCAGTCTTTGATGGACCCTTGTGAGGGCTGTTCTGAGTGGAACCCGTTTTGGAAAACCTCTGTATGACCCCTACAGCAACAATTCTAATTCTCAAATCCTCAGAGACTCTTTACCATAAGGTGCATGTTGAACATCCAGTGAATTTAACTGCTCTAATACAAGGTACACAAAATTGTCTGGTTCATGATGAATAGGACGTGTGGCTTTGCCTGGTTACACCACGTACAGCTGTTATCACTGAGGGTGTACTCACTTTGGTTGCCAGTTATTTAGACAACAATGACTGTATTTTGAGTTATTTTCAGAGGACAGTAAATCTGTACTGCTATAAAAACTGCACATTGATACTCTAAAATACATCCAAGTTTCATTTCTATAGTATTGTCCCTTGAGAAGATTATACGCAAATGTTTGCTGAAATGTCTGCCTTTAAAATGTCCACCTCCACTAAATCTATTATCCTAAATTAGATGCACCTGTTTGAGGTCGTTAGCTGCATAAAGACACCTGTCCACCCCATAAAATCAGTAAGAATCCAACTACTAACATGGCCAAGACCAAAGAGCTGTCCAAAGACACTAGAGACAAAATTGTACACCTCCACAAGGCTGGAAATGGCTACGGGGGAAATTGCCAAGCAGCTTGGTGAAAAAAGGTCCACTGTTGGAGCAATCATTAGAAAATGGAAGAAGCTAAACATGACTGTCAATCTCCCTCAGACTGGGGCTCCATGCAAGATCTCACCTCGTGGGGTCTCAATGATCCTAAGGAAGGTAAAAAATCAGCCCAGAACTACACAGGAGGAGCTGGTCAATGACCTGAAAAGAGCTGGGACCACCGTTTCCAAGGTTACTGTTGGTAATACACCAAGACGTCATGGTTTGAAATCATGCGTGGCACGGAAGGTTCCCCTGCTTAAACCAGCACATGTCCAGGCACGTCTTAAGTTTGCCAATGACCATTTGGATGATCCAGAGGAGTCATGGGAGAAAGTCATGTGGTCAGATGAGAGCAAAATAGAACTTTTGGCTCCTAATTCCACTAAACGTGTTTGGAGGGAGAGTACCATCCCAAGAACACCATCCCTACTGTGAAGCATGGGGGTTGTAGCAGCATGCTTTGGGGGTGTTTTTCTGCACATTGGACAGGGCGACTGCACTGTATTAAGGAGAGGAGGACCGGGGCCATGTATTGCGAGATTTTGGGGAACAACCTCCTTTCCTCAGTAAGAGCATTGAGGATGGGTCGAGGCTGGGTCTTCCAACATGACAATGACCCAAAGCACACAGCCAGGATAACCAAGGGGTGGCTCTGTAAGAAGCATATCAAGGTTCTGGCGTGGCCTAGCCAGTCTCCAGACCTAAACCCAATAGAGAATCTTTGGAGGAGCTCAAACTCCGTGTTTCTCAGCGACAGGCCAGAAACCTGACTGATCTAGAGAAGATCTGTGTGGAGGAGTGGGCCAAAATCCCTCCTGCAGTGTGTGCAAACCTGGTAAAAAACTACAGGAAACCTTTGACCTCTGTAATTGCAAACAAAGGCTACTGTACCAAATATTAACATTGACTTTCTCAGGTGTTCAAATACTTATTTGCAGCTGTATCATACAAATAAATAGTTACAAAATCATACATTGTGATTTCTGGATTTTGTTTTTTAGATTATGTCTCTCACAGTTGACATGCACCTACGATGACAATTTCAGACCCCTCAATGATTTCTAAGTGGGAGAACTTGCAAAATAGCAGGGTGTTCAAATACTTATTTTCCTCACTGTGGAGATATATATGAGAATTTATTTATTTATATATATATATATATATATATATATATATATATATATATATATATATATATATATATATATATATATATATATATGAGCATATATGAGCATTTATATAATTGCAGGATGTATGTAAGGCACAATAAGTGTAGAGAACATTTACATTGTGGGGTTTACTGTACAATGTATGTACAACTGTACAATAAGAACCAGAATGATATGGGACGTACAGAGTGGAGCAGAACCACCAGCAGTAAAATCAGTAACAAGTTTCATTGAGCCATTAGTGTCCTAGTGAAGTTCAGTAGGGTGATGATGGACTAAAAAAACCTGCCCCTGAACCTGCTGGTTCTGGTGCATATGTTCCTGTATCTTCTTCTGGATGGAAGGAGGTTAAACAGTGTGAGAGATGTGATTGGTTCTTGATGTTTGTGAGCTCTGTGCAGACATCTGCTGTGGTGAAGTTGCTTAACGGCAGGTAGATGAGTGCCAGTGATGCATTGGGCAGGTTTGACCACCCATTGCAGGGCTTTATGTTCATACCATACAGTGATGGAGTTGGTCAGGATGCTCTTAATGAGTTTAACAGTTGTTAAAATGCTTTGGGACAGATGAACTTTCTTAAGTCTGCTCAAGATCATAAATGGTTGTCCACCCCACCATAGAGCACCATTACATTGTTGGAGCTGTGAAAACCTCTCCAGGATTATCTGAGCTATTGCAAATCCTGGAATGGAGGCTAAAGCCTCTAATACATTTTCATCTACCATTCTAAGACTGGATATTGTCCTGCTGGCTGATTCCAGCCATCAAGTTGTTCTGCTGGAGTTCACAGCTTGAAAGAGGCCTTTAAAAGAAAGCTCAGCGAGGACAAAGTTCCGATCGGCGACAATTTGCAGAGCAGTCGAAAGAGATCAGATGCCCCAGGTTTGTGAGTCAATCATTGTCCAGAGACCACAGTGTGATAGAATTCATGGGAGTGGAGGATCCATCAATAATTTCGCAGCAGTGGCAGAGAGAGTTGCGAGATGGCTGGAGATCCATGGGGACAGTAGCAAGCTAGCCATCTGGATACAAACTGGGGTCTGATCAGCCTTGGCAGGGTCACCTGAAGGAGAGAGTGGGTGGTGTTGAACAACTTGACACACATCGGGATGCCAGGAACATTACTGATGATGCGGTCACAAGCAGAAAATAATATGTTAGTCTTCACTGCTTCCTGCGTGTCAATGATGATGCATTTACATGCAGGAAAACGTATTATTTAAATATATATTCTTTCTCCAAGACAGACAAGAAAGACAACTGTTTTGATACTGCTGCAATACAGCACACACTCAGAGGAAAAGCTGATTACCATCTGCTATGTACATCACAGATGCCTTATTATTGGCTTTTGTAAATTTTCTTTTGGGACAATTGAAGTGTCTGTCTGTCTGTCTGTCTGTCTGTCTGTCTGTCTGTCTGTCTGTCTGTCTGTCTGTCTGTCTGTCTATCTATCTATCTATCTATCTATAGCCCTAGACCCTAACCCTTACAAATAAGCAGTTAAGGGTTTTGCTCACAAGTCCTGCAGTGCCGGCTTGTTGCTGCTGAGATTTAAACTTCCAAAGATTGGAACCAAAGTCCAATATCTTAACCACTGAGCTACCATGCCCCTATTTGCTGTTATGATGAACTACATTCTGTACATTCATACAGGTGTTCCTTGAAGTGAAGTTTGTTTGCGGAAATAAATTTGTTCTAATTTGTTGACAACAATGTTACTAAAGAAAAGTAATGAGGTCTGGGGTGCAGTCAGTGTTCCAATTGATCCCAAAGGTGTTTAATAGGGTTGAGCTCTATAGCAGGAGATCCTCCACTCCAACATCCCCATTTAAAGCATCATGATGGACGAGCAGGGTTTGGGTCTCCAAGTTCAAGTGAAGGGAAAATTTAGTGCCAATTAATTCAAAGACGTCCAATACAAGTGTGTGCCTCCAACTTTGTAACAGTTTTATGAAGAATCACATATGGCTCAAAATGTCAGGCGTCCCAATAGTTTTCCTCATATCTTCTTTTCAATTCTTTCAGCTTCTCCCATTAGGGTTCACCACAGTGGATCATCCGTCTCCATACCCCCCTGTCCTCTACATCTGCCTCTTTCAAATCAACTACCTGCATGTCTTCTCTCACCACATCCATAAACCTCCTCCTTGGTCTTCCTCTTTTCCTCCTTCCTGGTGTCTCCATCCTCAGCATTCTCCTACTGATATATCCCATGTCCCTCCTTTGCACATGTCCAAACCACCTCAATCTCACCTCCCTCACCTTGTCTCCAAAAAGTCCTACTTGCGCTGTCCCTCTAATAATCTCATTTCTAATTCTGTCCATACAACATCGCAGTTTTCTTCATATTGTGTATCTAAATAATCAAATATTATTTTGTTAAAATATGTTCCTCTTTGAATTTTAATGTGATATCATCTCATAATAAAAATATTAGTGTCAGGATTGTTTTTGAGCCAGCAGTGACTCCACAAGTCTCATCCCACTCATTCCTGTTCTTCATTATGGATCCAGGTATATCACACAGACACCAGGACGTTCATGAGATATATACAAACTTAATTAACAGAGAGAATGTGTATATAGACCTCTTTGACAAACATTGAGACCATTTAATAAAATAAAATTTTGTCTTAGGGCAGCTTTCCATAGATAAAGCGGTAATAAAAGAATGTGTAAGTTTCTTCTCTATAATTGTACGGGTATCTCTAATGAGTCAGTGGTGAGAGTTGTTAGAGTCAAGGCAAGAAAATGTCAAAGAAAAACTCCCTGAGATGGTAAAAGAAATCTTGAGAGGAACCAGAATCGAAAGGGAACCCATCCCCATCCTCAACACTGAATGTCCATTCATTACAGTTACATCACTGGTAAGGTGTGCAGCAGTTAAGGTCAAGATTAAGATCTCCGAATAACACTTCATGACTCTCTGCTCTGCCCTTCAGCCACTGCTTGTAACTAGGGGTAACTATGGTTAACTATGGACAATGAACTGTCCTTGTTCCCACATGTTGTCAATGTAGCTTGCTCCTATCAAATTCTTCTCTACAACATCCAAAGGATTCGTCCATTTCTGTCCACACAGGCTGCCCAGGTGCTTGTTCAGTCTCTTGTCATTTCAAGACTCGACTACTGCAACTTTTTTGCTGGAAGGTCTTCCCCTGAACGATATTTGTCCACTGCAAATGATCCAAAACACAGCTGCATGACTTGTGTTCAATCTGCCCATTTTTTTCCCACACCACCCCACTGCTGTGATCCCTTCACTGGCTTCCAGTAGCTGCACATATCAGATTCAGAACACTGATGCTTGCCTACAAGGCCAAAAATGGACCAGCACCATCTTACCTCAGTGACCTCATCACATCTCGCACTGCACCATGCTGTCTAAGATCCTCCAGCACTGCTCGACTGGTACCACCTTTTCTCAGAATGAGAGGTAAGTATACTTTAAGGCTCTTCTCTGTTCTGGCACCAAGGTGGTGGAATGAACTTCCCCTAGATGTCTGTACAGCGGAGTCCCTGACTATCTTCAAGCGACAATTGAAGACCTACCTCTTCCTAAAACACTTAAATTAGCACCTTCCAAGTTTGCTTTGTAGAATTCAAGTTTGTAATCTTGTGTACCAGTGTAAATCTATTCTTTGCTAGAGACTCAAAGCACTCTTGTACGTCGCTCTGGAAAAGGGTGTCTGCTAAATGCCGCAAATGTAAATGTAAATGTATTTAAATGCAACTTGTGGTCTTGAGCCATTCTTGCAGACTGTTGATATTAATTCCAGTCCAAATCCGGTCTCAAATGTCTGGAGTTGTTTAGTAATCTCATCAATCTCCAGGTCGTTGATATGGAACCATCTCCAGCTGCACAGAGTGGCCTCCAATTAAAGAAAACAGGACCAAGAGGCAGAGGTATCGGGACACTGGTCACTGGTATACCTTAGGTAGATGTTTACAGGATGCACAAGAACACTGTTGAAGGTCTTCATGTTCCTGTACTGTTCTTGATACATAAGTAAGCATCTATCTTAAAGATATGTCAATATATCAAGAAAGAGATGGAGAAGTCACACAAACTAGGTGAATTACTTCTACTGGAATAACTTGAATAAGTGATTTTGAAAAAAAAACAGTGTTATTCCTTTCTTTTGCTAACTCTGATTAATTAGCAAATATTCCACAGTGCCTTAGTTTGATCCTCTTTATGAATTCCAAACGGTTGTTTGTAGAAACGTCCTAATAAAGAGATAAAATGATTACCAAATCTACAGTACTTCACCTATATATTTTATTCCCTTTCTTCTTTATTCCCGATGCACTGAGGCCCTTTTCCTCCTCAGCAGAGACACAGAGTTACAAAAAAATAAAAAGTCATAAATACAGACATAAAAAAGTCATTAAATGTGGCAATTACAATCAAATAAAAAGCCTATGATTAAATATTTAAAACAGCCCAACGCAATAAAAGCGTGCCATTTCCCAGCTCTTGTGAAGTACGGAGAAGCGAGGAGAAGTTTCCGAACGAGTCGAGTTTGTCTATTAAATGTGATGTTTCCAACAGTTTCTTTCCCCCCCAAAAAGAAACATAAAGTACAAGTAATAAGTCATGAATTAATAATAATATGACAAAGTGCTATGAGAGGATGTTCATGCCCTGCGGTCAGACTAATAGTGAAAACAAAATGAAATGAGAGAACAAGTATAAGAGAGAGAGAGGAGGAGAGAGAGGAGGAGAGAGAGAGTATGTAAAAGAAAAATAAAAGAGGGAGAGTCTCTGTAGACACTGGAAGAGTGTGTGATAAAGGGCACACATGATAGATGAGGTTGTGCTTTCAAAGGCCAAAACTATTCCATTGATAATCTTTAAGTCTGATCAATACTTCATGCACATAAAGAGTGAAAAAATAAATATATAAAAAAAAAAAAAAAAAAAAAAGAGAGGGGGGGAGGCAGAGTAGACTTTAACCATAAATGCCCGCTTTCGCCCTTGAGGATACTCTTTAATAACTTCTCACCATGAACTTTAAGGTGTTATTTTTTTAAGGACAAAGCAAACCTTATGAATAAAATATGGCGTAAAATTGTATTTGCGGAATGAATAATGAAACAGAAGGCACAATATCAGATAAGATTTGCAGGGATGAGCTTCGATGTCAAAAGCACCAGCCTCCCAACGTGCGAGGAGGAAACGCGGTTTTCCGTATTTCCATAAAAGCCGTGTGCATCTGAGTGGAGCTGAAATTTTGGGAGGAAACACTTTAGATGATAATTTTTATGTTAAGTCGAGGAAATTAAGTTAGACGTAAATAGCGGATGTTTGCGAGAATGACGGACGAGGATGGTCCAATCATCTGTTTCCTATTTGGGTAATAAAAAAAATACAAATCTTTTTTTTTATAAAAACATTAAATCAAGCATAAAAATTTGGTGTAGCTAGGGAGTTTACAGTAAAAAAAATAAAATATATATAAAGGCTGTCAAAATTAACATTAATGCAGGGCACATTTCTGTTTGACCATTCTTATTAAAAATATACATAAATAAAAAGAGGTGAAATTAAAACCTTCAAAGCAACACACATTTATTCACGACTTCCATTCTTTATTTCAATATAAACTTAAAAAAAATATTTCGAAAAATAAACTTTTAATCACTGGACATTTGTTTTGCAGCAAGTCTCAAATTAGCACCAATATCCGCCATGATGCACAAATCCAGCAATTAAAACCGTCCGTGTGGAAACATAGAAAAAAGGGCTGTTCGGTGTTCTGATGATGTGAGTTATTCAAAACACCATATTTACCATAAAACATTTACAAGAATATTTCGTCTTAATGCTTTATGTTGAGTTCGGGTTTCACTAATAATAAACATACATTTGCATAAAGCATCAATATTCGTCCATGTTGATTGGAGTGTTAAAAACTTGAAAATTATTAATTTAAGGTACAATTAGAACAGATAAAATTGCATAATTAATTGTTTAATTTTTTTTATTATTATTATTTATATATATTTAGGCAGGTGTGAAAATGCAGTACAATAAGAATGTTTATTGATAAATTGAAAGTGCTAATAGTTTTTTTTTTTTTTTTAATACCATGGAAAGTAAATGAACTGAAGAGAAATTTCAATATTTGTATATAAAAAATAAATAATCAATATTTAGTGTGCTCCCCAGCATTAAATCTTCTTCACACAGTTTTTAAAGGACTTCAAATACTTCTGTCTCTTCGTGTAATTCCAGGCAGACAATGATGCTGTGATCAGGACTTCCAAGACGTGATCTTATTGATTTCAGTTGTATGTTTAGTGTTGTTGTCCTGCTGCATAGATATAAAATGTTTACACACCCTTATGAAATTGCAGGTTTTTTTATATAAATATCAAAAATTATGTGTATGTCCAAACAAAAATTCAGAGAAAAAAAATTTGTAACTGGGAATTTACTTAAAAACTAAAAAAAAAAATGTAACTTTTAAATAAACACCCTGAATGCATAAGTCTGCACATTCTTGAACTGTCCTCAGATTGAATTAATCACATTCCAAATTAAGCCTGTAGGTAAAATACATCCACCTGACATCAGTTACAATCAGATAAACAACCGATAAAAGTCAGCTGTTGCTGTAGTGTTTGTTTAAATGTTTAGTGTTTTATTCTACTAAGAGCCCTGGGTCACAAATATTTACAAAGAAACTGCAAGATAATTTGTTGTAAGGTACCAATAAGGAGAGGGATGTAAAACATTTCGAAAGCATCTACCATGGAACACTGTCAAACATTATCAATAAGTGGAGAAGATGTTGCACCACAGAGACATTGAAAAGATTAGGACGACCTTCCAAAATGGTTTTGAGGATGAAGAGAAAACCTCAGCAACACTGATGGAACTACGGGAATTTCTGGCAGGTACTGGTCAGATACGTACATGTGACTGCCATCTTCTTCGTTTTGCACAAGCCTGGGCTTTGAGGTAGGGTAGTAAAAAGAATATGCAAGCTCACCTGAATTATGCCAAAAGATTCCTTCAGTCACCCCAAACCATGTGCAAACATGTAATACAGTCTGACTACACAATGATTAAACTTTTTGGCCATAATTCTAAATGGTACGTGTGGCACCTATCCAAGGAACACCATCCCGAAACTAAAGCATGGTGGGGGGAACATTGTGCTTTGAGGATGCTTGACTTTAGTTTGGCCTAGGGCACTTGTCAAGATAATTGGGGAAATGAATAGCCCCAAACACCAAAATGTTTCAACTTGATAATGACCCAGAGCACATATTAAACTCAACAAAGACATCGCTTCAAAAGAGGATAATCAAAGTCCTGGAATGGCCCAGCCAGAGCCCAGAGCTCAATCTCATCGAAAACCAATAGAATGACCTTAGAAGAGCCGTACACCCAAGAGCCCCCTGCAGTTTAAAGAACTTTTTTTGCAACGAATGGGATCAAATTAAAAGTGTAGATGTGTGAAGTTAATAGAGATTTATTCACAAAGACTTGATGGAGTAAGAAAAGGTGCTTTCACAAAATATGAGTTAGGAGGGGCATCCAGACTTCAGTCAATCTATGGTGGTATTTTTTTTATTACAAATGTTATTAAATATTTATTTTTATATAAAAAAATATCATTTTTACATTATTTTTATATAATAATAATTTTTAAATATTTCTATTTTTGTTTGAATTTTTGTTTGCTGAAAGATCGCTTTAAAGATCAGATCGAAAGTCTTTAAATTATACAAATCCTTCATTTTCATATGCGAAGGGTGTGGAGACGTTTTATATCCACTAAATGTGAATTGTATATATGTACTATATAGACAAAAGTATTGGGACACCTGTCACTCCAGCATGACAATGCCCCTGTGCACTGTGTATATATTTTATATATATATATATATATATATATATATATATATATATATATATATATATATATACACACCTTAAAAAAAGTGTAAAAGCAAAACTTCTAGGGTTAAAAAAAAGTCTCAAAAGATAAAACAAAACATAGCAATATTAAAAAAAAGACTTAATGAAAACTAATTCAAGTGTGTGTGTGTGTGTGTGTGTGTGTGTGTGTGTGTGTGTGTGTGTGTGTGTGTGTGTGTGTTTCAGTGTTACGTGTGTGTTTCAGTGTTATGTTGTGTCGCCCCCTGTTGGAATCATATGCAACAACCCTGAGTATAATCAACACACTGGTGTTCTAAAGCAAACTGGCACGCTCCTATTGCAGGAAAAGGTCACAGGTATTACAGCAGATAAAGTGTGTGTGTGTGTGTGTGTGTGTGTGTGTGTGTGTGTGTGTGTGTGTGTGTGTGTGTGTGTGTGTGTGTGTGTGTGTGTGTGTGTGTGTGTGTGTGTGTGTGTGTGTGTGGAATCCCCAAAGATTGCGAGATGATGTCACTCGGTTGAGAAGGGAATAAAGGGGTATAAAGTACTTAGCACTTGAGGAGGTGTATAATGTATGGAGGTGTGTCACCTCATAGCATACACACTACACACACACACACACACATATACACACACACACACACACACACACTTGCATTTCCATTTTCCGGGCAGTTCCAGCAGAAATTCCCCATAGACTCATGGATTAGCATAGCGTGGACACACGCACAACGCTGTAATTATGCTAGTAGACACATGCAGGTGATCAGCATGCCGGGGTATTTTTATAAAGTGCCCTGATACACACGACAGGAAGTTCTGCATGTTAATGCAAGTACTGAGTAAATGTTTGAATATGGTTTAAATCCCTTATTGGCGAGCCTCCGTGGCCTCAGCGTTTACCACAGAAATATCACTTGCACTACAGAAACATCTGTTTGAGTGTCTTACTAAAGCGCACAAGTAATTTTTAGGTCATTTCTGGCCGATTGTGATGCTTCAATTCATTGTAACTTCTTTACAAGTCAACATGATTTATATTTTTCATGAAAATAGCAAAAGAGGATTTAGTTTATACTTTGCTATGTCTTTCTTTACCTTATATGGAGTCTGTGGATTCAAAGTCTGTGGATACAAACCTGAAGATGTGTGTTTTTGAACATCCCATTCCACCTTTAGTCCCCATTGGCAGTTATAAGAACCTTCACTCTTCTGGGAAGATGTTCCACTGGATTTTATGGAGATTTGTGCTCAATCAGTAAACTCAGGTACTGATGAAGATGAGGTGAGGAGGCCTGGGCTGCAGTCAGCATTCACATTCATCCTAATGGTGTTCTGAAGGATTTATAGCTTTGTAGCAGGAGATTATAAACTCCAACATGCAAATGTAAAGCAGATCTTCATTGAGTTTGCTTTGCACATTTTATGTCATGCTGGAACAGATTTGGGTCTCCTAGTTCAAGTGAAGGAAACATTTCATGCCACTTCAACCAAAGACATTCATTTATTCATTTGTGTGTCTGCATATTTTGTGGGAACAAATTCAAACCCCCAGCGAGCAAAATAAACAAACAACAACACAGTGGATTCACGTTTATAATTATATTTAGAAAATATCTGTTTTTATGGTCGTATAATTTTATTTTGTTGTATTTATTCAGCACACCTTAAAGGCCGGTCCGTGAAAATATTGTCTGACATTAAACTGGTCCGTGGTGTTAAAAGGGTTGGGGACCAGTGGTTTGGGGAAGTCAAGTGTCCCAATATTTTTGTCTATATGATGTATTTTATGTACAAACTACATGCTATGGCACCCCCCTCACCCCTTCATTTGTGGTGCCACTATACAATGCATATACTTTCTACCCCATTATTTGCATCTCTGAACCTATGTGTAGTGAAACAAACCCGAGGCCATTCCAGATGTTATTAATACTTTAAAAGAAGTATGTAAAGTTCTGGAGAAGAATCCACATTTGGCTATTTAGAAAAAATATCTAATTAAATTGTGGAATGAAACCATCACCATGCTTCACTATATGGAGGAAAATAGTCAAAAAAACCTTCCACTGTATATTCGATATACTGTATGTGGTATAAATAACAGTAGAATTGAAGGCCACAGTGCATTGCAAAGCATTAACCATTTCCTGAACTTTCCCCATGTTTAATAGTGCTACACAAAAGCTCTTTTTATTCACAACTTATTTTCATTGTGGGAAAAAGTTAAATTGAATTCTGAAAAAGCATACATTGGCAGGTTTTTATCCCCTCTTAGTGTAGGTTCTAAAACCATTTTTGGATGCAATTAGAGCTTTGAGGCTAATTATATATTTGCACAGATAAATCCTGATCTTTTTCTTCTTTGGCAAATTTGCTCAAGCTTTGTTTGTCCTGGATCCATTTGCATCTTACTACAGATTTTTGGATCGAGGTCTGGGCTGCAACTGCAATCGCATTCTTGATATTTTGGACTGAATTTATAGTTGAGCTGAACTTGTGTCGGACTGACTGTTAAAATCGCACACATAAGTGTTCAGAGTTTTGACATAAGCTTGGACTTACAGTGGGGACTGTTTAGAAGGCAAAGTTTATTACTTACAGTGAGGAAAATAAGTATTTGAACACCCTGCTATTTTGCAAGTTCTCCCACTTAGAAATCATGGAGGGGTCTGAAATTATCATCGTAGGTGCATGTCCACTGTGAGAGACATAATCTAAAAAAAAATTCAGAAATCACAATATATGATTTTTTTAACTATTTATTTGTATGATGCAGCTGCAAATAAGTATTTGAACACCTGAGAAAGTCAATGTTAATATTTGGTACAGTAGCATTTGTTTGCAGTTACAGATGTCAAACGTTTCCTGTAGTTTTTCACCAGGTTTGCACACACTGCAGGGGGGATTTTGGCCCACTCCTCCACACAGATCTTCTCTAGATCAGTCAGGTTTCTGGCCTGTCACTGAGAAACACGGAGTTTGAGCTCCCTCCAAAGATTCTCTATTGGGTTTAGGTCTGGAGACTGGCTAGGCCACGCCAGAACCTTGATATGCTTCTTACAGAGCCACTCCTTGGTTATCCTGGCTGTGTGCTTCGGGTCATTGTCATGTTGGAAGACCCAGCCTCGACCCATCTTCAATGCTCTAACTAAGGAAAGGAGGTGGTTCCCCAAAATCTTGCAATACATGGCCCCGGTCATCCTCTCCTTAATACAGTGCAGTCGCCCTGTCCCATGTGCAGAAAAACACCCCCAAAGCATGATGCTACCACCCCCATGCTTCACAGTAGTGATGGTGTTCTTGGGATGGTACTCATCATTCTTCTTCCTGCAAACACGTTTAGTGGAATTATGAACCAAAAGTTCTATTTTGGTCTCATCTGACCACATGACTTTCTCCCATGACTCCTCTGGATCATCCAAATGGTCATTGGCAAACTTAAGACGTGCCTGGACATGTGCTGGTTTAAGCAGGGGAACCTTCCGTGCCATGCATGATTTCAAACCATGGCATCTTAGTGTATTACCAACAGTAACCTTGGAAACGGTGGTCCCAGCTCTTTTTAGGTCATTGACCAGCTTCTCCCGTGTAGTTCTGGGCTGATTTCTTACCTTCCTTAGGATCATTGGGACCCCACGAGGTGAGATCTTGCATGGAGCCCCAGTCCGAGGGAGATTGACAGTCATGTTTAGCTTCTTCCATTTTCTAATGATTGCTCCAACAGTGGACCTTTTTTCACCAAGCTGCTTGGCAATTTCCCCCGTAGCCCTTTCCAGCCTTGTGGAGGTGTACAATTTTGTCTCTAGTGTCTTTGGACAGCTCTTTGGTCTTGGCCATGTTAGTAGTTGGATTCTTACTGATTGTATGGGGTGGACAGGTGTCTTTATGCAGCTAACGACCTCAAACAGGTGCATCTAATTTAGGATAATAAATGTAGTGGAGGTGGACATTTTAAAGGCAGAATAACAGGTCTTTGAGGGTCAGAATTCTAGCTGATAGACAGATGTTCAAATACTTATTTGCAGCTGTATCATACAAATAAAAAAACATTCTTTTCGGCTTCTCCCGTTAGAGGTCGCCACAGCGGATCCTCCGCACGTTTGATTTGGCACATGTTTTACGCTGGATGCCCTTCCTAACGCAACCCTCCCCAATTTATCCGGGCTTGGGACCGGCACTAAGAGTGGCTGGGGATGGTTCCCTGACCGGGAATCGAACCCGGGTCGCAGCGGTGGGAGCGCTGCATCTTAACCACTAGACCACCAGGGGACAGCTGAATCATACAAATAAATAGTATAAAAATCATATACTGTGATTTCTGGATTTTTTTTTTAGATTATGTCTCTCACAGTGGACATGCACCTACGATGACAATTTCAGACCCCTCCATGATTTCTTAATAGGAGAACTTGCAAATAGCAGGGTGTTCAAATACTTATTTTAAAAGAAATTCTTGAAGCTGGAGATAAAACGCTGAAGAATCCATATCACTTGATTGTTGTAAAAACGTTGGCGATGGCAGGAAGTCACAGAGATTTCGCGCACATGCAGAACAAAATCGTGTTTCCTGTACAGATCGAGCAGCCACAGTGACACTGCGCAGTGCGAAGCGGAGATTAAACACACTTGCGGTCCGCCACTTAATATGTTCCTGAGGGAACATATGTGCACCAAACTGAAAGGCCTTTAGCTAAATAGTTTGGTCCGAATACGTATACGTTACACACCTACTCTATGTGGAACTTCAGGAAGCGGTTTCTGGTCGATTTGAGACAAAGCTGGACATCAAACTTCTGGCACTTGACTATTGGTGTACCCTTGCAACCTGGTCATCATTTCTATTCAAATCTCATCATCATCATCATCATCATCCTCATCATCATCTGTTCCACCTAGGTGTGCATTACAGACTAGAATAGGTGGAACAGTTTCCTTCCTCTTCTTCTCCTCCATACTCACTAGCAGTTGTGACAATGGGATGACCTTTCTTCTTTAAAAGCATTTTTCAGCAACATATGATTGGAAAGTGCTTTGACATTTGTTTCACGGAGGACACAAAGGATGAGACGCATCTCAGTTTATGCCTCGCTTATCTCACGGACCTAATTTCTATGAAAAGAGTTATGAATTAACTCGAATTGAGCTGTAAGTGGAGCAGATGAGTGCTTGGGCATGCGAGTGCTTATCTCATTAATCATGTATGGAGAGATTAATGAATTAGCAAAGGCATTGCCATTGTTTTATTAATTTTATCAATTTAAACAGTAAATCAAACGGCTAATGAAGTGGTAACTCAGTGGTTAACGACTTCTGGTTGGAAGTTAGTGAGTTCAAATCCCAGCACCATCAAACTGCCATTGCTGGACCCTTAATCAAGGCCCTTAACAATTAACTGCTCAGTTTTAAGTAATTCTGGATAAGGGCTTCTGCAAAAATGCTGGTCAACATGCTCAAATTGCAAGATTAAGCTACATGAAGGTAATTTGCAACAACAGGTGTTTAAACAACACTACAAATTCAAGTCAAGTCAAGTCAAGTTTATTTGTATAGCGCTTTTCACAACAGACATTGTCTCAAAGCAGCTTTACAGAAAACAACAGTGAAGGTGAATGGTGTGCGTTTGTCCCTGATGAGCAGCCGTGGCGACAGTGGCAAGGAAAAACTCCCTTAGATGATATGAGGAAGAAACCTTGAGAGGAACCAGACTCAAAGGGGAACCCATCCTCATATGGGTGACATCAAATTGTAAAAAAAAAAAAAAAAAAGACGTCCAGAAACCATGTTAAAACAGTAGCTCACTTACTTCTTACCCACATTAATCCTGTAGCTCCAGTGCAGAATATCTGGACCTCAGCTACATTTTTGAATAACATTGTATAGATTTTAATGTATTCTTTGTTCTTTAGAAGACCTCACCTGAACCCACACTACCTGAATTTGAGCCAAATCCTGCCCACAAAAGCCTCCGTTTCCTGCAGCAAGCCTGAGAATTGAGAACCTCCATACGTCCTACAAGGTGACTGTGGAGAGCACCTTGAGCAGCTGGATCACTTCTGCATGGGATTAAAATGTCTCAGGCCAGGAGACCCGACAGCAGATAGTAAAATCAGCACATAATATCTTCAGGGTCTTTTTCCACACCATCGAAGTTAGAAAACATGACACCATATGGCTACCA
Organism: Silurus aristotelis; assembly: GCF_946808225.1. NCBI lineage: Eukaryota > Metazoa > Chordata > Actinopteri > Siluriformes > Siluridae > Silurus > Silurus aristotelis. Next base: position 33,097,147 of record NC_139577.1, on the reverse strand, counting down.
GTTTAGTGTTGCGTGAACTACAAGAATAATTTATCACACACTCATCTGAAAAGGCTTCATTTATCATCCAGTAGTGCAAAATTATGCATAAGGATGCTCACTAACGCTTATTGTTTGGCTTTGAATAACAGAATTACCTCATAAAGTTCATAAAATTTGAAGTAAATGTTAAATAATTTTTTATCATTCACCAGTTTAGAGAAGGTTTTAATGTGCAACTGAGATGCTAGAGCACCTGAGAAAGCTCTCATTCCTGGAAAATATAGCACAGATTATGTTTTCTATTCAACATTTTCTGCATTTGGTGAGTTTTCTGGCTAAATATAATTCGGCTGATCTGTAATTTACAGCTGATCAATCAGGTTTTAATTAAAACACCTGTGTATTGAGGAGGTGGTTGCTTAGTTGTTAAGGCTGGTTCAAAAAGTTGTGAGTTCAAATCTCGGTCACACCAAGATGCCACTCCCGGGCCCCTGAGCAAGGCCCTTAACTCCAATAGCTACTCAGTTGTCTTGAACGTAAATATAAGTCACTGTGGATGAGATCTGGTCTGCCAAAATGGTAAAATGAAAGGAAAAAGGGTCGAGCGTAAGGATTTAAGTGAGTTTCACAAATTGTGACGTCTAGACATTTCCATAAGTCAAAACATTTCCATAACTGCAGATCTTGTGGGCTGTTCCCAGTCTACAGAGATCAGTTTGTAAACATATGTCAGTTCCTTTTGTTTACATGCAACAAACTAATAAACTTTCTTTCAGCTTCTCCCATTAGTGGGCGCCACAGCGGATCCTCCGCACGTTTGATTTGGCACATGTTTTACACTGGATGCCCTTCCTAACGCAACCCTCCCCAATTTATCCGGGCTTGGGACCGGCACTGAGAGTGGCTGGGGATGGTTCCCTAACCAGGGATTGAACCCGGGTCGCAGCGGTGAGAGCGCTGCATCTTAACCACTAGACCACCAGGGACCACATGCAACAAACTAATAACTAACTAAAAAGAATTTCTGTGGAAAAATGAGTAGAAATTTGACATTTATGACTTACTTGCATCAAACTCTGGGTTACTGGTCAGAAGGTCGGAGGTTCAAGCCCAGTATTGCCAAGCTGGACTCTTGGGGCTATTTACCAATGACCTTGTGCTCCAAAGGGGGCGCTGAATCATTGCTGACCCTGCGCTCTGACCCCCAGCTTCCTAACATCACTCGGATAAGTTTCTGTTCTGTAATATATATATATATATATATATATGGCAAAAGGATGATAAAGCACATTTTTATTCCTTGAAAAATCGTCCCTTAACATTAATACCAGCTTTAAACACTCTTCAAAATCCGGACACTTCGTTTCTTTAAACATTCAGTTGGGATACTTTGCTGTGTCTCTTGTAAAACTTTAAATCTTTCCCACTTGTGATCTTGTTCATCCCAGAGCAGTTCAATAGGATTTGGGTGCAGTGACTAGGCAGGACATTACATGATAGACATCATTTCTGAAGACTCTCTAAATAATTCAGTGTGAAACAGAGATGGGCATCACTTTTTGGCATGAAGCTGGTGTTGGATCTGTGATGATCTCAAATGTTCAGCTATTTAATGAGTTGCTCAGTAGCTACTGGTTCCATAACGCCAACTGACTGTATAAGACTGTAGAAAGAACATTACCCATAATCTCACATTCCAGTGCTCATGTTAGTTCTCACTCTCCAGTGTTCTGTGTGTTTTAAATATTTATACTCACACTCTTAATGTCACCCAAATGAGAACGGGTTCTCTTTTAAATCTGGTTCCTCTCAAGGTTTCTTCCTCGTAACATCTAAGGGAGTTTTTCCTTGTCACAGTCGCCCCCAAACTTCATCATCAGGGATAAATACACATCACTCACCTTAACTCTTAAATTCTGTAAAGCTGCTTTGAGACAATGTCTGTTGTAAAAAGTGCTATAGAAATAAACTTGACTTGATTTAAAACACAGACAAGAGCCAGTGCTTGTCCATATCGGCTCATAAGTCTGTAAAGTGTGTTGATCCTCTTCTCTCGTCAACAAAAACACACAGTGTGAGACGTCAGTTTCTCTCAATCAACTCTAATTATTGTATAACTGCTTTAACCAAAATAATAAATCTGACAAAGATTGTTATATTTAACTTCCATTTCCAATTTATCTGCTTTCTGGAGTTTGATTTCACCCACAGCTTTGAAAATGCATAAGACATCAACATTGACGTACATTTTCATTCGCGCGACGGAAGAAATTGCTAGAACTTTCTCTCTCTTTTTTTAATCTCTCCCTCGTTTGACTTTTGTTCGTGTTTATAGATAACAGCGTGTCAGGACGACTCCTGAAAGCTGACTGACGAGGCGCCACTGTGGAAGGATTTACACATGCAGTTTGAACAAATCCCTACTTGTTAGCTATGTTAGCCTGCCGTCACATCGCCAGCAACCAAGCCAGCGTTCAAAGAGATTTCTAGTTCTCATTTTCTAGTTACGTGCACAGCACGGGGCCGTGAGTTCAAAGTGATAAAATGACAACATGACGGCGCAACAAGTGACATGGGAGTTAAGATTTTCTGCGCTATGGCAAATCACCTAATCCAAACATTCACCATGAACGCTCTGTTCCTCCGAGCAATCATATTAAACTTTTTTTTTAACCAGTGTTTTTCTAGTCAACTTTTCTGCAATTACCACTTCAGTCAAAAGAAATGGAATTGCACCGTATACACATGGTTTCATTTTAATTTTAATTTAATTTTTTAAAACTAGATGTTTTTGGTACTAGCTAATACGAATCCTGCTATTTCATTATCCTGCAACACTGCTTGTCTGTAATTTAATTTGCATTCAAGAAGTTAAAGGCTACAATGAAGCCTGTGTTATAAATCAACAAGGAAACTGTCACTCTTGGATGGACACTAGTGATAATGCTGGCAGCCATATTGCTTTATACACCTGAGACAAACAACAAAGAGACACTCATCAGTCGCTAGCATGAAAAATAAGCTACTGTACTGTATATCATCAATCCCACACCAAAGAACTTTCACAATGCATTTGTGAGAACACTGTTTTTTTTTTCTAGGCTAATCTAAAACTTAAAAAAGGTTTTTATATTTTATAGAACTGACACACTATGAGAAACTTTTAGTACATGCAGACGATCATACTTTTAGAAGAACATTTTCTAGAGTTAGGGTTATTTATTTATTATTTTATTAGTCACGTATACATTACAGCACAGCAAACTCCTTTTCTTTGCATTTTGTCAGAGCACAGGGTCAGCCATGATACAGCACCCATAGAGCACATATTGTTAAGGGCCTTGCTCAAGGGCTCAAGAGTGGCAGCTTGGCAATACCAGGGCTTAAACCCCCACCCTTCTGATCAGTAAACCAGAGCATTCACCAGTGAGATACCACCTCCTCCTTAAATAAAACCCCATCATTTATGAAATTTTACATTCTGATTGTGATTGTGATGCTTCAGAATGTTTGGAATACAGTTCATGTTCTGTAGGTGGAAGTTAAGTGAATAATGTATTGAACTCTGGATCGGAAGGTTACCTGTTCCAATTTCAGCAACACCAAGCTGCCACTGATGGGCCCTAGAGCAAGGCCCTTACTGTCAAATGCTCAGTTGTAAGTCGCTCTGGATAAGGGCCAAATTGCCAAATTTCATAAATGTATGTTAGCATCAAAGGAGGCACAGACCATCGTTTCATCGCCAGCTTCTTCCGTTCTTCATTCTTCAGTGTTTAGGGAATGTGATGTGTATAATTGTGTGTAGAATGTGCATGATGGGGGTTAAAGTCCAAGGTGGAGTCTAATATGTCTGGACATTAGGGATGTGCATCTCCATAACCGAGACTGATGCGTTTCACCTCTCGATGCATATTCAGAAATATGATACACTAAAGAGACATTACACCACATTACAATGCAGTGCGATCCGATTCTGATTCGATTAAACAAAAAAGTGATTCAATGCAATATGATTCATTGAAAAAAAATATATATGATGCTCTGCAATTTAATATGGTGCAGAACGTTTACTTTCATTTCTTCAGTTCAGACAGACAGCAAATCATCAATTTACTTAAGTAGCTTCTGACTTCTAATACGTGACCCCTTTCACAAACAAGCCTTTGTAGTTCAAAATAAATAAATAAATGATGTGATAAAACCAGACGTTTTTTTTCTGTTGTGTCTCCAGGAAGATGCAGCTCTACCTCTGCCATGTTATTCTGTAATCTACGTGACTTTCAGGACGCGCCTCGGTCTCCGTAGTGCTGAGAGACGTCGTAATCACGTAGCAGCAGCGGTGCTTGAGAAACAGTTTAGCTAGGAGGAATCAATCTACGTATAAATTATTGGTCATTTTCTAAATCATAAAAATATAGTGCATCTTCTGATAATTAAATATAAATTTATAATTTTTTTAATGATACATCATCTGTTAAAAAGCAATAAAACTGGAGACTCTTTACATAGTTGTAGAATAAAATCTCTGTATGAAAACTTTGTATACAATTTACACCAGTTATATAAGGTCTATAACTTTTTTAGCATTTCAATGTTTTTATGTGAAGTGTCTCCTAAACATATAGAAATGAATCTAAAGCTTTTGACCAATCAGAATCCAGAATTCAACTGTGCTGTTTTTTTATTTTATAATTTTTTTGTTATTGTTTTTATCCTAATGGAACAATTCTGCGTTCTAGCTGCTATTCAAGCAACCTGTGATTCAGTGACCAATGCAGACTCATGAGAAATCAACCCGATATACAGCAATATATTTTACAGTTATACAGTTATAAATATACTGTGATTGCTTCAGAAATGGACATAAGAATAAGCAGTATTTCTAAATCTCATCCCAGGTTGTCATGCGGTGAAAAAGTTCCTAAGGCTGTGACTTTTTCTGATCATTTTTCCCACTTGAACAAGCACTGATTTCTAATCAGCATGATGTCAAACTGAACTATAGAATTACGGCTGCAGTGTCTATAAACGACTTCCCGTCCATGCTGGCGAGGTGTGTGCTAAAATTAGAGCCCTGGCACTCGTCGTGTCACAGACCTCTACTGACCCCTAATGACGAGCCGATTTCATCCATCGAATGCCGAAACTCGAGAAAATGACTGTGTGTGTTATTATTAGCTTCTTTTCCACAAACATGTATGTATTTATGAAATGCGAACAGCATCCCGGTGGCCTAATTATGTTCGGGTGTGTGTGTGTGTGCACATGTAGATTTATTGCTGGAGGTCTTTACAGTCGTTTATTCCACTCGATACTGTATATACAGTCAGAGAAAAAAGAAAGTACACCCTCCTTCACATCACTGTGGTTTTAGTAATCAGGATCTGAATAACAATCGTGTCTATACATTTCTATGAAAACGTTCATAACCAAGAAAATAACACCAGGAAGTTATAAAAAAAAAAAGAAAAAAAAATCTTTCAATATGTAGAATTCAGATTGACCTATAATTACATAATAAAGCAATTTTTCTATCATTACAGAAGCAATGTTAGTATGATCAAAATGAGGGGTTTAATAGGGTTGGAACTCTATAACAGGAGATCTTCCACTCCATCTTATGGATATCAGTAGATCTTAATGGAGCTGGATTTGTGCACAAGGGCATCATCATGCTGGAACAGGGTCTGGGTCTCCTAGTTCAAGTGAAGGCAAAATTCACAGCATCCAAAGATGTCCAATTCAATTGTGTGCCTCTGACATTGTGCTAAATTTGGCAAATGTAGCACTTCTCAGAATTATCAGTAATGTTAGCATGCTGGCTTGTTTCTACAAAGTGCTGTTGTATTGATACAAATTGTTAAATTAACGTTGGAAAGTCAATTAAGTAGAAAGAAACCAGTATTTACTCGTTTAATGAGCTTTAAGATGAATGTGAACACTGACTGCACCCCTCACCGTACCTGACGTTACTAACAGCCTTGTAGCTTCACAAATCTCAAAAGATTTGTGGAACATCTTCCCAGAAGAGTGGAGTTTATTATAATGGCAATTAAAGACTAATTGTGCAAAGGGGTGTGTGTCTATCAACCTGATTTTAGCATAAAACTAACAATATTCTTCACATACATAAACTTATTTCCATTTTCATTTATGGCATGAGGCAGATGCCCTTATCCAGAGCGACTTATGTTTCTCTCATTCATATGGGCATTGCTCAGGGGCCCAGGAGTGGCAGCTTGGTGTGATTGGGATTGGAAATTATGAGCTTTTGGATCCAAAGTCCAATGCCTTAACCACTAAGCTTCTACCTCCCCCAATTTCACATTATATTTCATATAATTTCAAAAACACAGTCACTTAGATTTCATTCAATTTAATGAATTCTTCATTTTAACATACATTTTTTGTATTTATGCAATTCTTTAATTTTAATTAAAAAATGTAAGTTTTTTAATCAGAATCAGAAAGAGAAGTACTTTTTTACTTACAAAGAAAAATTATAATTAATATAATATTAATAAAATAATAATAAAAACATTTATTGCACATTTTTAGATATAAAAATGTATTTATTTTTCTTTATTTTCCTAATGATTGTTTTATTTTACTTGTTACATTATTTTAGTATTTGGTTCTTTCCCAGGAACCAACATGATTGTTTTTTTATCTATATTTTTTTACATTTATGTCACTTTCAAAATCTTTTTTATCCACAATTTTATTATTTTCACATTGAAATTTACGTATTTCATAAATGTTGCTTACATTATGATAATATTGTAATCACATGTATGTATTTTCCTATGAAAAACACACAACCGCATTGAAATGTACAAGATCTTTTTACTTTAAATGAAACGACACGGTCCAGATTGCTCGGGTTGGCATCCGGCATGGTCAAGGAGTTTGTGGTCGGCTTGATTTATTCCTCACTTAGCTGCTTTATCAATGCGGTCTGTATAAGCGTAACACAAGGTTTGTGTTTTGCCCTCATTGAAATAGGGCTATTTGTGGTTTAAGTAGCACCGAGTGAGATTTATGGAGCGCTGCCTAATGACTTTTGAACCAGGAACGAAGTTAAATGGACATAACAGCCGATCTCGGTGGCGGAGCGAGTAAACAAGCTACGAAAACACAATAACAGATACATCACATGATCCCAAAATGCTCCTGCATATAAACGTATTGATAAAATAGACCTCTGGAGTAACTCGCTGTCACTCGTCTGCTCTCATTAGGCCGCTTCCCGAGCCACTTTTTCCAAATAACGCTGAGGGCAAACTCACTGTTAGGCCAAAAAAAGCCATCGGTCTGCAGAACGTAATTGACAGCATGTGTATGTTCGAGAGAAAATAAGGCCACAGCGGCCGAGATCACGATCTCGCCACACATGCATCATCGCTTAATGTGGCTGGAAATTCAAACAGGAAGTAATAGACAGAGCTGAAAAGTGACAGGAAAAAGGTTCGGATCGTTTGGTGTGAAATGGTGTGTTGGTTTTTATTTGCTTGTTATATGGAATGTAATGCTCATTATTCGGCTTCATTGCGGCTTTCGTGCACAAGTGCAGCTGCTATTAAACATGAAAATGAATGAACGAATACATAAATAATGGTGAGGAAAATGTCCATTTCAGTAAAGAAGACTTTATAAAAATAGATATCAGTCTAAATGTTATTAAGTTTGTATAAACAAGATGTTCTGAAGCTAAAAGTCAAACCGAGAAATAAAAAAAATGCTCTTTAGGGGAAACTGTAGTAAATGATTGTATGTAGATATTCATACATTTTACTACAGTTTCTCAGATTCTTTTCCAAACTTTTGCCACAAAGTTGGAGGCCCACAATTGTATGGAACGTCTTTGGATCTGTGGCATGAGGTTTTTTATTCATTTGATGCCCCTGTGCACAAAGTCAGCTCCATGAAGATGCTCTAGAACTCTGACCTCAACCCTATTGAACGCTTTCGGGGTGAATGTGAACGCTGACTGCACCCCAGGCCTCTTTACCTTCTCACCTACATCACTACCTGACTTTACTAACACCCTAGTGAATGAGCACAAATCTCCATAAGCAGACTCCAACATCAATTGGAACCTCTTCCTAGAAGACGTTACGTTTTGCTCACGTGCAGTACGGGGACATGAAGATTTTTCAACATTTCAGTGGGGATGAACAACTTTTGGGAAACGATAGAAAATGAAGGTGTGGATGTGGAGTGGTTTTAGACAAAACACCATTTTTAAATGTATATGTATATTTATATATAGACGTAGCCTTAATCATGTTTTTTGGTTAGGAAATATTTGTTTAACATTTATGGAAGGAGTCTCCAGTGTCAGCACTTAGTATCAGTGTCAGAGAACGTGAGTGGAAGGACTTTTAACTGAAGTTAAAAAAGGCAGTCTTTAATGAGAAGGCAGAGCAATAATACCAACTGTCCGAAAACTTAAAAAGGGAGCACCAAGAGGCTGAGAGCAGGAAAGTAGCAAAAACTAAACCTCAAACCTGGAGACCCAGAGCAGAAGAGGCAGGAAGCTGTCTGGAAAAAAACGTTCAAGAACCAGCAAAAAAAATACAACAAAAACGGCTGGCCGAATCTGGGAGAAAACACTAGTCCGAAAAAAATTAGAGATCCAAAATGAAAGTAAACACATTTAACAGGGAAAAAACGGCAGGAAGATCTCAAAACGAACACAAAGCCAAAGAGACAATCTGGCAAAGGAATAAAAGGAGCTGGCGTCTATTTACACCGGGAAGATGGCCGCCGCACCGGTGGCGAGACAGCGCAGCGCCGGAAGCGGAATTACCAGATGTGCGCGTGCCGTCGACTGACAATCAGGGCTTGAGCTGTAATGAAGACATGAATGTTTATAGCTGCTATAATGTAACTTAGAACAGCAAACAAGGTATAGAAAAGTCTCAAATTTGAAGATCGAAATTATAGGCCTTAAAAAGTCTTTCATTCAATTTTTTAGGTCTTGAATAATTTTAAACAGGTCTTAATTTTTCGATGTTCATGTAACGCCAACTCTAAGTATCAATAAAATGCTCTCGCAGCACTTTAGTTTAGTAGTTGTAGTTCTTTTTTTCACTGGTCCATATAAAATTCGCTGTATTACGACTACAAAGAGTCCAACATGCAACAGCCAATCAGCTTTCTGTTATTGATGCGAATCACTCTTGGATTGTACCAAGACGTAAAACAGGATGGTAAAAGTAACAATAAATGGATAGAAAGCTTAAAGTTGATTAACATGTTAAAAAATATATTAACTATTGGTGAATGTGTGTTCTATAAAAGGAATAAAAGATTGGAGGGGTACTTCACTTCCTCTCACTATGGAGGTGCAGCGTTAAGATTTTGTATCGTTCTTTACAACAATAAATTATAAAACAAACAATTCCACGATCTGCACATGTTTAGTTCGGTATCGAATGAATAATTTCTTACACACAAAAAAGCTTCTTTCATGTGATTCAGTTCTCGAAACGTTTCCTCAGAGATTAGACAGCAGTGCGATCTTCTCTCTCAAGTGCAACGCTGAGACATTTTTCCGTACGCTGACCTGCAACCTTACGAGCATCCCTCTGTACACACAAGAAACACCGACATTGTTTATTCGAGCAGTGATGAGTGTAACATCGGGCTCCGGAGGCCCCTTATGAGACTGAAGTTGCCCAGAGCCCTCGTAATAACGGGACAAGCGAGTCATTTGTTGCAACACTGCTTCATCTCCTCGTCACACTCTGCTTTTTCCATTAAATGAGCTGTCACTCGGAAAGGCGTCCGAACCCTTGTTGTGCAGCTGCGTGGCGGAAACGAGACGGGAAAAAAAAGAAAACGGGGAGGAAAAAAAATAACACAGAAAAATAAGGAAATGAAAAAGAAAACAATGCACTCGAGATTCTTTTCAACTTCAGAGGTGTCACTCTGTGATTTCTAGCACACCCAATTAGTCCTTCTAAATATAGCCAGCGGGCTCCGGTGAGCCGAGAGGGAGCGAGTGTGTCATGATGCTGGTTAGCAGCGTGGGAGGTAGTTAGAGAGTCTGTTTGGGAATACACATGGCCCGGGCCTGCCAAGATGCCGAAGATTTAGAGTGGGGATAACAAGACAGAAAGGACACGGTCCACAGGCCGCAACCGCCGCTTATTACCATCAACACAGAGTCGGAAAACGACAAGCGTTTCTGCCCCCTAGCCCGCTTTCTTTTCCATTATCATCATTATCTGCGCTTATCTGTAAATTCAGACGCTCACCGCATCATTTAACGAGATATTATTCCACCGCTTGAACTGCTTTCTTTTTTTATTGTAGAGCACTGGTATAAATCGATGTTTCCAGTAGCCCGGGAATCGTGCAGGGTCGCGTACAGTACGCGGTTTTAAAATAAAACAGCTACAACCCTGCACTTTTAATGACGCTGATGAATACCGCATGTTTCTTTTAATAGGCATAAAATCTGCATGAACGTTATTATTATATGTCAGCGCAGCCCTCTTCATTTCCGCCTCCTCTAATAAATGAAGGGTTTTTTCGCAGGGATAAAATGTAACTCTAGGCTCCGATTTGATTCACTCCAGAATCAAATCTGTCTCGAGTCATTAATTAAAAGTCCATTTATAAAAAGAGAAGTGATTTGCTGATCTCTCTTCATTACTCAAAGAGCTGCTTTATTTCGGCTGGTACGGTGCCGACACGCGATTCGATTTCGGAGCTCGCGTCAGACGAAGCTTCAGATTTCTGCCAGCGCGGGAAGAGTTTCATCATTCACAAGTGCAACACGTTCCTCGATTCTAAAGGCTCTGAATTACAGTCATACCACCGAGATTGTTAAATTCTACATACAGATTGGTCCAAAGGATCAAAAAGCTATTGACCCATGTCCTATAAGAGCATCTCTGATGATATGGCCAATTCAAATCACAGGTTTTAGATGTTCACAAGCTCATTCTACTACTTTATTGTTTCAGTTGGAACAGCTCGTTCACAGGTGCTTGAATAGAGATAATACTGAAAGTTTATGTTTTAACACACTGATAAACAAGATGCAGGTGTGTTGATGTTCAGGTGAGTTAGAAAGATGTACTTTCTGGCAATGGATTAGAAGCGGAGCTGGATAATCTAATATTTGTAAAAACTCTGAGTAAAAATCATACTGTTTCTTAATGAAGATATATATTTATGGAAGAAGTCTCCAGTGTCAGCGCTGCCAGAATTAAAGCGTTCGTCTCTATGGTGCTGTTTCTCAGTATGAACAAAGCAAACTGCTTCGAGTGAGAAGAAAGAGAGGCTAGTGAGGGAAAGAATCAGAAACAAAATCATCTTTATTGCAGAGTATCATGGGTTGCATGTACAAGGGAATTTGTCATGGTGTGCTAGTGCCATAAAAATATGAAAAACTAGGGGGAAAAAAGACTAGAGATATAAAGTAATGAAATAATAAATAAAGATAAAGACAATAACTATTCAGTTTGTGCAGGGGATGTAAAGTGAGGCAGTGACATTTATAATGTAAGTGCAGTGCAGTGATCATTCTGAATAGGTCCAGGGGGCAGGGTTGCAATATAGTGGATAAAAAATATAAATAAAATAAAAAAATGAGTTAATCCATCACATATGAAATGAACAGTGTGGGCTGCACATTACTGTAATGTTAGTGTTAATGGAAGAAGGTCAGAGATGATGGTGGGTCCTTGGTATTATTGATGAGGACAGAAGACTGTTTAAAAGACTGTTTATAGCTGCTATTATGTATGCACGTGTGAGACCTTAAGAGAACTAAAGATCAAGGTTTTATTCTTGAATACATTTAGAAATAGTTCCTGTGTTATAAGAGGAATAAATTGCATTTTCGAAAAGGCAACTTATTTTTTATCTATTACTAATTTTGTAGGGTTTGGGCCTCACCACTTTAACTGGTAGCAATTAAATGCTAATAAATACTCCTGATTGTATCGGGTGAGCAAAACAAGCCACACAACTTCTTTACTTTTAATAGACCTGAGTATTGATGAAATAAATGTGCAAATGTTATCACCTATTTTGTAGTGTTCTACCGTATTTGATGCGTCAGCAGGAAGTAGGGCTGATAGGCGATAATAAAGATCGCATTGCTACCAAAATGGATTAGCAAGAACTTTAGACAGCTAGTTACTGTAAATAGATGCTGTCCTGAAATCCTAATCGACATCGAGGGGAATGTTTGCAAATAATCAATCAATGCTGACTGACTCCACAGAGTGAATCTGCAAAACTTTCACTCAAAGCAGCCAAATTAGTATTTACAATGGAATCAAACACTGTGAAACTGAACCCCCAGAAAACAAAATGGCAGAAGGTAGAACTCTTCATGCATGCCTATGGTATGACAATGTGAAATATCCCATTCCACATTTAGTCCCCATTTAATGCTATAGTCTCTTCCACTCTTGTGGTAACTTCCACTCTAATGTTCCACTAGATATTTGAGTGTGCTTGTGGAGAAATGTGCTTCTTCAGCCACAAGAACATTAGTAAAGTTAGGTACTGATGCAGTTGAGGTGAGGAGGCCTGAGGTCTAGTCAGTTTTTCACATTCATCCCAAAGGTGTTCAATAAATATTTGAAATCAGAATGCTACAGCCAGAGATCTTCCACTCCAACCCATGAAAAGCAGATCTTCATGGAGCTGGCTTTATGCACTGGGGCACTGTCATGCTGGAGCAGGTTTGGGTCTCCTAGTTCAAGTAAAGAGAAGATTTAACACAATCATCTCCAAAGACGTCCGATACAATTGTGTGTAACACTTGTTGGTAGCCATGCGGGAAAAATCAGGTGTCTCCATCACTGTGAATGACTGTAAATTATTCAATGGAAGCTACAGTATTGTAAAACAGAGTATGTAATTGTGTGGATAGTGGACAGTGTGGATCATCCAATATTGAATTTCTTATAGGGAATATAAAACTTCCTATAGACTTTCATAGCAAAAGTTTTAACAAAGTTAACACAAACTGAATTTAAAATTAATATAGGACGTTAAATGAAATGGCCATGTTTACACAGACTAAATATCTTACAACACTAAACTGTTGACGCATCGTTTAATACAAGTTGATATTTTGCTGGTTAAATCACTTGACAGGTTGATGATCTTGATGCCGATGACTTGTTGACTTTCTAGTGGACTACCCATATAAACTCTCCTATGCATACACCATATACACAAAAGTAGGTTTCAGCCACACCCATTGCTAGCGTTGCATTAAATCAAGCAGCTAGTCATGAAAATGGACAAGACACTGGCAGTCAAATGGCTTGTACTAAAAAGCTAAGTGACTTTAAATGGGGTACTGTCATAAGATGCCACCTTGGCCACAAGCCAATTTGTGGAACTTCAGGCCTGCTCGATCTGACCTGGTCGACAGTAAGTGCTATTATTGTGAAATGGAAGTGTCTAGAAGTAACAGCAGCTCTAAGCAGTAGACCATGCAAACTGAGTCACAGAACTGCTGGGTGCTGAAGCATGTAGTGAGTAAAGAAAAGAAATCCTCAGTTTCATCAGTATTGGAAGCAATATCAATGAACAATTGGTGTGCCTGGACAACAGTGACAAAGACATCGCTACCAGACCTAACAAATGTCCACACACTTGCCCCAAAACCTTGTAGAAGGCCAGGCTATAAATTTGGAGACAAATGCTCATAATTTTGGAATGGGTTGTCCAACAAGTTTGCAAAGGTGTCATGGTCAGGGGTCCAAATACTTTTGGCAATATATTGTACTCTTATAGTGTATATTAGGGAAGCACACTTCTCTATATAGTATACAGTATATGTATAGCCTACGATACGATACATTAAGGATACATGTGAGGCAGCTACTAATGTGACATGATCTGATTTTAATCAACAGTGTGCGTGATGATCGTCGGAGAACAATCCACATGATCTTACTTCCACACCCACCCCAATCGCCAGATTTGGATCCTGTTGATTCACCCTCCTCCCAAGGTAAAGATCCATCCCAAAGGTCACCGTTTTGACACCATTGCGGAGATCAAGTGCGAATCACGAAAGGTGCTCAACAAGCTTTAAAAAGAAGACTTCCAGGACACGTTCCAGAAGTGTCAGGAACGCTGGGAGCTCTGTATTGCTGTGCAAGAGGACTATTTTGAAAGTAATGGTGTGTAACGTTAAATAAATATAGTACTTTTTTAAGCTAGTTTTTAAACTTTTGGTACTACCACGTATTAGGACACCCCCACCAAAGCAGGTTTTTTTTGGTTTCAGCATATTTATTCTTTTTTTTTTTCTTCATAAATTTAGTGTAACACTATATCTTTGGCATCATATGAACATTCTATTTTTCCAGTGTATTCCCAACAACAGTGACTGAAATCATTGCTACATTCTTGCTACATTCTAATGCACATTGTAGAAAAGACACTGCAGAGCACTAAAGCAATGTTTGGCTGGAAAAACATGCTGAGTTCTGGTTCTTACTGTGATTCCGTCCTTTGTGGATCCGTTTCAGGATGTCAAAGAACCATGAGGAACAACTGTTGAGCAATGAATCATGTTAAAAATGGCAACACAAACTCAGCTACCTTGACTGAATGCTACCAAAAATGACCAGGATGCTTGAAAACCAGCACTGATGCATTTAGAACTAAAGAAAAGCTTATGTGGTCTGGCTCTCTTTGGAGTTCGGTTGCCGTTGAGTAGCTCTGTCAAGAACAGTGGGAAGGTTTTGCTTCACCAATCTTCTGACGCTGCTATAAGACTTGTAAAACAGGCATGATCAGGCCGCCTATCCCCTTGCTAAATTCTCTCAGCTTGACTGGCACTACACGGGAAGAGGCTGCTCGACGACTAAAACGCTTGTTCTTGTCAAACCGATGGCAATTTTACACAGCAATTCCCGAGCAATGAGAGGAAGGAGACGCGGTTGATGCCGACTGAATATTCAGTCTTTCTCCCCCTTCATCTTTGGTGAAGAGTTTCATGATACCTCTAAGCCTCAGACTGACAAGCGTGACCAAATTGATCCGTCACACATGCAAAGCCATGGGGAGATGCAGAAAGCGAGATCAATCACTGCATGGGGGAAAAAATGAAGAGAGCAACATTGAGGAAGGCCCAGGGCCAACTTACTGATAGTTACCAAGGTTTTTATCAGTGAGGAGAAAACCACACTCATTACAAAATTACAAATTTAAAGGGGAATTCAGGCAAGTTGTACGTCTTTAAATGAATAAGAAATTTAAATGTAGGTATTTAGGTTTTATCTTGAATGAGATTTTAGGATCAATTATATTAATGATAGTTATTAATGATTAAGGGAGGCTATTACTGCGAAATCTTCTCACCTTCCATATTCCATTAAGAATAATACGCCGACGACTTACCGTCAACGAACCAAACTACATCACTGCCATGCCACAAATCCAGCAGGGCCTCGACAAAGTACTCTGGTCTGCCCTTTGGAAAGAGATGGACTGTAATTAATATCAACAGTCCACTACAGGGATATCTAATTTTTTTTCTTTGAGGGCTACATAATTCTTCCTATCTTTAATATGGGCCGGAGTGAAGACTTTTATTATTGAGGAGATTTTATTATGAATAAATGTATTTATTAGGCCTCGTAATGCCAGATTAGTTTATTATTGTCTTCTATTAGCATTACTCTTCAAAAGCCAATTAAAAGAGCATTATTTCTATTATAATGATTTTTTTTCTCTCGTATTCATTGCTATTGAAATCAGTCACTTATATAAGTATATTAACTTATACATTCTTTTATAACCACTTTAACTCTTTAAAGTTCATTGTTAAATGCACTCTGCAAATAAAATTCTATTAAATTGAATTAATGGCTCAACTTTAGGTGTTGGCTCTTGAATGGTTGAAGCTTGAATGGTTGAAGCTTGAATGGTTGAGGATCAGATTCTGTAGGATTCTAGATGTCCTAAACTATACATCATAAATCATGTATCTTATGTCTTGAATTTGGTTATTTGACACCATTGTTAGAAATCTTGAGAGTAGCCCCAAACCATGTTAATGTCTGTGTGATCTGTGATTTCTGTTCATGGTTATCTTCTGATGGATGGTGCATTGCAAGAAGCCTGATTAAGGTACCTAGAAGACACTGGGTGGATTTGTCTGGGCAGAATTGTGAGGATGAGAGAACTATAAGAACTATAACAAACTAGATATCTATGGACAGGGCTGTGCACAGACATTTTAAGGGGCAGTGCTCAAAACCAAAAAAGGGGCACTAAAGGGGTGGGTTCTTATTAATACAAATTGTCCAGGTGTTACAAATATGCAATTATAAGAGAAAACTGCCCTGTTATTTCTCGTCTGATGTGCCTGGTCAGATGTATTGCAGGTTGTTTAGGTCATAAGGATGCAGAATAGGCTTTCAACTCCCTCTTGCCACTATCTCCATTCATCAATAGCTGCTTTGATTACAAGGTCTGTTTTTTGTGGTCTATCACTAAGTTTAGTTTGTGGTAGAAGAAATCCAATGGAAATAGCCTGGGAGGGTCACTGTACTGTTAAGAAGGCACTACCCTAATGCCATCTCAGATACATCCATCTGTGCTACAACAAGGAGTGAGGTTTCACTGTTGCAGCATGAAAGCATTTGAAGGCCTCCAGGGCACCTTTTGTTTTATCTCAACTTCTTTATTGTATGTTTTTCCTATTAACACTCGGTTTGGCCAGACTTCACAGAGAGTTCAGAGTTAAACTCTGAGAGCAAGACTGGGGGAGAAGTATTCTGCCTTGTGCTGATTTGACAAATACTTGATAACCATTTTGAAAAGGTTAAGCCTCTGCTGTATTGTTCTTCCAGAGAAAACTTTAGACCTCAACAGTTTAAGAAGAGCAGTCTTGTGATTAAGTGAAAATATTGCTGCATGAATAGTTTTAATGATTCTACCTACCCTGAGGAAGCTTTTATTTTTTTTTTAATCTTCTCTACGTAGATTTAGCAAACATAGCATTTTAGCATATAGCATAACTAGAGATAAATAGACTTTCTGCATATTTAGTATTAGGTATTACACATATCCTAGGATCTCATAGGATAATTTGTTAAGGTTCCTAGTCTCCTACAAATGAGAAGGACAAACCAAAAAGTAATTCAAATTTAGTTTTATGTTTTTCTAGAAAAATTTAACGTATGCTAGAGCAGTAATAGGTTGCTAGCTTTTTAATAGGGATCTCTGTAGCAAAGACTGTACAAAGATGAATCCCCATGTCACACTGTAGGATCTCAGTTGTCATTATGTCAGACTGTACGACACTCAAAAACTGACACACAAGAAAAAGTCTCGTCTGAAGTTGGAAGTCATCAATCTCTGACACGTTCAGATCCACGTTCTCGCACTAACAGTAGCTAGCAGCAAACAAAAACAATCTGTAGCATTCATTTTATTCATTACATGCCTTGAGAAAGAAAAACGTCATACAGACACTCCTTTGCTCTCCATCACTCAGTAAGTTTGTTTTCTTGCTGTACTGACTCATTTCAACGTTTTCCCTGAGGAGGTTTGAAGTTCAGGTTCAGGTCTGGCGCTGCTGTTGGCTTTCGGTTTGACGGAGAAGCTGCACTGCAAAAAAATTGCCAGAATTTTATCAGAGGAAAACAATTATCGCAATTAAGCAGCTGTCGGTGAACAAACCAGAGATTAAAGACTACAAATTTTAGCCTCGGATTGCAGAAATGTTCAGGATTTTAAAAATTTGTCTCGGAACGACCAAATCATGGCCAAAATCGCACCAAGTGTACCCAGCATAAGGGACTTTTAAGGATTAAGGAGTACTAGGTGGAGTGCACATAGAAAAGTTCAAGCTTCCTTCTTTGAACCTGTTCTAGAACACCACCCATATGTTAAAAGGGACTTTTTTAAAGCAAAAACTGTAAGATGAAAGATTTGTATTTATTTATTTATTTTTTACTATACAGTAGATAGATGATATTAAAATAAATACCCAAGAGGAAATGTGACCTTTTTGTTTAATTAAAAAAAAGACCTTATTTTTCCAAGATGCCTGCCAACTCTAACAGAGCTACACAACAAATATTGAGTTTTCTGGATATTTTAAACTGTGTCTCTTTCCAAATTCTAAATTGTCCCCCGAAGTCATCAAAAATAACACATCAGACAACTGAAGCAGGTGCAGCATGGACGGTGTGAAACAGCTTGCCTTGGCCACTGATGATTTTTCAAACGACTCAATCAATCCAGCCGTTTATTCTTGCAATTTACTCTGCAGTGAATCAAACATTATTCTTTAGAAATGACACCAGGTTCATTTGTCTATTTCTTTCATTTGCTATTTTCTCCCTGTTAGATTTCATTAGCGTGAGCGGCGTCGGCTAATGATAGCTGACAGCGGGGCTGCAGCGACAAGCGGAATGAGGGCCGAGAAAAATTTTAAAGTGCTTAACAATCAGTGACAGCTTTTTATTGCGCCATTTTGTATCAAATGTCAAAACTATCAGACTTGATTAAGCAGCTCAAAATGGAAATCTCAATATTTAGATCAAACTCTGTAGAAACCTTGAGCACAACTGACACGAACACAAGCTATGACAAAATGCAGCTAAATACGATTGCACATTAATAACTTTCCGCAAATCAATGAAATAAAGCAGATAAAGCAAAAGTCTGCCAGGAACAGATTTAATATTAAATCTAATGTTTTTACACTTTCACATGGTTAAGCTGTTTGTTAACTTTTTTGTATGAATTGTATTATAATCATTATTATTATTAGTAGTAGTAGTAGTAGTCATATTAAATTCAATTACATTTTATTTGTAGAGCTGTTAAATTTAGACATTATCCTATTAATAAAAATAAATAGATTATGAATATACCTATAAAATTTCTAAAGTTGTCTATGATGGGCAAGCCAGTGGTGACATTTGCAAGAAAAACTACTGTACCTGATGGTATGAGGAAAAAGCCTTGACAGGGACCAGATTCATTGGGAACCATCCTCGTCTGGAGAATATACCACACATTAAAAGGTCAGGGTTTCAAGCTGCTCCCAGTATTGCCAAGCTGTCACTCTTGGGCCCTTGAGCAGTGGGCACTGTGTGAACACTCTGTGCTCCAGGGGTGCTGTATCATGGTTGACCCTGCGCTTTGACCCCAGCTTCCTAACATCACTGGGATATGTGATGAAATTATTTTACTGTGCTCTGTGTAAATGCGCACTGTGCACAAGTAAAACAAAACACTAAATTTAACCCTCAGTAACTTGAAGGATGTTCATGTGGAACCATCTAAAGAAGCAGCGAATGGTCTCCAATTGAAAAAAAACTAAATCCGAGGTAGAATGAATCAAGTAGAATGAATCTGAACTGAAGAAAGGTAAAGGATCACCAGTAACTCTGGAGCATGTTTTACTTGACTGAGGGTGGTCATAGTATTGATAATTAAGGTCATTTTGAATTTGATCCTGCAACACATCAAAAAAAATATGGAGCAACAAATATCTTAAAAAGTATGTGTTACTAAGGTTAATTGCCAACAGATCATTAAGATGATTGGGTATAAACAGTGTATCTTAGACTCAGGGATCCCCCTGCCACGTCTCCCTCGGCTGCTGTCAGGGATCCCCCTGCCACGCCTCCCGCAGCCGCTATCAGGGATTCACCCTGCCACGCCCCCCTCGGTAGCAGTCACGCTGCCTCGTAATCCCGTGCCTGCCTTGACGACCGACAGCTGGGAAAATCTTTCCCAGTTTCCCTCCGAACAAACAAAAATCGCCTTCTGCGTTTCCCTCCTGTCTGGTGACGCTCTCTCTGAAACCAGCATATTATGGAGCGCCAAAGGGGGCAATTTTGGCTCACTCGCCGAATTAGGGAGCTTCTTCTGGGGATGTGTGGGATAGAGGTGGCGGATCTCCATGACAGTCCCCTCGAGGAGGACAATGCTTCGTTCCAAGGTTCTGCTGAGCACGTGACTTCGTCTTAAGGTCCTCAAAGGCAAGCAGCTCTGGTTCAGGTTTCTGCAAGGTTTTCCCCATCCCAGGGTTCTTCAGAGCACGTGACTCAAAACCAGGATTCTTCGGAGTGCTCGGCTCTGGTTCCGGATTCTCCATGGTGCTCGGCAGTGGTCCAAGGTGCTTCAGAGCGCGCAGTCCCGTTCCAGGATTCTCCCAGGTTTTCGGTTCCATCTCTGTGCATCCAAGAATGCGAGGCTCAGTTCCAGGGCTTTCACGGACACACGGTTTTGCCCCTGGATCTGTACAAGCGAGCTGCTGTGTTCTGGGGTTCTCGTGGACGCTCTGCACCATCTCCGAGCGTCTGCGAGCGCACCATGGCATCCCAGCATTCCCACGAACTGTCCGTGCCGCCACAGAACATCTACAAGCACGCTGCCCTGTTTCGAGGTTCCCGTGGGCGCGCCTCTCCGCCACAGTGTCTCCAGGAGCGCGCCTCTCCCCCACAGTGTCTCCAGGAGCGCGCCTCTCTGCCACAGTGTCTCCAGGAGCGCGCCTCTCCGCCACAGTGTCTTCAGGAGCGCGCCTCTCCGCCACGGACCCTCCACGAGCGCGCCTCTCCGACACGGACCCGTCACGAGAGCGTCGATCCGCCACAGACCCATCACGAGAGCGTCGATCCGCCACATACCCGTCACGAGCGAGCCGAGCCGCCACAGACCCGTCACGAGCGAGCCATCGCGAAGGGGTCATTGTACCGCTGCCTGGCCATGAAGAAGTCGTCGTACAGCCGCCTGGCCGCAAAGATGTCGTCGCACCGCCGCTCCCGGGCTCCACAGAAGGCGACGGCTCGCCCCCAAGTCCTCCTCAGGGCGACGGTTCGCCCCCAGGTTCCCTGCAGGGCGACGGTTCGCCCCCAGGTTCCCCGCAGGGTGACGGTTCGCCCCCAGGTTCCCCGCAGGTCGACGGCTCGCCTCCAGGCTGCCTGCAGGGCGACGGCTCGCCTCCAGGTTCCCCGCAGGGCGAAGTCGGGCCTCCAGGCTCCCCGCAGGATGAAGTCGGGCCTTCAGGCTCCCCGCAGGATGAAGTCGGGCCTTCAGGCTCCCCGCAGGCTCCCCGCAGGGAGAAGTTGGGCCTCCAGGCTCCCCGCAGGACGAAGTCGGGCCTCAAGGCTCCCCGCAGGGTGACGTCGGGCCTCCAGGCTCCACGCATGGTGACGTCCTGCCAAAAGTTCCCCTGTGTTCCTGGTCTCCGCCGTTGACATCGCTCGGCCTCCAGCCTTCATCATGGACGGCGTATGGTTCAGGTTCCCCGCCGTGGAGGTCGCGCCACCGCTGATCTCCGCCAGGAAGTCTGCTCTGCTTCCGGTTTTATCGAGGGCCCTTGACCTGTTCCTGATCCCGACCGAAGACGCCGCTTCACCTTGGGCCCCTTCCGATCTTCCCCTGTTTCGCTGCAATGCTCACGAGGCCTCCTTTGTCCTGGGTCGGTTGGAGAGGCCTTCCTCAGAGTGCCCCGGCCCGCCTGGTGTTGGCGGGTTTTGGGGCGTCAGGTGCCGCCCCTGAAGGGGGGGGGGGTACTGTCAGGGATCCCCCTGCCACGCCTCCCTCGGCTGCTGTCAGGGATCCCCCTGCCACGCCTCCTGCAGCCGCTGTCAGGGATTCACCCTGCCGCGCCCCCCTCTGTAGCAGTCACGCTGCCTCGTTATCCCGTGCCTGCCTTGACGACCGACAGCTGTGGCTTATCTAGGTTTAGACTATATAAACTCATGTTCTGGAGTCACAGGCTGTCGGTTCTTGAATTGTCATGCTGGTCATCTCATGTTCCCGCGATCGCCAGCCTGCCCGCTGGTTCTGTTTCCAGACTCTGTGTCTAAGTGCGGATTACTCTTTGCCGTTGCAGCTTTACTTTCGTTTTTGGATTACTCGTCTCGAGCGGATATTCTTTGATTGTTTTCTCGCCAAGGCCACCGTGAGTGTTTCTTTGTTGTACTGACTGAATAAACTATGATTGAGTTATTTCCGCTTCCGCGTCCTGTCCATCAGCCTGACACTTAGAGAGACAGACTCTCCCAGAGGTAAAGATGGGCATCCTCAACATCAAATTGCAGTTTACTGTATAAATATTAATCAATATTGGATGCTCGTAATCTTTGGGCCCTCAGGCACCACTACTTTTAAAACAGTCATGATTTTGTAATAGAAATCACTTCAGTAGCTTATTACCACCCCCAGAAATCCTTGTCTGTAAACACAGTTAGCCATGTTAGGCAATTAAACAATATAAAATGCAGGTTAAATCTCTATAATGCAAAGAAGAAAAAGGCTTTTGTGAACATGATCCATAAATGGTACCCTCCTCTCTGGGCCAAAGCTCATTAAGTACTGAGGCAAAGTGAAAAACTGTTCTGTGGTCAGACAAATCTAAATTTTTATTTATTTTTGGAAACCATGAACACTACATTCTCCAGACTAAAGAGGAGAGGGACCATCTGGCTTGTTATAGGTGCTCAGTTCAAAACGCTGCGTCTCTGACGGTATGGTGGTGCATTAGTGCCTGTGGAATGGGCAGCTTGCACATTTTGACATCTATGCTGAATGGTGTATACAGGTTTTAGAGCACAAATGCTTCTGTTTAGAAAACATCATTTTCTTTAAGCAAGACAATGCTAACTGCACACTGCACTTATTACAATAGCATGACTTCGTAGTAGAAGAGTCCGGGTTCTGAACTGAAAACATTTGACATCATGAAACGAAAAATACAACAAAGGACACCCAGAACTGTTGAGCGGTTAGAATCATGTATCAGACACATATGGGACAACATTTCTCTCCCAAAACTTCAGCAACTGGTCTCTTCAGTTCACAGATGTATACAGACAGAAGACGTGATGCTACACAGTGGTAAATATTTAACTGTCCCCACTTTTTTGAGACAACACAAAGTCATCAATTTCAGCCTATGACCCTATGTTTTTCCTTAAAATTTTATATATTCACAGTTTAAACATTTTATATGTTTTATTTTTTATTTTAAATAGCACATGGATCTATGAGATTTGTAATTTGTTGCATTCTGTTTTTATTTACATTTTCTTGTAGGAATGTAGTAAAAAAAAATAAGCCTGTGATTTGCAGCTGCACTGCATTTATAAAAAATTATTCAACAAATTCACACACCAATCACAATCCAGAATTCAAGAGTGCAGTGGAATAATTGAATATTCTATCTGCTCGAGACACAAAATGTTCTGTGTAATTTGCATGATCAAACATTTCATAACATCCTGCAAATGGATTTTTTTCCCACTGATCCCGGTTCTTTTTTTGCATGAGAATGAAACTGTCAGGCTGCATGTCTTCACCATCTTTTAACTGTTATGAACCTACTGGGGAAAAAATTAAATCGAGTCTTTCCTAGTTTAATTAAAATCAATGTCCCATCTTTTCAGATGATCCTTGGCTTCAGAAGTGCTGCCTTCCCATTATTAGACTCTCACTAGTGAAGGAGTATAATAAGCCATCTTCTGTTTCTCAGAAATTAAGAAAGCAATCTTCCGGAAGCGAAGGGAAATGAGGCCAGCGGTACTTCTCCGAAGTGTGTGCCTGTGCCTGTTTTCCTGATCGGATAATAAAGTTCATTTCTGACAGCACTTTCTCTGAAAAAAGCCAGAAAATTTGATATATTTGATTTACAATTATTAAACAGAGTTTATTTATGAACCCAGCCATTAGTGTTGCACAAGCCAGGTCACTCTTAGTGCCAGTCTCAAGCCTGGATAAATGGGGAGGGCTGTGTTATTAAGGGAATCCAGCGTAAAACGTGCCAAATCAAATATGCGGATCACGAACCGGAATTTCATACAAGATCGGTCGTGGCCAAGGTTACCACCAACCACCACAGGTATTGCTAGTCAACAGGGTACTAGTGTAAACTGGGTTACTGTTGGCTGAAGGAGAATGAACGTGAAGCTGGAAGTTGAAGGGGTGATGATAAATATCATCAGTGCTTATGCTCCACAAGTGGGTTGCTGGATAGAGAAGAAGAAAAGATTCTGGAGTGAGTTGGATGAAGTGGTAGATGGTGTACCTAGGAATGAAAGATTGGCGATTGGTGCAGACTTTAATGGGCATGTAGGTGAAGGGAACAGAGGTGATGAGGAGGTGATGGGTATGTATGGTTTTAAGGAGAGGAATGCGAAGGGCAGATGGTGGTAGATTTTTCTAAAAGGATGGAAATGGCAGTGGTGAACACTTATTTTAAGAAGAAGGAGGATCATAGGGTGACGTATAAGAGTGGAAGAAGGTGCACACAGGTGGACTATGTTTTATGTAGGACATGCAACCTAAAGGAGATTGGAGACTGTAAGGTGTTGGCAGGGGACAGTGGAGCTAGACAGCATTAGACGGTGGTCTGTAGGATGGTTTTGGGGGTGAAGAAGGAGAGGTTAAGATGAGAATAAAATGGTGGAAACTAACGGAAAAAGACTGTAGTGTGAGATTCAGGGAAGAGGTCAGACAGGAGCTCGGTGGTGGAGAAGAGGTGCTGGATGATTGGGAAACTACTGCAGAAGTGATGAGGGACGCAGCTAGTACTTGGTGTGACATCTGAAAATAGAAAGAAAGACAAGCAGACGTGGTGGCGGAATGAGGAAGTGCAGGAGAGCATAAAGAGAAAGAGGTTGGAGAAACAGAAGTGGGATCGACAGGGTGATGAGAAAAATAGGCAGGAGTACAAGGAGATGCAGCAGCAGGTAAAGAGGGATGTGGCGAAAGCTAGGAAAAGGTATATGAGGAGCTGTAGGAGAAGTTGGACACTAAGGAAGGAGAAAATTATTGAGTATTGAGACGGATGATCCGCTGTGAAGAAGAAGAAAAAAAGTTTATTAATGAATGACAGAATGACATGTAGGAGCCTGCAGCAAAAAGGAAGTAGAGATTGTGGCGTAGAAAAATGAAACTCACTTGGAATTAGAGGCGAGGTCAAGCATTCATTAGGTTGATGCAGCTGGTATAACAATACGCATGAATGAATGCGTGAATTAATGCTGATCAGGAGTTTGCCTGTAATGTCCTTTGTTTAATCATATTACTTATCAAAGTGTAGATCAAAATGCAAAACACTTCATCAATCCAGTAATGACTATCATATGCTGATATGTGTAATAATAAGGCTATAATATAAGCTTTTAAACATTTTTTTGAATGTAACTAATAACAATTATTTCATAAAAAATTGTAAGAGTAAACAAGATGGACGAAGTTGGTCATTTTTTCCAGTTGCCCTTTTTTGTTAGAAGTAAACCAGTCCTTATTTTAGTCCCAAACCCTATCAGAGACTAAGGTAACCTATGGTAACTCATAACCTGTCAAATACTTGTATTGTATAGCAGGGGTCTTCAAAGTGTTTCAGGTCAAGGACCCCTTAGGTGATTGAGACATGGGGCAGGGACCCCCTGATACAAAATGTGTCACAAAATGTGTCAACATAGCCACCGATATTAATAGAAACCAATTTTATTGTTCAATTAGGACTATGTTGTTGCACATGCATCACTTTTATCTTTGATGTTTCTACCCATGTTTATTATTTTTTAACAAAAAACAATATTTGCTGCGGTACTCAAGTGGACCCCTTAGGGGTCGCAAACCCCCTGGCTGAAGACCCATGCTGTATAGAGACATACTAAAATGCTCAATGTGAAAAACGCTTAACGTGGCGTTATTCGATAAGTCCGATAAGTCTTTTAAAAACGCTGTCTTATCGCATTAAGCCATGTTAAGCGTTTTTCACGTTGAGCATTTCAGTATGTCCCTCTGTGTAGCATTTTATCTGGATGAAAATGAACATTTTTTTTTCTGTAGCTTATATACCAGGAATAAAACACTCCTGTTCATCTAATTAAACTCTTTTAACTCCTTCCTTCTGGCAGGTGGTACAGAACTTTTTTCACCAAAACCAAGTTTGTTCACCAGACACAGAAACAGTTTCTCTCCTCGGGCAATCATCCTCATAAACAACTGACAACCGCCTTTAATGATGTGCCCTGTTTAATATCTATTAGTGCTGCATTATAAGAACAGTCCTTCATCACTTCATCCCGATATGTTAAACACACTATTACTGCTGTATATCATGTGATGTGATGTTATGTGATAAGACTGCACTGCACTCTCACACTTCACAGATCTGTTATACACTCTGTTTATTGTGTTCTTATTTAATCTGTATCTGCATTGTCTTGTATAGTCTGTATTGTCTTGTATAGTCTGTATTGTCTTGTATAGTCTTGTTTATAAGCTAAATGTAAAATGTTGTTATTCATGTCTGTACATAAATAAGAGCTGGAACCAAATTCCTAGTGTTGTGTATGTCAACACACTTGGCCAATAAACCTGATCCTGATTTGGATTGTGCCGTCATGAGAGGAGGTGGAGATCAGTGGTTAAGGCATTGGACTTTGGATTGCAAGGTCACAAGTTCAAATACCACCACCACCAAGCTGCCACTGCTGGGCCCTTTAGAAAGGCCCTTAACCCTCCCTTGCTCAGTTATAGGTCACTCTGGATAAGGGCGTCTGCCAAATGCCGTAAATGTCATCAGTGATGTTATGGTGTGATAAAACAGAGCCACTGGTTCCACCTTAAAGTGAGATTAATTTCCTAACATAAAACATCTTGAACTGTTTAATTTATTATATACTACACTACTACTACTACTACTAGTACAACTCACTCACTCACTTACAGACCCACTCACCCACTCACTCACCCACCCACCTACTCACTCACTCACTCACTCACTCACTCGCTCACAATCCTTTCAAATTAAAGGCTTGAAAAATAAAGTACTGTTTGTTTTCTATTTCCTCTACCAAAACTAGTTTGTCAGAGGCTACAGCAACACCAGTGGTGCTTCATTAGTGACCAGTAAGTTCTTCTCTGCTGGCCTGAACTCAATCAGAATCACTGACTTACTTTTTAACACTGCAGGCTTTATTTTTTTTAGCATAAACTCTATGTTGTTTGAAGCTGTTTTTTTACCCAATCAGATTGTGGCATACAACTCCGAGAGCCCCTAGAGGGCGTCCAAACACACGGCATTTTCACATCGATTGATTGGATGGTCAGAGAGAGCATTAGTCAGACTCGCAACCTGCATCTGTAGCAAACTGCACAAACTCATATACAGTGAGGAAAATAAGTATTTGAACACCCTGCTATTTTGCAAGTTCTCCCACTTAGAAATCATGGAGGGTCTGAAATTGTCATCGTAGGTGCATGTCCACTGTGAGAGACATAATAAAAAATAAATAAACCAGAAATCACAATGTATGATTTTTTAACTATTTATTTGTATGATACAGCTGCAAATAAGTATTTGAACACCTGAGAAAGTCAATGTTAATATTTGGTACAGTTGCCTTTGTTTGCAATTACAGATGTCAAATGTTTCCTGTAGTTTTTCACCAGGTTTGCACACACTGCAGGAGGGATTTTGGCCCACTCCTCCACACAGATCTTCTCTAGATCAGTCAGGTTTCTGGCCTGTCGCTGAGAAACACGGAGTTTGAGCTCCCTCCAAAGATTCTCTATTGGGTTTAGGTCTGGAGACTGGCTAGGCCACGCCAGAACCTTGATATGCTTCTTACAGAGCCACTCCTTGGTTATCCTGGCTGTGTGCTTCGGGTCATTGTCATGTTGGAAGACCCAGCCTCGACCCATCTTCAATGCTCTAACTGAGGGTAGGAGGTTGTTCCCCAAAATCTCGCAATACAAGGCCCCGGTCATCCTCTCCTTAATACAGTGCAGTCGCCCTGTCCCATGTGCAGAAAAACACCCCCAAAGCATGATGCTACCACCCCCATGCTTCACAGTAGGGATGGGGTTCTTGGGATGGTACTCATCATTCTTCTTCCTCCAAACACGTTTAGTGGAATTATGACCCAAAAGTTCTATTTTGGTCTCATCTGACCACATGACTTTCTCCCATGACTCCTCTGGATCATCCAAATGGTCATTGGCAAACTTAAGACGTGCCTGGACATGTGCTGGTTTAAGTAGGGAAACCTTCCGTGCCATGCATGATTTCAAACCATGACGTCTTAGTGTATTACCAACAGTAACCTTGGAAACGGTGGTCCCAGCTCTTTTCAGGTCATTGACCAGCTCCTCCCGTGTAGTTCTGGGCTGATTTCTCACCTTCCTTAGGATCATTGAGACCCCACGAGGTGAGATCTTGCATGGAGCCCCAGTCCGAGGGAGATTGACAGTCATGTTTAGCTTCTTCCATTTTCTAATGATTGCTCCAAAAGTGGACCTTTTTTCACCAAGCTGCTTGGCAATTTCCCCGTAGCCCTTTCCAGCCTTGTGGAGGTGTACAATTTTGTCTCTAGTGTCTTTGGACAGCTCTTTGGTCTTGGCCATGTTAGTAGTTGGATTCTTACTGATTGTACGGGGTGGACAGGTGTCTTTATGCAGCTAACGACCTCAAACAGGTGCATCTAATTTAGGATAATAAATGTAGTGGAGGTGGACATTTTAAAAGCAGACTAACAGGTCTTTGAGGGTCAGAATTCTAGCTGATAGACAGGTGGTTAAATACTTATTTGCAGCTGTATCATACAAATAAATAGTTTAAAAATCATATATTGTGATTTCTGGATATTTTTTTTTTAGATTATGTCTCTCACAATAGACATGCACCTACGATGACAATTTCAGACCCCTCCATGATTTCTAAGTGGGAGAACTTGCAAAATAGCACGGTGTTCAAATACTTATTTTCCTCACTGTATATATATATATATATATATATATATATATATATATATATATATATATATATATATATATATATATATATATATATATATATTATTGTCTTAATATATATATATATATATTCTGAACTAACAAGAGGTGTTTTGTGCAGCAGGGCTTAGACCTTGAATTATACCCCTATTAGCCATAATAAATCCACTTGTCTACTATTATGTAGAACTTCAATAGACCTCTGAAGGTATGCTGTGGTTTTTGGCACCAAGACATTAGCAGCAGATCCTTTAAGTGCTGTAAGATGTGAAGTGGAGCCTCCGTGAATCAGATTTGTTTCGCATGCATCTTCTCCAGCATTTTGCCATTGGATTTTAAATGCAATGTGTGCAAAGAAAACACAAAAGAACAAATGTGTTTTGAAAAAGCTTTCCAATAGTTTTAAACAGTTTTGGCCGACCTTTTCACATAATGTCCGGCTATTCTCTAAAAGGCCGTCTAGTAAATATAACCTTATCTGCGATCGAATCGATTTCTTCTTCTGCGTCATTTTTATTGTGGAATAAAAAATCGATTCTATAAAATCCATATGAATATATACAGTGAGGAAAATAAGTATTTGAACACCGTGCTATTTTGCAAGATCTCGCACATAGAAATCATGAAGGGGTCTGAAATTGTCATCGTAGGTGCATGTCCATTGTGAGAGACATAATCTAAAAAAAAAATATCCAGAAATCACAATATATGATTTTTTAAATATTTATTTGTATGATACAGCTGCAAATAAGTATTTGAACACCTGTCTATCAGCTAGAATTCTGACCCTCAAAGACCTGTTAGTCTGCCTTTAAAATGTTCACCTCCACTACATTTATTATCCTAAATTAGATGCACCTGTTTGAGGTCGTTAGCTGCATAAAGACACCTGTCCACCCCATACAATCAGTAAGAATCCAACTACTAACATGGCCAAGACCAAAGAGCTGTCCAAAGAGACTAGAGACAAAATTGTACACCTCCACAAGGCTGGAAAGGGCTACCGGGAAATTGCCAAGCAGCTTGGTGAAAAAAGGTCCACTTTTGGAGCAATCATTAGAAAATGGAAGAAGCTAAACATGACTGTCAATCTCCCTCGGACTGGGGCTCCATGCAAGATCTCACCTCGTGGGGTCTCAATGATCCTAAGGAAGGTGAGAAATCAGCCCAGAACTACACAGGAGGAGTTGGTCAATGACCTGAAAAGAGCTGGGACCACCGTTTCCAAGGTTACTGTTGGTAATACACTAAGACGTCATGGTTTGAAATCGTCTTAAGTTTGCCAATGACCATTTGGATGATCCAGAGGAGTCATGGGAGAAAGTCATGTGGTCAGATGAGACCAAAATAGAACTTTTGGGTCATAATTCCACTAAACGTGTTTGGAGGAAGAAGAATGATGAGTACCATCCCAAGAACCCCATCCCTACTGTGAAGCATGGGGGTGGTAGCATCATGCTTTGGGGGTGTTTTTCTGCACATGGGACAGGGTGACTGCACTGTATTAAGGAGAGGATGACCGGGGCCATGTATTGCGAGATTTTGGGGAACAACCTCCTTCCCTCAGTTAGAGCATTGAAGATGGGTCGAGGCTGGGTCTTCCAACATGACAATGACCCGAAGCACACAGCCTGGATAACCAAGGAGTGGCTCTGTAAGAAGCATATCAAGGTTCTGGCGTGGCCTAGCCAGTCTTCAGACCTAAACCCAATAGAGAATCTTTGGAGGGAGCTCAAACTCCGTGTTTCTCAGCGACAGGCCAGAAACCTGACTGATCTAGAGAAGATCTGTGTGGAGGAGTGGGCCAAAATCCCTCCTGCAGTGTGTGCAAACCTGGTGAAAAACTACAGGAAACGTTTGACATCTGTAATTGCAAACAAAGGCTCCTGTACCAAATATTAACATTGACTTTCTCAGGTGTTCAAATACTTATTTGCAGCTGTATCATACAAATAAATAGTTTAAAAATCATACATTGTGATTACTGGTTTATTTTTTTAGATTATGTCTCTCACAGTGGACATGCACCTACGATGAC
This sequence comes from Silurus aristotelis, assembly GCF_946808225.1. NCBI lineage: Eukaryota > Metazoa > Chordata > Actinopteri > Siluriformes > Siluridae > Silurus > Silurus aristotelis. The sequence continues at coordinate 33,066,351 of NC_139577.1, read as the reverse complement.
AATTTCAGACCCCTCCATGATTTCTAAGTGGGAGAACTTGCAAAATAGCAGGGTGTTCAAATACTTATTTTCCTCACTGTATATATATATATTTTTTTTTAATTATTATTATTATTATTATTATTATTATTATTATTATTATTATTATTAATTTATTTATTTATTTATTTATTTATTTATTTATTTATTTATTTATTTTATTATTTATTTTTCTTTAACCTGTGAGCCCACAATGTGATGGTGTGTGTGTGTGTGTGTGTGTGTGTGTGTGTGTGTGTGTGTGTGTGTGTGTGTGTGTGTGTGTGTGTGTGTGAGGGGGTAACTGCAGTAAAATACTTCTGTCTTTGTTCTTCTTGTAAATGGCTTGATTAGAAATGGAAATGGAGAACAATCCATGCTCTGTTATCTTCTAAATTATAATTACACATATCCAGGAGGATCTCAGGACTGCTTCTTTAATTGGATGAAGCCGGAAGCAGAACATTTGAGATGAAATGATTTTTGACATAATAATCATGATCCTGTTGCATGTTATGGAGTTGTTTAAAGTGTTTACTGTGAAAAGTTATTACTCCAGGTGTAAAAGCAGAGAAGGTATATGAGATATTCTGCAACTATGGTGTGAAAGACAGCTGGATCACATTCTGAAGGAGAACTCAGCTTTTTCTCTATGTGTAATGCCTAATGCTGGCTCTCGTGTCGTCACTTAGAGAAATGTGTTAAAACGCTAACAACAACAAAAAAACTATGTATGAGTAAAGAGTTTAAATAAACAAATTTCCCTCATTCATCCACCACCCATCTACCTTTCTGAAAGATGGATTCAGACATCCATCTTTCAGCCACCTAGATCAGTTTTTTTTTTATCCATTCATTCAGACATCCATTCTTTTGACTGCCCACTCTATCTATCTATCTATCTATCTATCTATCTATCTATCTATCTATCTATCTATCTATCTATCTATCTATCTATCTATCTATCTATCTATCTATCTATCTATCTATCCATCCATCCATCCATCCATCCTCAGGAAAGTAGCAGCTTACTGGTTAAGGACTTCTGATCTAAAGGTTCTGATCTGATCTGCCACAGTGGGGCCCCTAAACAAGGCCCTTAATCCTTATCTGCTCAGCTGCATAAGCAAGTATGCAAAAGTAGTAGTAGTTGCAAAAGTATTTGCCCCTCTGGGTTGACAGATCTAGTCCTATAATCCAAGCATTTTCATAAATAAATCAATTGCACATACGGCATTTGGCAGATGTTGTTATCCAGAGACACTTTTGGGGGTTGAGGGATTTGCTCGAGGGTGAAGCAGAGTCAGCTTGGCTGTGTTGGGATTGAAACTCACAAATAGAAGCTCAATATTTTAATCACTGAGCTACAGCTTTCCACTTGGACTTCATAAGTATTTAAACACAGTCAGAAATTTAGTTCATACTCATGTCTCTGTTGCAGAACCTGTATTGATCAGTAGATGGCAGCACAGGAAAGTTTTTGGTCTATTGTTTGGGTTTATTCTGACGTCGCACAGCAGCTGCACCCACATAGAGGAAAAATGCCTGAGTCTTAATGATTTCCTCTTTTAGTGGAAAATTATTTTATTTTCACTGCCACTGACCTCTTTGTTGATGTTTCCACGACTTTCATAACATTGAACTAAATCCGACAGAAAACAAAGGAAGCAAAATTCACTTTTAACAGATACAAATAAAAATCAGCAGAATCTCTTTCTCTCAGGTGTTTTATTCTACACTGGAGTTCCTCTCAACAATCTTTTTCACATTTCTCCTGACCTTTATTTCCCTGATGTTTCCACAAATTACATATGGTTGAATTCAGTGCTCGATTTGAGTCAAGTCTTAGGGGGGTCCCCAGTTGTTGTGTAATCCATATATTTTTGAAATATACTAAAATATACTAAAATAATATTGGGGGACCCCCTAAGTCTATTTTTTACTTGTCATGGAGGGTCTCTAATGCCTTATGTGCATCTCCCCCTGCCCCAATGGAGAGATGGGAATGAAGGTTTATAGTTTCAGTTGATTTCATGCATATTCATCAAGATCTTTTGTCAAGATTCCATTTTTTTCCATTTAAAAATTAATTCCCATTAACACAAGCTGAACATCTGTCATTCATCACCCAACCAATCAGAGCTGAGTTTCTTTGAGTTCGCTGCCTTGGTTAGTATCACCACCATCTCCATCACCACCATCACCACCATCACCACCATCCATGCCGTCACTCCTTCCTCAGTACACTTTATGACCGAATACACTGACCTGCCATTAACTTTACAGCTCACAGAAGCTTTGTCTTCTAGCACATACCACAAACCTTCCTTTCCCACAAGGTTCTGAAGGTGTTTTTAAGGGTTTGTGGTTTTTAAGGTGATTTAGGACTAGTTCTGTTGGGAAATAAATGTCCAAATTCACCCTACAGCCTTTAGTATCTGCCAGTCTTTCCTGTCAGAGCATTTCCTTCCACAATTAGCAGTTACGCAGATGAAAAATGACACTGTGGATAATCTTGACATGGCCTGCCTTCACACAGACACACACACACACACACACACACACACACACACACACACACACACACACACACACACACACACACACATTGTAGATTAGCCTGGGAGGGCAAGTCATGGCGTTCATCCCACCAGTGGATGGATCAGGGGAATCGTGGAGAAGGGGGTCAGGGCAAGGGGTAAAAATGACCATAATGAGGCCTTTAAGCTGCTCTGATTTGACACTATGCAGGAAACACTTGAGATGACTTTGAGAAATTGTTGCAGGAGTTTTCCCAGAGAAACTAAATGCCACACAATAAGAGAGGCACTCGGAGAGTACTGAAGCAGGGACCTTAATCTGGAGGTGCTCTGAAAAAAAGCAAGGGTGAGGTAAAAAATGGGAATGTTTTTGATGTTGATCTTAACATCGATATACTGATGTACTGATGTACTGGTTCAGTAAACATGCTCTAATGAACCTGTAGTAAACTAAACCATGTAGCCTAAAATACTGCTTCTATATAATAAGTGTAGATGCCTGACCATAAGATCTGTATCTGCTTTCTGAGCATCTCATTTCTCATTTCATCTCCATTTATATTTCTAACAACGCTCACTCTCCTGAGATGTTCCACTAGATTTTGGAGTGTGTTTATTAGGAGATCTGTGTGAGATTCAGCAACAAGGGTTTTAGTAAAATTAGCTACTGATTAAGGGTGAGGAGGCATGGGGGTGGGCAGGTCACACAAGCTGGAGACTCAAGAGCTTCCTTTCCAAATGAGGGAAAGATTTCATGCTACGGCATTCAAAGACGTCCAAAAACCTTGTGGTAGGGAAAAAACAACATATGGCAGAATATGGCGCTTGATACAGTGGAGCACAGAGGGTTAAGGGCCTTGCTCAAGAGCCCAAGAATTGCAGCTTGGTGATACCAGGGCTTGAATTCCTGGTCCCAAATGGTAATGACGCTGAATTTTCCTTCCTTCCTCCTTTTATATAACTAATGGTGAGGGTTTAAAACGAGTTCCCACTGTTTCCAAAAACAGGAGTGTTGCATAACTGTAATGGCTCATATGGTATCATTAATGCAATGGTTCCATCAAACATGGTTCCAGGTATGAGCTTGTGATCAGAATTTGCATGAGCTGCATCAGATAGAACAGATGACCAAAAAATCACTTTTATACAAAAAAAAAAAAAAAGAATCAGGATATTTTTGCAATTTTAACTTTGCCCACAAGACAGTTGTAGAAGTTTCCAACTTTCCACCTAAACACGTCAACGCGGCAAAATGATCCATCACATGGAGGCACAGGAGAGACAGGAGAGCCTCAGGCATGCGTTTTTCCATTCTTTTTTATAACAAATGATTTGTTATAAAGACCAAAACATTTGTGTATGATGTTTTGTCCGACAGCTCATTTAAACCTCATGCTTCTCTTGTACAGGAGTCGGAAAACAGACGTGAATATTTTACAGATTTTTCAACCACAAAAAAAATAATAAAATTGGTCAAAAATCTACCCAGAAGAATATTTTTTTATTTTTTTATTGTATTTTTTTTCTGTTTTTATTATTTTTTTAATTGATTTGAAGGACAATAAAAGATGTAGAAGTTCACAATTTTTTAATGCTCTGACTTTTTTAAGTGAACTTTGGACCCATGGATTCATTCATGTTTTCATCTGCAACTTTAAACCAAGAAGGTGGAACTGTGGTGTCTTTGGACAGAAATGAAAAAGAGGCAAATATTTGCCAATTTTTGTTTTTGTTTTTCTTTATTTTTAATTATTATATTTTTTTTTTACATAATGGATATTTCCCCTTTTTTTTTCCTTTTTTCGTTCTTGCCAAAATGTCCACTAGCATTAGCTTTTTTTTTTCTTTTTCTTTTTTACACTAGTGACAATTACATTTGCAGTCATCCGAGTGAATTTTCCAGAAGCTTCCGCAGCGGTTTGGTTGCAATACGAACACATTAGGATTGGTTAAACGTGACAGATTAGCAAGTAAACCACATGCTCACTCCGAAAAAGAAACCTTTGGCTTATTTTCTTTAATTTAATATTCATTTTAATTAATAGAAGTTTTCCTAGTTTCCATACACACACACACACTAACAAACATTCACACACTCTGTGGAAGCTGATGGTATGAGAGTGGCAGTGTGTTGTCATGAGGCCAGAGCTCGTTTTTTTTTTTTTTTTGCCCTGAGAAGCGGGAACATTGCGAGAAGTCGGGAACTGCCAACACTGAGCACACTCACACACACATCATCCTGAAACTCGGCATCTTTATTTAGCTTCTGTGGGAAGCGGAGGATGGCGGATGCCTTCTCGAAGTTCAGGGTGACTGTAACTCATCTGAGCAGACAGACGATGGGCCGGAGGGAGGGAGGGAAGGAGAAAGTGATGAGAAGACAAGAAAAGTTGAAAAGTCTGGTGAAAGAGATAGTGAGAGATAGAGAGAGCATTGCTGAATTCTGGAATCTGATTGGTCAGAAGGAGATTGAATGTTAATTTATTTCAAAATCAGCTTTTTTTTTTACTATTGCACATACACACACATACAGGTAGTCCCCGAGTTACCATGGAGATGTATTCTGATGAAATTATATTCAACTTCATTGTCATTGTACAGAGCCATTGAAATGCAGTTCGCATCTACCCAGAAGTGCATAGTGACCTATTTACAATAAATAGTATGTTGAATGACTGTATGAAAAAAAGTTCAGAAGAAAAATGGAAGAAGGATAAACTACCACAGCCCACTCTCTCCATATAAACTGTGCAGGTGTGACAGATGGAATGCCATGTTTCCCTGTTTCTCCTCCACAAACGAGCTGCGTTAAAACACAATTAGGTGCAGTTTTTCATCCCTAATTGCCCCCTGAACGAAAGCAAGAGTTATTTCCATCTGCACCGACATTGTTCGACTTGCCCCTCTGTGTTTGACCTCTGCCCCCGGCGTCATCCACCCCAGAATCAGTGACACCTGATGGATATCCATGTGTGACTGTGACACCCTGACCTTCAACTCATTCTTCATATAGACACATAATTCTTTCTCTCTCTCTCACACACACACACACACACACGTTTACTCTACAGTTCCAGTTCCTTCCAAAACTGTGTGGTGGTCAGGACTCTGTGGAAGACACTCAAGTTCTTCTGTTACAACGCTACCACCAACAACCGTGTCTTGCTGGAACAAGGTTCTCAAAGAACAAAAGGTGTTTGGTTCTCATAGTTAAAAAAGAAATCGTGATGTTTTGGTGTACAAAGACATTCAATACAAGTGTGTGCTTCTAAATTTGTGGTTTCTGGATGAACCAGATATGGCTGGTTCTGATAGACCTGGTTATGTTGAGCCTGGTGATGTAGATTCCGATGGACCTACAGTTGATCTTCCAGGCAGTGCAGTGAGGAGTGCTTGGTGGATAGACCTGATGTTTTGGAAGTAATTATGCAGATCCGGATGAACCTAGATCTCTCAGGCCATGGTGTGCTTCTAAATTTGTGGTTTCTGGATGAACCAGATATGGCTGGTTCTAATAGACCTGGTTATGTTTAGCCTGGTGATGTTGAGGTGGTGATTCAGATTCTGATGAACCTACAGTTCATGGACCTGGTGTTTTTAAGGTGGTGATGCAGATCCTGATGGACCTAGATATCCTAGGTTGTGGAGTGGGGAGTGTTTGGTAGCTTGACCTTTTTTTTTTTTTTTTTTTTTTTTTTTGCGGTAGTGATGCAGATCCTGATGGACCTGGATTTACCAGTTTGAAAGTCCAGGATCTTGTTTTAGATGGTGCTCAAGTCCAACAAGCTTGGATTGTTCTATTGATTTTTGTGGGATAATTCATGAATGTTACTATAGTTTATTTATTTCGATAGCACTTTTTCTAATGGACATGTTCTCAAAACCATATGTAATTGTTTCTCCAGGTGGGTCTGAGGTGGGTGGCAGCAAATATGACCAGATCTTCGAGTGACCAGAGTTGTACTGAAAAGGTCCAGTGTGATGGGAAGAGTGGTTAAAAAACTAGAGGTCTGATTGGAAGGTTGTGAGTTCAAGTCCCAGCACCACCAAGCTGCCACTGCTGGGCCCTTGAGCAATGCCCTTTTTAACTCAATTACTCAGTTGTATAACTGAGATCATTATAAGTCACTCTGGATAAAAATTTAACTGATAATCATGGTCGGAATGAGGCTCGGTTTAGGGAAATGGTGAAGAACATCTGCGAGATGATCAGCACTTTTACTAAGCATTCACAAATATATAAGATGTTATAGTGGAGACAAATATGTGTTTTTTTTATCATCTTAGAAACATCGTTTTTTTAGGGTTTTGACTTGTTTTGTCTGACAACACACTCAGCTACCACAAATCCTCAACCAGACTATCATCTGAATTCTTTCTGACATACAATTCTCATACAATTTAAACAAATGTTCTGTTAGCAACAGCAACTCTTCTTTATCACACCATCTAATCATTTCTAGAACTGTTGTAGAGAACTGTTGTACTTTATATTACTCATATTACTTATGCTGCTCATCATTATTCATCATGAGAGTGCTTATGATCTGTCCAGTGCAAGTTCCAGGATTCCTGTGTCATAAAAACATACTGAAAATGTCCTGTTATAGTAACCGCTACTCTTCTGGGAAGATGTTTTACTAGATTTTGGATGATGCTCGTGAATATTTGTGGAGAATCATTCAGTTACATGGAGGTGAGATGGTGAGAAGGTGAGGAGGCCTGAGGTGCAGTCAGCGTTCACATTCATCCCGAAGGTGCAGTCAGTACGGGTCAGAGCTCTATAGCAGGAGAGCTTTTACTAAAACCCATATAAAGCATATTTTCATTGAGATGTTTTTTTTTTGCATTTTCATACTGGAACAGGCTTGGGGCTCCAGCACTATATTGCCAAAGGTCTGTGGACACCTGGTCATAAGTACGGTATGTGCTTTTTGAGAATCACATTCCACATTTAGTCTTAATTTGCTCAAATTCCCTCCACTCTTCTGAGAAGATGTTTCACTAGATTTTAGAGTGTGCTTGTGGATATTTGTGCTCATCAGCCACAAGGATGTTAGTACGGCAGGTACAGATGTAGGTGAGGAGACCTGGGGTGCAGTCAGCGTTCCAATTCATCTAAATGGTGTTTATTACTGATGAGATCAGAGCTCTATAGTAGTCCACACAAGATCTTCCTCTCCAATTTATGTAAATCAGATCTTCAAGGAGCTCACTTTGTGCACAGAGGCAGAGCCGTGCTGGAGCAGGTTTGGGTTTCCAAATTCGAGGGAAAGCAAAATTTTATTATACCACATCCAAAGATGTCGAGTACAACTGATGGCCTCCTCTTCTTTTGGAGAAGAACCGCATATATCAGGAGAGATCAGTTGACCCAATACTTTTGTCCATATAGTGTAGTTTAAATCCAAAGACTTACTATCTTACTAGTCTCAGAGTTCAAGTCTAGGTTCAAAACACATTATATGGTAGTATATATATATATATTAAGGGTGGGAGAAAAAATAAATTCACCAAACTATCGCGATTCTTTTTAAAACGATTTTGAGAATGATTTGTTTACCTCAGAATCGATATATATTTAATTATTTTACTTTTCCAGAGAGGTGGTGGGAAGACGTATTTTGTTGTTGTCTGTATTAGATGACGTCGTATCCGTTTTAAGATGGCTCGAGAAAGCAAAACCATGGCAGAGGCAGGGGAGTAAACCTCTTAGAGAATTGTTTAACATATAAAGACCCTGCTTTAGTCACAGACAATGCGTCTAATATGGTTATCGCTGCCCAATTAACACTCATAATCTGGCCTCACAGCGCGCACTGAAGCTGCCCGCTGTCGCGAAGTTACTCGGACGACGCATCACTGGATTTCCATAGAATTGCTGCAGGTCTTCATGTTTTGCAGGAAAAACTAAAGTTACTGGAGCTCACTGTGCACAAACTTATAACAGACGTTTCAACGAGATGGAATAGTGCCTATGACATGGTTGAACGTTTTCTGGAGCAACAGCCTGCAGTAACAGCTGCACAAGAGAGAGAAGGATATTAGCACCTTGACTGAGTTGGCCATCGGAACAGTTTAACAGCACTTTCATTTTATTTTAGAGAGTATTTTTTTTTAGTTATTTTGTTGCACATTTAAATATTATATTCAAGTTTTTGGTACTTGAAAGTTTTATGGTTCAAGGTTCTTTATTCACTTTGTATGTGTGTGCTCCTGAAATAAAAATTCAGAAAGATGTGATGCATTGTTTTTGTTAATACAACTCATATACAGTCTCTTTAAGGGTATGATGAAGTATTTGCCATTGTCTAATCCTAATTAAGCAAACAAAAATCAAAATTGAAACAATGAATCCCAATATGTATTGAATTGGCACAAAAGTATCGGGATAGTATTGACTCGCCAGATTAGTGAATCGTCCCAGCCCTAATATATATATATGAGGACATTCCCACATTTATTCCCACTTAACTTAACATGACTAAAACCACACACAGGTGTATCACGTCAGGTACACATGATTAGAACATCGTTACTCAGCTTTTTGAGGAAGACCTGCTCTATTTAACCTTTGGACATTTAGATTGGTGTTCTGACTGAAGTGAGAGTTAACGCTATGGTGAGATCGAAAGAGCCTTCAGAAAGAAAATCGTAGCAGCTTATGAGTCTGGTAAGAGATTAAGAAAGATCTTAAAAGAATTTTAAATCAGTCATTTCACTGTCTGGAAAAGAGTCTACAAGTGGAGGACATTCAAACAGGTCTGGCCGTCCATGCAGGTTTACCCTGAGAGCAGACCACAAGATGCTAAAAGTTGTCACCAAAACCCCTAAAATGCATCATGGAACCTACAGCAGGCTCTTGTTTCTGAAAGAGACTACACAAGTTTACCCTTTTTCAAAAATAAATTAAAGCGGACAAAACATGACCCTAAAACATACCAGTAAATCCACCAAGGACTGGAGGAAAACTGAGGAATGAAGAGTCCTGGAATGGCCGAGTCAAAGCCAAGATCTTAATCCCATTGAGACGCTGTGGAGTGACTTAAAAAGAAACTCCTCAAACATCTCACAGCTGAAAGAATTCTGCGTTGAAAAGTGGGGCAAACTTTTCTCAGAATAATGTCAGAGACTGATGGAAGGCTACAAGAAGCTTCTCACTAAAGTTATTATAGCTAAAGGAGGTAACACTAGGGGGTAGGGGGTCCTAACTTTTTCCTTAGTTAGAATATACATTTTAGTTGATATCTTTTGTTTAATGAGTAAAACAGGGTTAACTTTAAATCACTTTTTTCACCAGAGAAAACGAAAAGCAAGATTAGACATCGATATGTGAACATTTCTTAATAAAGATCTAATATATATATATTTTTTTGTTATTTGTGAATTTGTTCGCTGTCACTTGTAATTGATGCTTTTAAACAGTTAATCAATAATAAATAAACAGGTGAACATTCAACTGTCTCTTCTATAAAAAAAACACGCATGTTCTTTGGTGAAAAAATGTTTACTTCAGTTAATAAAAAGTTAGTAGATAAGTTAATAAATAAACAAACAAATGAATAAATAAATTAATGATGGTAACTGCTTTGAAATACACAAAAGGCAGATTAGAGTATGTACATCTTTGACCCCGATTCTGTTTTATAGCTACAGATCAGTCTAACGTTCCTCTGAGACGTTGCTTCAGACATAAACACATCACACAGCAGCATTTTGTCAGACAGCAACAGAAATAGAGCAGCGGTGATCTCGGTGCCAGAGCGCCTCAGGAGGAATGACTGCTTCAGATTGGCATTCCCAGATTTCCTCCCTGTTCCAAACATTGTGAGAGTCCAATGTGTTTCCACAGAAAAGCAGCTGCATGAGTCATCAGAGGAAATGTCCAGTTACTTCTACCTACACACAACGAACACGTGATCTGCGAAAACTCGCCGATGTTTACGGCTTTGGTGATGCCCAAACGCAGCACATTCTGCAGAGGAAAAAAAGAGAAATACACTGTATGTCCACACACTGTAGCATTCAAGTTAGAGGTGTAAAGGACGTCACTGGATGTGGTGGAATTATGAATAATTAATTGAATTACATCTAGTTTT